>NC_137463.1:175968125-176115437 GCF_964235325.1 Thermobia domestica | reverse complement strand
GGGTTCTCCCGTTTCCTCCCACTTTCTTCATTCCACCATTTCATTCATCTCTCATCATCACCGTCTCCTTTAGCCTAACCGGCATAACCGTGGGACGTAAAACTCAAAAATTTCATTTTTTTTTCTTTCTGCAAAACATCTACAAGCATGAAGCTTAAAGTTCCTGCCTTCTGATTCAGGCCTTGCTTGTTTACCATTTCTTCTCGCAACTGGGTAATGCAAACTTTTACACTGAGAAAAAAATGTAGGTGGTATACTTAAAAAGGTAGGTAACATGCGTAATTCCTGTAGTTTTTGGACTTAACGTACAGCAGACGTATAACTGAAAACGCATGCTTTATAATACTTTCTGTATAAGTGTTCCATCTATACATACTTTCCGTATGGGCGGTCAGGATCTCACATACAAATGGACGTATATAACATATAGCTGAGAAATGTAACATAACTATATGCATGTGATATACGGAAAACTGTTAAATGCCAGACATCCTGCAACGGCATGATGTAACATCTAATGGCAGTGCGTATGTAGCATATGGATAACGCATGCTCCGTATTCATTTCTGTACTAAGCAAGAGGATTCCGTATATTTGTATAATATACCACTGTCCGGAGAACGCATTTTTCTCAGTATAGTAGTAGGCTACTCATAGTGATGTTTTAATTTAACTTATATCCAGTGCCGTGCCGTGGAAATCAGCGCCGGGAGAGAGAGTATACGCCCGGCGTCCTCATACATATATTGCAAGTTATTTTTCCTCTCTTTTTTCCTTTTTCTCTCCCGAATTTAGCGCCCCCTTCAGCGCTCGGGGCCGTTGCCCCGCTTGGCCCCTTCCCATTGCACGGTACTGCTTACTTCTAGCTACTAGTAAATAGTACTCCTAATATAAAATTTTTCTTGCTTAAAATTCTAAATCACCTAATAATTACTTAGCCAAGCGAGTTTGGGTTTTAAAATCTCTACTACATGTTGAATTGTCTGGAGCTATTGAAATAATAATATTTAAGCATTGTAGAATGGTTTTCCTGGGATCGAACAATGGACATAAGCTACAAAACAAGCTTGCACCTTGTTAATACGCTTAAATGGTACTGTTTTTCTATATATTTGGAATAGAGAACCCCATCTCTGCACCATGCTGAAATATGAGATTAGTTCTAATTCTAAGTAATAGTTTGGGGGATGTATTGCGAAAGGTACAATAATGAAATCTCATAAACCAACCTTTAAAAGGTTTTAAATAGGGTTTTTAATTTTGAATGTGAATTCATGTGCATGTTAATGAATTGTTTTATGTATTTGGAAAGCCTAGCACAGAGAAATTTATCTGAGACATACTTGGTAGATCGTGATGATCATGACTATTCAGTTCCACGCTTTTGATTGTCATTTCAGCCCCAATCCCTGATATGGTCTTGGTTGGCGGCGGATTCTTATCTTGGAGACGAAGTACTGATGACTAGTACTCCTTTACTACTCCTGCAACGAGTATGCCGAACACCCTTCGTTTCGGCGACGTTAAACGTAGGATGAATACTGTTCCAGAACTCTAGAACTTGAACTGCCAGAACTCTAAAATTACCTAATATTTTATGTCAGCTTCTTTGCTGAGGTTGATAATCTAAAACCTTGTGGACGTGACTTAAAGCCACATGTAGTAACAAAAGTATTCCGAGTCCCGGTTCTAGAAATTCCAGAACAAATTTCGGAATTTAGAAAGAAAGGAGTATGTCTGTGCCAGCTTTTTGTAATGAGTTCAATTACGTAAGTAAAGCTGTCATAAGCGCATAAGACAAATTCATCGCAGACATGATTGTATGACAGATTTAACATCGTGATATAATTCTTCACATACAATTATTTAAAGTGAACATGGTTCCATATTTTCTTTGAAAATGAGATTTAATTCAAATTAATCATATTTAATTCAAAATAAAATCTAAGATTGGTATTGCCACAATAAAAACAAAGTAACGCAAATTAAAGATTTTGTTACGCGTTTAAGAACAAAATCAATATTTCTGTGAACAAAGATAAGTAAAACGTTACAAGAAGCAATTTGTACAGAATAATTTTGTTCTTATTTTTAAGGATTGAAAATGGAACTCGTTCTACTTTAACTCAAAACTTTAATAAACAGAAATATATTTTAAAATATTTTGAGCCGATTACATTGTTTTCAAAACAGAAGTATCTGAACAGGCTGAGTATTAACTTATATTAACTTAAAGTTACTGCAAACAGATTTAATTCTTTTCTTAACAAAGGTACTGAGAACAGATCATATTCTTTTTGAAACGAAAGTTCTGAAAATACTTTTCTTTTAACCAAAAGGGATTTAAAAGTTTTTATCTTGTTTTTAAGCTAAAAATAACGAACAGATTAACAGAGATAATACGTAATGCTAGAGAGGTATGTATGGCTGCAAAGAGAAAGCTAAAATACTTAATTTGGACAAAAATGCTATATTTTTCCCATGTGTGACTAAAGGAAATGATTCCTCGTAGAAGTTCTTAGAAATTAACTATAAGAAGATTATTAATGTAATCCTCTAGTTGAGGTACTAAAATCCTAAAACAAGTTTACAATTACTTATCACTTTCTTCATCAATACTGCAAGGTTCTACAGTGCTCCTAACACCATATTTTGGTTGTAAACACACTTCAGACAACAACCGCGGAGAGGACGTTGTCAACGATCGTCAACGATTGGCAAGTGAGAGGATTTTTGGATAAAAGGAGCCAGAACACCACAGAAGACATCAATCTCCATCGATCGATCATCAACCCCAGTCACTAGAACGCCTGATCTCTGAGAGCTCCTTTATCCTTACCACCCTCTAGGTCGTCTGGTCTCTGAGAGTTCATTTTGCTTGGTTGTGTGGTCTCTGCAAACACCTCACCACTCCCTAGAACGCCTGGCCTCTGCAAACATCTCGTCACTCCCTAGGACACTTAGTCTCCCTCTCTAGAACGCCTGGTCTCTGAGAGATCCTTTATCCTTACCAGCCTCTAGGACGTCTGGTCTCTGAGAGTTCATTTTCCTTGGTTGTGTGGCCTCTGCAAACACCTCACCACTCCCTAGGACGCCTGGCCTCTGCAAACATCTCGTCACTCCCTAGGACACTTAGTCTCCCTCTCTAGAACGCCTGGTCTCTGAGAGATCCTTTATCCTTACCAGCCTCTAGGACGTCTGGTCTCTGAGAGTTCATTTTCCTTGGTTGTGTGGTCTCTGCAAACACCTCACCACTCCCTAGGACGCCTGGCCTCTGCAAACATCTCGTCACTCCCTAGGACTCTTAGTCTCCCTCTCTAGAACGCCTGGTCTCTGAGAGATCCTTTATCCTTACCAGCCTCTAGGACGTCTGGTCTCTGAGAGTTCATTTTGCTTGGTTGTGTGGTCTCTGCAAACACCTCACCACTCCCTAGGACGCCTGGCCTCTGCAAACATCTCGTCACTCCCTAGGACTCTTAGTCTCCCTCTCTAGAACGCCTGGTCTCTGAGAGATCCTTTATCCTTACCAGCCTCTAGGACGTCTGGTCTCTGAGAGTTCATTTTGTTTGGTTGTGTGGTCTCTGCAAACACCTCACCACTCCCTAGGACGCCTGGCCTCTGCAAATATCTCATCACTTCCTAGCACACTTGATCTCCCTCTCTAGAACGCCTGGTCTCTGAGAGTTCCTTTTGCTAGAACGCCTGGCCTCTGCAAACACCTCATCACTCCCTAGGACGCCTGGTCCCTAGATTTTACCCTCTCTCTGGGACGCCTGCTCTCTGAAAGGTACACCACCTACACCTTGGCCGCAAGAGCCTTGGTTCCTGTCACCCAAAGAGGCATAGCCACTGGGCTCCTAGAAATTCACCAGTAAACCATCAAGATATCTAAGAGGAACTTATATATTATCTGTAATATTTATTATTACTGTGTATAAGGAGAAACTTTTATAACAACAGTTGGTTGAAATGTCCATATTCCTGTGTACCATCTCAACTCTACCCCAAAAGATAGAATTTTACAATATTCTAACATTACCAAGAACTCCCTTGTGGCAATGTGATAAGCTTTGCACCTTCACCGATTTCCGCTCTGAACTCCTGTGAATCGGATTCCACGTTAAGCTGTAAATTCACATCTCATATAGCCTATCGTGACCAGATTTAGAAAATAATATAAACGAGACACTTGGCAAACTAGCACAATTTCACAATCTATCTACGTATAATCATTGGTATGTTATCTTTCCTTGCACGCATAACCTTGCATTATCGACCCATAGAAAACTATAGATTATCGAAACATGGAGTTTACTACATAGCCATCTCTACTGTACAGCACTAACTGTTTTACAAAATTTCGAAATCTTTCTAATCGAAGATTTAACTATGGGGTTTAAGAATACGTAAAAATTACACTACGTAATTAGGATCAGAAAAGGACTTTTTTAAAAAGGAAAGACGATGAGGAACATTTCGCGACCTGTTTGCATATTTCCCGGTACTCTGGATGACTTTCTGTAAAATGATACAATTCCGTTACAAACGGAGCATCTGGTCATCCTAATGTTGCCTCGTTGCTAAAAGGAAAACTAAATTTTAAACCAACCAACCAATCTACTATTACTGGCAGGTTAATTACCACAAATTTTGAAGCTTCGATTCACCGCTTATCTTCTCGTTTTGACTAAGAATTGCTCTTGTCAACAAGTGTCTTCCTCTTCTTCTTTTATTTTCTGCCATTTCTTATATCACTAACTCCGTAGTGCTCGTACTATAATAGGGGGCGAGGTGGTTCAGTGGTAGAGCGTTCACTCCGCTGCTTGGGGTCCCTGATTCGATCCCAGCTCGCGCCGTGTGGACTTTGTGGTGGACAAACACCGTGCTCGTGGGTTTTCTCGGGGTTCTCCCGTTTCCTCCCACTTTCTTCATTCCACCATTTCATTCATTTCTCATAATCACCGTCTCCTTTAGCCTAACCGGCATAACCGTGGGACGTAAAACTCAAAGATTTCATTCCATTTTTTCGTACTATAATAAGATAAATACTTTGTCAATAGTCTTCTAAGCAGTCTTCTTCTTTTTGAAACTAACTACTAATATTACCTTTTTCCTTCTTCACTTGTGTTGACATTTTCCTCATAACTTTTCATTCCACCACTTATTTTTCTCGGGGGGTGCGGTGGCTCAGTGCTGCCCATGAGATAGCACGTCTTTCGCTGGTGCTCCGTCCAGTGTCTTATCGTGCGAGTGGCATTGAATGCGCCTAGTGTACTCTGTGTTTGATTGGAATTTACGCTTTACTTGATTCTAATATCTTTCAACCTGTGGTGATTAGTGAGATTAGTTTAGAATTACAACATGTATATCAAATGTGTGAATACATTAAAATTAGGATTCCGTGCGATTCCTAACCGTCCCTCCACAATCAAAATCCAAGAGTTTATTCAAAACACGTTTCAGTTAAAGGAAGAACAAATACTAAGTCTCGAGTTGGATATTTATCGTAAATATGTATATATTAAGTTATTGTCTGACTTGTGTGACAAATTGTTAAGAGCACATGGTGATAGTGTTAATTTTCAAGACGATAATGGAACATACCCATTGACCTTAGAATTAGCTGATCGGCCTTTAACCCATGTGCGAGTACATGCTATTCCCACGGAATATAGTGATACTGATGTCACACGTGCTTTGTCTGTCTATGGAGAGTGTAAAAGTATCAAAGATGAAATTTATGACGATACTCATATTTATAAAGTTAGATCTAGAAGAAAGATTGTGCCTATACCGTCATTCATTGATATTCGTAACCAAAGGTTCCTCGTAACTTATTTACCGTCAGGACCGTACTTGTTATTACTGCCAATCACGCGATTATTTACAAGACTAATGTTATCAGCGTCAAAAACGGGTCGTTGTTTCAACAACAACCTTAGAACACACTGAAAGTGCTAAGGAACGCTCTCGATATTCTCAATCCAGAGAGATTACTGTGGTTAAACCTGCTAATTTGCCTACTTTGACTTCAGATGTGGACTTTCCAAAGTTAATGACTGCGCTTGCTACCCCTGTGACACAGGGTCATTCTGTAGCCACTGCTCCGATAGAGCTTAATGATAGTGTTCCTAACCAACCATGTTCCGGAGAAATTTCTGACAATTATGCCCAGGATATTAGTGACAATCAGAACAGGGCCTCATCTTCAGCCCCTCCAGCTTTACATGGTACTTCTCCACTGCCTGAGTCCGATCTTTCACAGAAACCTTACGTAGTTCTTGAGTAGGATACAAAGAAGGTCTTGCTAGAAAGTGATTCATCCTCCCCTAGTGTTGTTGATGGTCATCAGAATCCAGAGTGCATCTCTAGTGTATCAGAAGTTTTCTCTGTAAGTCCCATTTTCACAGTTCAGTCAAAAGAAAAAGATCCCATATTGTCCCCTGTGAGTTGTCCTAGTGGGAAAAAAGAACCCGATGCCCGGAATTCTCAGGAAGCCTCCCAAGACAAGAAACGGAAGAAAGCAGGAACGGAGGCTATAGCTCAAGTAAAACAACCTAAGACGGATCAGGGAATATCAAAAGTATCACCTAGAATCACCCGGTCGTCTGTAGCGAAATTACTGAGTACGGAATATATACCTGATGCCGAAGTTCCTAATTCAGGTGAGTCACCAGCAGTTTCTACTCCTACCTAAACATTCAGAAGATCAGTTCTTGCAGACAAACAGTGGCGCTTTATTATGAAGTGCGTTACTCAAATTCGACACCTTCTTACTACTATACTTATGTGTACTATCTTAAAACTAGCAACTATAAATATTAACGGCATCCAATCACCAGTAAAAATTGAAGCTCTCAATGACTTTTTACTTAAATCTGAAATTGATGTAGCTTTTCTCCAAGAAGTTGGTCCAACAATTGTAAACGTACATCCATCATATATTGTATAGAATAATTGTACATATAATAGCCTTGGTACTGCAATTTTGGTTAAAGAAGGCTTCCCCCTCCCAAATGTAGAATTGCATCCTAATGATAGAATTATAAAAGGTCAAGTTTATGATACCACACTAATCAATGTTTATACGCCCAGTGGAAGTAATAATAGAAAAGAAAGGAATATTTTTATGCAAATGAGGCAGCACCATATATTAGTGGCACAAATAATGTTATATTTGGAGGTGATCATAATTCAATCATAACTCACAAAATAGAACCGACTTATAATTATTGTCCTACATTGAATGAATTAGTAAAGAATTTGTCCTTGGTAGATGTGTGGGGCTTTAAACACCCAGGCTTACAGGGGGACACATTTATTACCCAAAATTCAAGCTCTAGGATAGACAGGCTGTATGTCAATGATACATTAAAACCTCAAGTTGTTTCTGTATATCGATATCCCACGTGTTTCACTGATCGTCTTTAATTAATAATGGAAATTAGAATTAAGGACAAGAAGCTTGTTCGAGGATGCGGGTATTATCACATGAATGAAAATCTGCTTAACGATGCGACATTTTGTCAGCTCTTTTCTCAAAAGTGGGATTATTGGCTTAAACAAAAGAAGTGATTTAAAACATATCTGGAGTGGTGGAATCAATACTGTAAGGATAAAATCCGAAGCTTTTGTAGGTGGTATTCCTCTGACACTCATGCTGATAAGCGGAAACTTTATAATTTCTATTATAGATATCTCTTAGAGGCACAAACTGAGGCTATGGCAAATCACCCCGTCCTTACCCTTGTACGTAAATACAAAGCAAAATTCTTACAATTTCATAAACAGAAAATTGAAGGGATTAAGTTACGTAGTAAAGTTCCAGGGTTTCCAGAAGAAGAAAAATGCTCTCTTACACATGTGTTAAAAGAAGCCAAACGTGGAAGGAGGAAACTAATCACGTCCATTCAGATGCTCAAGGCTCTATGCAAACTACTCAGGACAATATTCACAACACCCTGTATGATTATTACTATCAGTTATTTGGGATAGATGCTGCTACCAGCTGAAACAAAAAATTACTTGACAGTGTGCCTAAAGTGATAAATGCCGAAGACAATCAAATTTTATGTGCTTCTATACTAAACATGAAGTACAAAGAGCTGTTAATGCTGCGAAACGAGGGAAATCTCCTGGCAACGACTCTATCTCTGGCCGTTTGTTTGTTTGTATGTTTGGGACATAATGGGCGATACACTAACATTGATTGTCAATGAATGGTTTTCTGCTTCAGAGACTGTAAAGCGCCCTAACACAGCCATCACGGTATTTATCTCCAAAACTGCTCAACCTTCTAATGTTAGTCATTATAGACCTACAAAACTTCTTAATACAGATATCAAAATTTTTAGATGTATCAAAAACTGACTCATGGAATACATGGATACGTTATTACATAATTTGCAATGTGTGGCTGTTAAAAAGAAAACCATCTATCATCTTCTGTTAACTATTAGAGATAGTATTACAATTTGTAATGATTGCGCTCTTAAAGCGGCTCTGATTAATTTAGATTTTAAAAGTGCCTTTGATAATATTGAACACTCTTATTTATGGTCTGTTTTCCGAAAATTTGGTTTTAGTGATCAATTTTTTGCCTGGATGCAATATTTTTATAAAGACGCACATACGAAGTTAAATGTTAACGGTCACCTCTCCACAAGCATTCCCGTCAATCGTTCAATACAAGGTGATCCCCTTTCGATGCTGACTTTTGCTATTAGCCTTGCAACCCTGTTATATGCTATGGATGACCGCCTAACTGGTCTAAATATTATTACACCTGCTCTAAAGGTGGCTAGTTATGCAGATGATGTAACAGTTTTTGTATCTTCCAAACTAGATTATTCTCTCATGATGGAATGTGTTCGCGAATATGAGATAGCATCTGGAGCTAGATTAAATGTCTGTAAATCACATATGTTAAACATAAACAATAGTATTGATTGTACGAATATAAATACCGTTTCTAAGGACGACAGTGTCACAATCTTAGGAATTACTTTTTATTCTAACATAACGAACACTATTACTCATAACTACAAGATTGTTGTAAACATACTGCGTTATTCAAGTTATGTGAATCAATCCAGAAATCCCTTTTTATATTCCAGAGCAAAATTTATAAATGTTTATCTTTTAAGTAAAATATGGTATTTGGCAAATGTATTACATATGCCTCAACTCATAGGAAAACAAATTCAAAGTTTATGTGCTTGGTTTCTATGGAAACATCAGGTCTTTCGTGTTAAATATAATGTAATGTGTTGTTTACGTTCGCAAGGAGGTATCAGTTTGATAAACGCAAAGGAAAAGGCTGCCACTTTGTATGTTACTCGATCACTGACCTTGTACCAAATTTCACATAAGTAAATCCCCACGCTAAGCGGGTTTGTATATCCAGGCTCCTAACTATGAAAATATTTACGATCACTCCAGCCCCAATCATTTCACAGATTCAACCTGTTGTATATAAGTTATTAGGATGTAAAATTGAATTTAATTTATACGAAAAACCCTTTTATGCATTGCAAGACCTGTAACGTCCAAATATTCACCACAAACTTATAGTTGTATCGACATAAACAAACAAAAAAAAAAAAAAAAGTGTGAAGCAGGAAACCACTTTACACAAAAGTCAAAAGAGGTCATTGAAGACATACGAACTGGTCGAGCGGTTTGGGTGACTAGTCTATCAATCAGAAGTTTATGTGTTCAAATCCTGTAGAAAATATTCGTTTTGTTTTTTTCTTAAAAGTGTGTTCCTATTTTCATCAGAGGACTGAGAACATTTCTTTGAATAAATCTTTGGAAACTACTTTTTCTCAAATTCGATTAGAAGCGAACATTATATGAATTGCTAATCTAAAATCCACAGCTGAGAACAATATATTAAGTATGTTCAATATGTCATTATTATCCTTTGATTTGTAATTAAAAACTAATTATAAGCATTGACGATTTCAGAAGATTCTCCCCGGTAATGGTCAATATATGAATGAGAAAAAACTGATAAAACATTATTAGTCCACTTTGAGCATGATCGAAAATAACTTATGGCCACGAAAGGGAAATTTATGTCGACAGGGTCTCAAATTCTCCGACAAGTCATGCCCTGAAATCTTCACTGTTTGAAAGGTATCCTTAACAAATAGAATATTACATTTATTTCTCGTTCTACGTTTTGAAATGGAAAAATCATAATTTTAAATAGAATTATAATACGATAAGCATAAAGATTTATACAACTAATGAAGTAAATATCCTTGTGTAAGTTATCGATTTCTATTCGGATTAAAACTCGAATATTCGTTTGCATCACACTTTAAAGTAAATCCTTTCTATATATAGTTCTTACTGGAAAGCATGTTTAACTCCAATTACTTAATCAATATTTTTAATAATATATTTTTATTGTAATACTCTTACTATTCAATGTTGTATGCACTTAATTTCCCAAAGCAAAAAAACCTCACAAATGTATAATTGACTAGTAAATATTATCAAATAAATTATCATTTAGTTTACGTAAACATTGCATCGCCTGATTTGAAACTTCGTATTTTAAATAATAATAATAATAATAATAATAATAATAATAATAATAATAATAATAATAATAATAATAATAATAATAATAATAATAATAAAATCATAGCCATATCTTTATCAGAATTTCAGGCTTAGTCAATAAATGAATTCAACATAGTCTCTATTCGAAGCTCTATTTAATCGAATCAGATAGAAATACGAAGAGGAACTTCGAGAACAGGTAAAAGAAAAATGTTACTTTGGTGGGTTTGGAAGTAACTTTTAAGATTTTTTTTTTTTTTTTTTTTTTTTTTTTTTTTTTTTTTTTTTTACAAATTACAGACAAATGCCTTGCACACTTTTTTCTTTTCTTTAAGTTAACTGATTCACCGAACGTATCTCAGTAACTTGTCTCTATTTTCTACTCGGTTATACACGTTTTACAATCTTTTCCATTAACCTTGAACGATAAGAACACGAACACAAAAACATCCACATAGGTATGACAGTTAAAATTCCTAACTTCCCTCACAGGGAATCGAACCCGGGACCCCATACACCTGAGGCACACGTGTTAGCCACTAGACCAGCGGGAAGAGCAAATGAAATGTATTTTGTAGTGTCTGAAGTTTATAGCTATTTCACCCTGTTGTAGTATGTCTATTGATTTTTTAATGTTTACCGTATTCGTTACTTTGAGGAATGATATATATTATTGATATAGGTTTTATTACTTATTCGGCCATAAATATTATATAAATTATCAGAATTATTCATGATCTTCCATGGAAATTCACTGGTGCATGCACAGTAGACAGACAGTGTAATTGGAAGATGAGTTCAACAGAGATTATATATTCTTCCGATTATATTTTATTTAATAACTATTTAGAAGAGATAACGAAAACGAGTCTACATAATGAAGATGGAATTTCCGTAGAAGATAGAATGGCGAGGTGTATACGGTTTGGGGTGGATATGGTTGTTGTTGCAGAATCTAAAAAGAAAATTAATAAGATGTAGAAAACTTGAGAAAGGCTTGTGAAGAATATGGGATGAAAATAAATGTTAGAAAGACAAAATCCATGGTGATTGAAACGAAGCGATCGGTGTGAAATATAGAAGTAGGAGCGGGAAAAAACAACAAGTGATTAGTTTTCGATATCTGAGTACTATTACTAGTGATGATATGACATGCGAACGTGAAATAAAAGCAAGGATAGAAATGGCGAAAAGAGCCTTTAGGATGGAGGAAATAGTATTTTGTGGGACCACGAATAGAATTGTAAAGAAAAAGACTCATAAAATGCTTCGTTTACTGTATTTATAGGACATAAACATGGACGAAACTGTAGAAACTGTTAAGACGGAACTGTATCATGAGGGATGTGCTAGAGGGTATGGTGGCAGGAAAGAGAGGGAGAGGACGAATTATGCTATTGGCGATATCAAAACAGAAAAATCGCATGTGAAGATGGAGAAGTTAACAGAAGATCGTGGAGCATGGCAGCTTCTCAGCTGCGGTAAGTGACCCGCTGGTAGTGGCGGAATACTTCTGATATAATGATACTGATGATGCACAGTAGGAACAGAAATATCCACTTTACTGTCATTGCTAATACGAATCACAATGCAAATTTCTACAGGTTGTCAAAATACCTCGCTCTAAAAGCTGTAGAAAACTATCTGTTACTATGTGAGGGAAAATCATAGGTCGAGCAACAATTAGACAAATTGCCATTCAGATAACTAGGGGTATGAGCTGTGACGAGAAAACAGTGAAGTAATTGATTTAGCGGTATGAAGAAGGTAGTGAATATTTCTCATCTTGGCCAAGAAGTAGGAGACCAATAATAATAATAATAATAATAATAATAATAATAATAATAATAATAATAATAATAATAATAATAATAATAATAATAATAATAATCCCAGGAATTTATATTTATTTCCAGCAAGACTTTTGCATACCCTCCTAGTGCAATATGATGTTTTTGTAAAACGGCAATTATAAAATGGTCAAGCTGAATTTGAAAGTCATAATAAGTCTTGCTTTATTTATTTATTGCACAATTCTTTTATGCCAGTAGCTTTCGCCACCTTACTCGCTCTTCATGCTTACTCAGGAGGAAGCTGCGGGTCCCTAGGTTGGGAACTACTGCTTTCCACCAAGGAATTCAGACAGCCTGTTAGAAATTTGCGTTCTGACCAACATCAGAAAATTGTGTTCTTCTGTTTCTACTGCGCATGCACCAGTGAATTTCCATGGAAGATCATGAATAATTCTGATAATTTATATAATATTTATGGCCGAATATGTAATAAAACCTATATCAATAATATATATCATTCTTCAAAGTAACGAATACGGTAAACATTAAAAAATCAATAGACATATTATCACAGGGTGAAATAGCTATAAACTTCAGACACTACAAAATACATTTCATTTGCTCTTCCCTCTGGTCTAGTGGCTAACACGTGTGCCTCAGGTGTATGGGGTCTCGGGTTCGATTCCCTGTGGGGGAAGTTAGGAATTTTAACTGTAATACCTAGTGGATGTTTTTGTGTTCGTGTTCTTATCGTTCAAGGTTAATGGAAAAGATTGTAAAACGTGTATAACCGAGTAGAAAATAGAGACAAGTTACTGAGATACGTTCGGTGAATCAGTTAACTTAAAGAAAAGAAAAAAGTGTCCAAGTCATTTGTCTGTAATTTGTAAAAAAAAAATCTCTTAAAAGTTACTTCCAATCCCACCAAAGTTACATTTTTCTTTTACCTGTTCTCGAAGTTCCTCTTCGTATTTCTATCTGATTCGATTAAATAGAGCTTCGAATAGAGACTATGTTGAATTCATTTATTGACTAAGCCTGAAATTCTGATAAAGATATGGCTATGATTTTATTATTATTATTATTATTATTATTATTATTATTATTATTATTATTATTATTATTATTATTATTATTATTATTATTATTATTTAAAATACGAAGTTTCAAATCAGGCGATGCAATGTTTACGTAAACTAAATGATAATTTATTTGATAATATTTACTAGTCAATTATACATTTGTGAGGTTTTTTTGCTTTGGGAAATTAAGTGCATACAACATTGAATAGTAAGAGTATTACAATAAAAATATATTATTAAAAATATTGATTAAGTAATTGGAGTTAAACATGCTTTCCAGTAAGAACTATATATAGAAAGGATTTACTTTAAAGTGTGATGCAAACGAATATTCGAGTTTTAATCCGAATAGAAATCGATAACTTACACAAGGATATTTACTTCATTAGTTGTATAAATCTTTATGCTTATCGTATTATAATTCTATTTAAAATTATGATTTTTCCATTTCAAAACGTAGAACGAGAAATAAATGTAATATTCTATTTGTTAAGGATACCTTTCAAACAGTGAAGATTTCAGGGCATGACTTGTCGGAGAATTTGAGACCCTGTCGACATAAATTTCCCTTTCGTGGCCATAAGTTATTTTCGATCATGCTCAAAGTGGACTAATAATGTTTTATCAGTTTTTTCTCATTCATATATTGACCATTACCGGGGAGAATCTTCTGAAATCGTCAATGCTTATAATTAGTTTTTAATTACAAATCAAAGGATAATAATGACATATTGAACATACTTAATATTTTGTTCTCAGCTGTGGATTTTAGATTAGCAATTCATATAATGTTCGCTTCTAATCGAATTTGAGAAAAAGTAGTTTCCAAAGATTTATTCAAAGAAATGTTCTCAGTCCTCTGATGAAAATAGGAACACACTTTTAAGAAAAAAAACAAAACGAATATTTTCTACAGGATTTGAACACATAAACTTCTGATTGATAGACTAGTCACCCAAACCGCTCGACCAGTTCATATGTCTTCAATGACCTCTTTTGACTTTTGTGTAAAGTGGTTTCCTGCTTCACACTTTTTTTTGTTTGTTTGTTTGTTTATGTCGATACAACTATAAGTTTGTGGTGAATATTTGGACGTTACAGGTCTTGCAATGCATAAAAGGGTTTTTCGTATAAATTACATTCAATTTTACGTCCTAATAACTTATATACAACAGGTTGAATCTGTGAAATGATTGGGGCTGGAGTGATCGTAAATATTTTCATAGTTAGGAGCCTGGATATGCAAACCCGCTTAGCGTGGGGATTTACTTATGTGAAATTTGGTACATAGACGACGTTGTAACTGTTCAATTACTTATTAGCCCAAACAGATAGGAGTCTTCCCCTGTGTGTGTTTGACCTACCTCAAAGCTGTAAGTACTTAGAAACTGTTCTGTTTGATTGCATATATCTGTCTCAGCATTTTGATTTCCAACATTTACGTAGTAAAAACCTGTATGTTTTCAAAATGAATAACTTAAATGTCCCACCTAAAATTGTGTTAGATGACTGCTTGTGTAACTGGTCCACTATTTGGGCCAATATCAATGACTCGACATTGGGTGTCGCCAGCAAATCCATCTGGTTTATGATTGTCCATGACTAGAGACCGGATGTTTAGGCACTAAAAACCTGGAAAATAGGCAGGCAAATAGGCACTTAAAATTTAAAAAATAGGCAGTAAAATAGGCACTAAAATGTAACTCGAAACAATGAAGATAAATACTCAATACCATTAAAAAATAGATTCAAGTCATAGATAATGTTCAAAGAATATAGAAACATGTTATGCATTGCACATACTGGGTGAATCTGAAAGATGTGCACATACTTCGGGAGGTGGTTCGTGACATGAAAAAAAGACAAAAAGTGTTGTTACATGTTGTCGAATTCTGCGTCGTGTTCGAGTGACAGGGGTGCCAAATTGGAATCGAAATCGAATCCTGACAATTGGAACGGGCCTTAAAGGTGCGCACATACTTCAGATGATATTCGTGAAATTCAAGAGGACTTTTATCTTTTCATGTCACGAATCACCTCCCGAAGTATGTGAACATCTTTGAAGTTCATCCTGTATACATATTATAACGTACCACGAGCTTGTGTTTAAAACACATAACAGAAGTAAATATGTGTGTATATTATGTTACGTAAATTATATATTTTCCCAATGAAGGCTTATTTTGAAGAAAATGCATAGAATAGGCAATATTAGGCACTAAAGCAATTATTTAGGCAGTAAAGGTTGAAATAGGCAAAATAGGCAAAATAAAATTGGCTTAAATCGAAACTATAACCCCCCATATAAACTTTAAAACGTTATTTTTGATCATATCTTTAATATTAAAGAATAGGCATTTTGCCTAACATCCGGTCTCTATCCATGACATTATTGATACCAAAGACAAGTGAAACAAATATGGTTTTAGTCATGATTCTATTTGTTATAAATGTAATAATACAGACATGTTAGTTCATAGAATCACAACCTGTCTTGAATCCCAACAAACAGTGGCGTATTTACAATTTTGTTTCGGGGGGGCTTTGCTAACTTTCGTGGAAGAGCTTTGCTGAAAATGTGAAAATTCTGCAAGATATTTCTTATACTTTACTATAGTAAGTAAGATTTCGGGGAGTCTTAAGCCCGGAAGCCCCCCTAAATACGCCACTGCCAACAAATATGGTTTAAGTTACGTCACTTTTTAGCCCTTCTTACTCGTAGCTCAGAGCACAATATAAATATTAACATAATTTTACGGCCAGATTGTCGATTTTATCCAGCTAGTAAACAACACAGTGTCAATTGGTATATAGGGACGACCGTAAAATATATTTTTACTTCCACCTTAGAAGCAGGGGGAGCCTTCTATGTACAGTATCACAGCGGTATTTACAAAAAGAATACTTAAACTTATCAACGGATGTACGTAATAAGAAGTTTGCAAATTTTATAACCAACTCTTTGTTCTCTTAACTTCCACAATGTTCATGTGATTTTTTTTAAATTTACTTTTTAAAAAATGTGTTACGACTTGATAACTTGTAACAAAGCTGCATAAACACTTCGTTGTAATTGCTTCTTGAGTACAATAAAATGATTTTTTAAAAAAGAGGTAGAGCGTACGCCTCCGGTGCTTGGGGTCCCTGGTTCGATCCCAGCTCGTGTGGACTTTCTGGTGGGCAAATATTGTGCTCGTGGGTTTTGTCGGGGTTCTTCCCTTTTCTCCCATTTTCTTCATTCCACCATTTCATTCATTTCTCATAATCACCGTCTCCTTTACCCTAACCGGCATAATCGTGGGACGTAAAACTCAAAGATTCCATTTTCATTACCCACATTTTCGAACATTTCAGTCATTTCTAATCGTTCTTTCATAAATGTCTATTTTTCTGCCCTGTACAATAAAACGATCTATATATTGGCATTTACATTGATTGGTCAGATTGTTACTGAAGTGATGCAATTGATAATTTTTATAATGATGCTTAATATGTGCACCATTGCAAACCAAAACGCAAGTTCTACAATCGTGTATTAAATGTACAAAAATAAAAGGCATCAAGTATTTGTCATAATCTGCTAGTTAACAGTGCGATTTTTCTACATAGTTTATACATTACATAAATACGAGGTGCATTAAGAAAGTAAGTAGTGAAACTGTCTTAAGATGCCACTAGTAATCAAAGTAAGAGTGGAGGAGGAACACGTAGGCATAATCTGGTGCGAGCGCGATTGTGTGAAGTCAGTTGAGTGAGAACTATAGTACATAAGACAATACTGCGCGCATATAGTCTCCTGCTGAGAGCGAGAAACGCGATACAATCAGGTTTCTCCACAGTTAAAACTTGTTGGGCTCAGAGATCCACTGGTATGTGTGTGAAGGATATAGACCGGATGTCATGAATGAATGTGTGGTCGGAATATTGTGCAGGCAATTCATAGCAATTTGTACTAATGTGCACAACGAACGCTATAGCGACTAACAGTCTATGGTTGCGCCTAAGTTGGTGAAAAATATGCAGCAAACAATTCTTAATCAGCAGTTCACAATATCTCAACTTTCCTGTCAGTTTCTGCAGATGAGTTGCGTATGGTTGTGACTTATGACACCCTGGTTCGAGTGCTTGACGGCAGGATTCTTTGACAGAAGTATGCAACAGTTAGTGCAGCGTTACGACTAATGTCTCAACAAGAATGGTACACTTATGTCCAAAATTGTTGTCGCATGTCTTTAGAAATTACATAAATAGAAATAACTCTCTTTCTTGTGATAGAAAATGTCACATTTCTTCTTTGAAATAAGCAGAAAAACAAAACACATATTTCCAAAAGATATTTCAATAAAAAATTAAGAAATAAGCAAGTTATAATTAAAAAAAGAAATCTCCGAAACTTTCATCGAAAAATTCTAAGTTCCATTTTCGTAAACGTGGCAAACGCGCAGCGAAATTTACGAAGAGGGAGGGAATTTTATGCTTTGTTAGAAATAGAACGTAAATCTGTCATAAGGTTAGCTATTATACATGTGGCACAGCTCTAACAATCATTCCTATTAAGCATTTTACATTTAAACAAACGACTAAATAGAAATAAGCTACAAAATGTGCGAAGCTATCAGGCATTTTGTGTTAGTGGTTTCGGTACATACGTCTACCAAGATGCCATCCGTACCGTGCCTTTGTAGAGTAGTCGGTTAAAGCTTCTTCTTTACATACTTTATTTTTCCACGATCATCACTTCGAATCCCATACCCTATAGTAACTTTTTTTTTTTTAAGAAAAGCTTGATTCTGTGAATTCCTTAAGAAACAATGTTTTGTTCTAATAATGCTCCTTAGTATTATTCTCTTCATTCTAGTTTATTTGAATATTTCCAAATAATTTAGAATTATGTCTTTAAAACATTAAAACTGTCAAGAATTTTATAAAAAGCGGAAGCTTCATTTATAATCATTTCCATAACCAAAATGAGAAACTTACAAATAGTGGAATTTTAATTAACATATGACTAAACTTTCATAAAACAGTAATTAAATAAAACATAGTTTCTGCAAGTAATATTCAGGTAATAGCAGGGATGTAATGGGGCGTATATGGGAGTATACGGCGTATACCCACCTAAAATTTTTATAGTCCGGCGTATACTGACCTTAAAGTTATGAAGGAATGAGCTTATATTAGAGTGCGTATACTCCAAGTAGTCTTGCGTATACGTTGTACTTTTGAAAACTATTGAGCGTATTCCTACCAAAAATTATAGCATTACAGCACTGGGTAATAGACAGAAATAATGAACGTAAAATATTAGATGTCGATTAAAAATTAGTAGGGATAGTTCTAAAGTCAAGTAGAAAATTCTCTCTGCTTCATGAAAATAATAAACATTTTATAAAAATAATGGTATTTTTGCTATATCGGAAATGTGTTTAGTAAATTAATAAATAAAATACAATTATATAATTCAATCACTCTTACTCGATAGCTTGAAGAGAAACTGTCGGCCGCGACCCTTCGGTTTTCTTCGTAGCATACGAAGGGACACGAAATTGATCCGAACCAAG
Source organism: Thermobia domestica (assembly GCF_964235325.1). Classification (NCBI taxonomy): domain Eukaryota; kingdom Metazoa; phylum Arthropoda; class Insecta; order Zygentoma; family Lepismatidae; genus Thermobia; species Thermobia domestica. Next base: position 176,096,426 of record NC_137463.1, on the reverse strand, counting down.
GGAAAGGGTGTAGAAAGAAGTAATGGCACTCAGGGCGGGATAGGTATTGCCTGTCACATAAGAAAATGCATGTGCTCCGCAGGATATTATCTGTTGCTTCTTGACGTGATGGAAAATACGGGAAAATCGGTTCAGTTAATGTAATTGACCATTAAAACTTTTAAAAGCTGTGGATGCTGGTAAATTAACAAAATATATTACATTTGCAGATGCAATTTACACAACAAATAACACGAATAGTGTGAGAAGCAGGGAAAGCAGAGAAACTGTTGTATGGTAAGACAACAGAAACAAAAATCACAAACTGGATATTTAAAGTGTATAGCAAAAAAAAAAAAAAAAAAAAAAGCACCTGAGTATGTGACGTAGTAGATAACGTTCTAATCTACCAATCAGTTGATCCATGTTCGAGTCTTCGTCAAGTGCATGGGCGTCTTTGGCGGGGGGTTGAGGGGGACGCGTCCACCTCAATATTTTGAAGTACAAAATATTCAATATATTATTCTAATTTATTTACTAACGACAGAATAACATATAAATAATAATTACACTATTTGGAATATAATATTCTGGCTATGAAACGATTATAACAGACTTGATATACCTCAGGGGTCCGTGAAGGTAATCAGAAAGCTAACAAATGGAATCGAAGATAATAAACAGGTTGGGCTTGGTAGTACCATTTAAATCACTTTCCTTGATGTCCCTCCCCCCCCCCCCAAATTTTACATGCCAGAGACGCCAGTGGTCAAGTGTGTTTTGTTTTTTCTCGCCGAAGGAACAGCCATTACTTGTAATATTTACTTTTTTTCTTTTCGTCAAAGGAACAGCCATTACTTGTAGTATTAGAGTTTTATACAGGGTGTTAATGAACTATACCGACAAACTCTAAGAGGTGATTCCTTACATCAAAATAAGAGAAAAAGTTCATATGGCCCTGTGGGGAAATGTGCATAGTTTCAGAGCTAGGGCTGTCCAAAATCGCGAAAAAGCAAAACTTCAATATGTCCTATTTCGAATTCCAGAAATTGTGGATGGTGGTCCTTATCAGGTAAAAGAAGTCACACATACACAATCCAGAAATGCATATTTCATTAATTTTCAGTGGGTGTACAAAGTATTCCATACAGAGCAAAATTCCCAGACATACAATCAACCGAATTTTGAGATTTGACTGACTTTATGATTGGTCCAACGTAGGCAAAGATAAGCCCTCATAGCAGTGAACACAGAAACCTTTAGCGCGATGTCGAAAGTGTTAAGGATCGTCAGCAACACGGTTTCTCGTATCGGGGAAACGCATGTTGTAATGTTTTCTTTCACGCTTATAAGTGAAGAGAACGTGAAATATACAGTGAGGAAATCCATCGAATCACACATTATTGCGAACACAAAAAACATGGAGCTGCCGGTTCTTAACACTTCCGACTTCCCTCCGAAGCAGTGGATGTCCAGTGTTAAGGCTTATATTCTGCCTACTTTGGACTCTCCTTGAAATCAGCGTATATCTGAAAACTCTATTGAGAGCATATCTGAGAATTGCACCCTGTAGTTTTTTTTTTTTTTTTTTTTTATCATTTTGCTTTGACTGTAGATTTTAGGGAAGGGGGAGAGCAGGAGGGGAAATATATGAAAATGAATAAAACTTAGTAACTCTTGAACTACCCGAGAGATCTCGATCAAACTTTCAACATAGATTAGGTTCGGGCCTGGGATGTTATTGCCATTTCACGTTTACGATACAACGTAAGGGATGGGCAGGGGTAGATATATGTTAAAAAATGAAAATAAAAGTGACTGTCTTTGTGACTTCTTCACGCTTAAACACCCTACCGATTTTAATCAAATTTTCAACATAGATGAGGTTCAGACCTGGGGTAGTTTTATCATATCAATTTGACGGTAGAACAAAGAGTTAGGGGGAGGGGAGGGGAGAGATGTATGAAAATGAATAAAACAACTCTTGAACCACCCAACTGATCTCTATCAAATTTTCAAGATAGATGACGTTCGGTCCTTCGATAATTTTTATAATCTTATTTTGATGATGCAAGGTGGGGAGGGGGAGATATGTAAAAAAAAATAAAAATAAAACTGGCTGGTTTTGTGACTTTATTACTCTTGAACCACCCAACCAATATCGATCAAATTTTCAACATAGATGCGATTTGCGCCTGGGATGGTATTTACCGGTATCTATTTACTTTGACGATAAAAATTAGGGGAGGGGAAGGAAGGAGTTAAAAAGTAAGTGAAACTTAACTCTTGAATTCGCACAATGTTCACAAATATAGACACGAAGCGACAAGAACATTTTTTGCACAACGACTGTGTTAACCATAATATAATGCGTGATATCAATATACAACGCGGAATAGGGTACAATTAATTGCTAGTTAACACAGAACATTGAAAGATTTTACAACTGATTTGAATATTTCTATTGTTTTATGCATTATAAGCATATGGTGAATTAATATTTTATGGCTACTTTATTGGTTAAAGCAAAAAACAAAAAAGTTGAATCGAGCGAGGATGCAACCCGGAACCATTTGCACGGGGTCGTAGATGCTCCTAACTCTGGCATGTCGTCATTTGATAACCTTACACGTGGTATCATATGCGAGAGTCGGAATCTTTAAGACGCGCTTTCTCCACTATTTCTGGCTATTGTGCTCTCCCAGTTTGTAATATATACGCTTAAATATGCACTACTACCTCGAGAAGGATGAACCCGAAGTTCATTTACCAAAGTTCCCGAAGTTCATTTATTGGCCAAGATCGCAATCTTTTGATTCATTTTTTGGATCATTCCTAAAATTCTTCTTTTATTTTTTTCGTTTCGACGATATAGTCAGGGTTGATTTCATTTACGCAATATACTAGTTGAAATGCCGGTTCTTGTCACGGGAAGATTACATGTATTTAACATATTTGAAAGGTATATTTGGGGACTCTTCCCCCTTTAGGACGCCCCTATGAAATAAAGTGAGATGATAAAAACTCAGGTAGACGCAAGTCATAAATTCATTTTAAACGATGTAACCTTTTTAAAATGTGGTTATTTTATGAATAGACTATGGGAAACTAGAATAATATGGAAATTGATATCCTCATACTTATAAATCGAAATGTTCAAAAGCGCTGGGACTCATACCAGCTTAGATTTAATAAGGAACTTATATACTGAGTTTCATCTGTTAAACTTGAGTGATTTCCAAGATATATTTTTGGCATACATTTTGAATATCTCTAATCTTTTAGCAAACATATTTTAATGAAAGTAACATGATAATAGCTAGACATAGTTAGCACTGTCTTCCACTTCAATGTTTTATTCATTTATTTATTTATTTTACTTTAATAAGGACGGACACATATACTAAGGAGGGACACATGATCCAAAGTATACATAAAAATAGAGTATCTTACGAGATCTTTAAGTTAAGAATATGAAAGTCACCGTATATATTCCTAATTTAAAATATATAGGCACACGTTCTAGTATTTTGAACAATTCCGTTTTCACGTAAGGAAGGAGCAATTTCTACCATGACTTTTTTCGCATTCGAATACAATACAGTCTCATCATGATAGGAAAATTTCTTAAGTGTTTAAATTGAAGTTATAAACAGTTAACTCGACATTGCTTTTGTCATATCAATTTCATTAAAATGCTCTGGGGGGATAGTCGGTTTAAAAATTATGCAATTATACATATATATATATATATATATATATATATATATATATATATATATATATATATATATATATATATATATATATATATATATAGATATATATATATATATATATATATATATATATATATATATAGTATATCACGAATATGGACTGATTTGGAATATGGAATCTGGTAAATAAACTCCTTATTAAAACTCGATGGACACAAGATCCAAAGTTTCCGAAAATTTCGCTTTTAGGATGAAGCGCAACTATTCCTCTATGTTTTCTCAATAAACAGTATAAAATTGCATCGATATTTTCTGTTTCACCACGAAAAACGACTCAGCCATTTGAAATGAATTTGTGCACATAGCAAGCACTTGAGTCGAGCTTAGTTTTCATCAGTTCACTTCAATTCAAATACGCATTCTGAGAGGAGAAAGAAGGTTCAAACAACCTTCAAAATATTTTTCAAATAAAACTACTCTTCCCGTACAATGAACGGACATCTTTGCTATTAAAGAAATAAATGTAGAAATTTTACGTTTTTCTCTGAAGCAATCAGATGCAGGTTAAAACACAAGCACGAAATGCACCCTTGATATATAGATTACAGCCTACTATTTCCTAGCGATGGCCAAAATTTTTCGCGATCCGGAATCCAGAAAATTTATTTTCCGAAATCGGTAAGTTTACTTTCCGGATTTCGGAAAAATTTCGATATCGGAACAATTCCGGAATTTAGAAATATTCCGGACTTCGGAAAAAATACGAAATTTTTCCGACATCGGAATTTTACTGAAATCCGGATTTTTTTTCCGAATTCCGAATTTTTTCCAAAATCGGAATTTTCCGAAATCTAGAATGTTTCCGATTTTACTTTTCGGATTCCGGAAAGTAAAAATTCTGGAATTGGCCATCGCTATTTCCTATTTCAGTTGTACTTATTTTACCGGTAAATTGTATACATACATTAAATAGGATTTATTGTTACGAAGAAAATTAAAAATGAATGAAATCGGGTCTATATGTGATTTAAAGTGGTTCAGGTATATATAATTTAAAGGAATGTTGCGTTCACTTGCGGCCGGTAGCCAGCCCAAAAATGTAAAGGGGGTCCGGCTGAAGTTAGGGGAGGCCCGATCCAACCATATTATAGTTCATCACCATATTATAGTTCATTTGCAAACCTACCGTGAAACTTTTAGGGGGCAGCTAAAATTTAGGGTTGCCGGCCCCCCTAGACCCCCTGGATACGGGCCTGATTCGATTATCGGTGAATGTGCATTTGTTCAAATTAAACACTAGTCTGTAAGTCTACGTCTTATATAACCTCGGTGCTGGAAGAAGTATTCTAGATGTCATTGAATGAAACTGAGGTATATACATATATACTGTTACTAGTTCTGAAGCTAAGTGTGTTGGGTTATTGAAACGCCTGGAGAATACAAGTTACATTATGCACATTCAAAGGTAAAGCTGAAAGAAAACGCCTCTGGCTGTGTTTCGTGTGATACTGTAGGGCTATTAAGTAAGGACTCAATTCACACTACCAAATATCTGATATGACAACCAATCAAAATTCGATAAAAGGGAGTTCGTGTCTAGTAAATGCCACGTAATACATGGGATTTCTTTTAGATAGACATTCACTTACATTTGAGTGGTAGACGTCATGGAGGAAGCAAGAATTCGTTTCATAACGCTTCTTGACGAAGGTTACAGCGCTAAGCAAGCCGCGGAGCATGTAGGCATTCACCCTAGAACTGGTCAGCGGTGGGCACATAGATATCGTGTTACCGGGGAAACAATTCGTCGTCGTGGTAATGGGAGACGCCGAGTTACCACAAGCGAGCAAGACCGTCGTCTGGTTGAACAAGCCAAGGAAACTCCCCATTCAAATTCGCGTCAACTGCGACAAGCCGCTGACTTTCCTGGATCACGTCAAACAGCTATTAGGCGACTCAGGGAGGCTAATCTATTCGCTCGGCGTGCAGCCATTAAGGAATTTCTTTCTGCGGAACACATCAGACGACGACGTCAATTTGCAGAGGAAAATATGCATCGGAACTGGACAAATGTCATTTTCAGCGATGAATGTATATTTTCTTCTGCAAATGATGGACCAGTCTGTGTCTTTCGTGAGAGAGGTTCCAGGTTCGATCCTCGATACATATGGCACAAGCGTTTCAGCGGACGCATATCAGTGGCTGTCTGGGGCTGGATCTCTGCAGATGGATTTGGGTATCTTCACAAGATTGATGGGCGTCTTACAGGTGCGCAGTATAAGTTCATCTTGGAGAATATTATGCTGCCATCTGTTCGCGAACGTTATCCTGAGGGAGCAATCCACTTTCAACACGACCAGTCACCTGTCCATATGTCACGAGTTGTCCAAGAGTGGCTGGCAGAGCAAAATGATGTAGAGGTAATCAATTGGCCTCCACGCGGAGCAGATCTTAATCCAATAGAAAATGTCTGGGCAGAGGTAAAGAGATGTTTGAGGGAGAAATGGGCTAATGAAGTTCCTAGAACTTCCAATGAGCTCTGGGATTCGATCGTTAATGTTTGGGAAGATCTTGCTACGAATAGCACGGGCTATGTCCGTCGAATGATAGAAAGAATGCCTCGTCGAATGTTAGCGGTTGTTAAAGCAGGTGGTCACTGGACATCATATTAAGAACGTGTTTAGTTTCAAACAGCCCTTTTAAGGGCTACATTTCATCCATAAAATGTTATGTGAATATGTGATTAAGCATGCAGAAAAAATTGTGATGCAATCATTGAAATATATTTTTAAAAAATAAAATGTGCTTTGAGTGGGATTTGACCTCGCAACCCTCACTACCTAAAGCCGAAGCGCTACCTCTACTCTAGCCTCTCACTAGCTATTACGCCTACCAATTCCTTGTACAATTGCTACCAAGCCGCCAAAATTTCATACATAACATTCCTTCGTAATTAAAAATCATATACAAGAGAGATACCTAATTACTATCATTGTTTGGCTTTATTTAGAAGACGTCTCTTGTATTGAAAACGTAGGGCTTCATTATTGACTGTTGAAAAGGAAAATGCAATAGTCGAAAATTGTATTTTCTTTGCAAGTAATATAAACAAATTCGTATTCATAACCAAACTTGAAATGAAGTTGGGTTGAGTTGACTTTGAGTTTAACGTCCCGTTCAGCAGCGAGGCTATATTAGACGTGGACCTACTAACTCACGTGGAATCCGAACCACATGAGCTCCCACCGGGAATCGAATCCGAGTCTCTACGCCATTAAAATAAAGTGGATTCATATCTCTAAATTAGGATAAATTTCTTAAAGTACTTTTGAAATTCTTAACTAGATTTTCGCGTGTTTCCAAAGCAAATTTAATAAACCTTACTGAATTTTGATTATTATCTTTTTTATACTTCTGAACCATACCTATTGTTTGGTATCAAATATACAGAATGTTTCAAAACAACACCGATAACGTTTGGGAGGTGATTCCTGAACCAAAACAAGACTAAAAATATAGACCAACCTGGATTTACAAATGTTTCCTTTCGGAGTTATAGGCTGCCTTAAACATGAAAAAAAATAATGAATTTTTAGGTCCATAGGTCCAAAACTATGGGACCTACCGTAGTCGGGTCAAGACTTCACTTAGAAACTAATACGTGAGTTATCCAAAAATGCATGTTCCAGAATCTTAAGGTACTCACGCAACAATTTCTATAGAGAGAGTTTGGCTAAAGGCATATGATTTGAAGTACTCACCAACTACCTCTCTAAAAATTGTTGCGGAAGTACCGCAGGATTGTGAAAGTTGGATATTTGGAGAGAGCACATATAGTTCCTAAGTGAAGTCTTGACCCGACCACGGTGAGTGCCATAGGTTTGGACCTATGGACCTTTGAAGTTCATTTTTCATATTTTTGGCATACTATAACTCCGAAAGGAACCATTTGTGCACCCAGACTGGTCTATACTTTTTGTCCTATCTTGGTGTCATTAATCACATTTCAAATATTTTGTCGGTGTTGCTTTGAAACACCCTGTATAAAACCACTAACTAGAAGGATTGCACATGCTAATATTCAATCTTACCTGAATAACTGAATCTCTGAAATTAGGGAAATTATTTGATTATCAGTATACATACAATATGGTATTCACATTTATTTTAAACGTTCATTTAGAATAAATAATTTATATTTACTGCCTTCTTTGAGCTGTATAATGTTTTGTAAGAGTATGTTTTGACTTCACTCTTGTATTCAATGTGGGATCAAATTATGGTGATTGCGTTATGTGTTTTATTTATTTAAAAGATTTTAGATAAAGTTGATAACCCAAAAGATCCAGGTGCACTGAAACATTAAAAAAAAAAAATGAACAGAATATTTATCAATTCAGCCATGCTCTATATAGTAAAAATATGTATCCCTGCCTCCGCGTAATGGGATGGAGAATCTCTAGCCAAGAAGGCATATATGTAATTGAAACACGGAGACTCCTGATTTTGAAGCGCCAGTGCCTCTCTTCCTATAACTTTTACAGTATAAACTCTCAAGCTGATATAACATCTATAACAAGAGTTATACATCATATTAAATTAGAAATAAGTGTGGTTATAATAATTGCTTGTTACGTCAGAAAAAAGTTTCTTTGATTAATATCATAGGTATTAATCTATGTATTTTCGTGTACAGAAAAGAAATAAAGAATTACGCTAGGAAGCCAATTAACTCGTTAGACAAGAAACTTTGGTATTTTCGTCACTTAGAATATAGACGTCCTCAGATTTCTGAATTAAGAATTGCAATTAGGAATCCATCAAAGTATTTTGAATTTGTTTAAAATTGTCTCAATGCTCAACGAATTATTTTTCAATTGAAAGTTTTGAATAAAAATCTAAAGATGACACTGCTTTTTTACTTTCTTGTGCACTCTCCTTACGAACAATTTGTTCGGCATACCTTACATAGTACGGCAAAGTACTAGGTATCCCCTGTAATCCATAATGTGTACGAAATATAGATTTGAAGTCATCCTTTGTCTGAACGAAATTCTATTCAGAAATATTTCGCTAAAACGTAAATTATGACTACCACCTCAGCAGATATGTCTAAAAGATTAGAAACAAAAATCAGTATTCGGTGAAAGCACTGTTTCTTTCAGAATTAATGTTCCGGGGGGGGGGGGGGCACTCACAAGGAGAAGACAGACTTTGGTAAGTAAACTTCGGGGCTACTTTTTGCGAGTTGTTAGTGCACATTTAAAGAATTAATAATGCAAACTGGGAGAGCGCAATGGCCAAAAATAACGGAGAAAACCCGTCTTCAAGTTTTTTACTCTCTGCATGAATTGTACGACACACACATTTACCAAGTGTCGGCGTGGCAAAGTGAAAAAAAATCTTTGACTCCTGCGTAAAGGGTTCCGGATTCAATTCCTGTTCGAGTCATACACTTTTACTTTTGCTTCAACCAATAAAGTGGCAATTTGTAACTATAAGTAAAATATTAATTCATTATATATTTATAATGAATAAAACAATAGAAATTTTCAAATCACTTGTAAAATCTTTCAATGTTCCATTTTAACTACGGTAGAAACAAAATTGAATCTATTCCGTAAATATTATTGTTACCGCAGTCGTTGTGTAAAAACTGTTCTTGACGCTTCGTGTTTACATCTGTAGACAGTGTGCAAATTACAAGGGGAATGAGGAGGAAATCTCCTTTGGTTATAGCAACATCCAGTATTAGCAAAGAGGATTTCCCTCTCAACTCCTTTGTAATTCGTACATTGTCAACAGATGTAGACACGAAGCGTCAACAACATTTAATACACAACGACTGTCGTAATCAGTGGCGTATTTATTGGGGGCGCTTCCGGGCTTAAGCCCCCCCGAAATATTATTTACTATATTAAAGTAAATGAAATATCTTCGAGAATTTTCACATTTCCAGAACTAAAGTTGGCAAAGCCTCCCCCCCCCCAAATAAAATCGCAAATACACCACTGGTCGTAACCATAATATAACTCATGATGTCAGCATGTTTACGGACTAGGTTAAATTTTGTTTGCCAGTTAACATGGAACATTGAAAGATTTTACAAGTGATTTGAAAATTTCTATTGTTTTATTCATTATAAACATACGATGAATTAATATTTTACTTATAGTTACAAATGCCTACTTTATTGGTTGAAAAAAAAAAGAGATGTGTGACTCGAACAGGAATCGAACCCGGGACACTTTACAGATGAGTTATAGATTTTACTCACTCTGACACACATTCAATTCGCGAGTAGAAAACTTTAAGACGGTTTTTCTTCGTTATTTTTGGCCATGGCGCTCTTCAGTTTGTAATATTAACTCTTTAAATGTGCACTACAACCTCCCCCCCCAAAAAAAAATGGCTCCGAAGTTCACTTACCAAACTCTGCCTTCTCCTTGTCAGTATTACGGGAGGCACTGTCAGAGCTTGTCCGGAAGAAGCACTGGGTGAAAGATAACGTGTTAAGTATGAAGCGTTTAAGATCAATCCTTCAAACACTACTGAAGGGGGATTTCTAACTTAATTTCATAATATATCTTAAAATAAAAGATTTCCACTAAAATTGCCACTTTAAAAACGTCATTTCAGAGAATGACTATGAGAAACAATAAGGTCACTGTAAAATACATTATAAAACACACACACTCAAGACTCTATCTACCTTCAAAATGACATTTCCAAAAGTTCAGACGCAACTAAATAGGTTTTTTAGACCTGAAAAAGTTAACCATTCTGAAGTTCATGCAAATATTTAATCTTTCTTCCGAAATAAACTCTTTCAAGTCACCTCCGACTGGGATTTCTCCTTGAAGTGAAAACTGTTCCTTCGTGATTATAAGGTTCACGTACGCCTTTTCGACGCAAACGATCCAGTTCGGATTCCCAGTGAGAGCGCATGTGTATCGGAACCCACATTAAGCTGTAGATCTACGTCTCATATAGTCTCAGTGCTCAAAGAGACGACAAACTCAAGATCAGCCATCAAACCGAAAACTTATTTACGTCGCCTTTTCACCCTCATCAAGGAGTATTAAGCTTTTTTTTTAAATATTACATTTACAATCAAACAAATTAACTTGGAGTGCTGTCTTTAAAAATATTTAATTTTAATTTCACATATATATTAGACAACTTCCCATAAAATTATACTTGTGGATCTTCATATTGACCAACACTTTTTTTAATCGCCAATTGATATATATATTTATATTATATTAATTATTTCAACTACATTTACGTATAACTTGCAGTGCATATGTAGAGTAAACAAAAAAGCAATCCTATTATGATCATTTTTATGCAACAAAACATTGAATGATGATTTTAAAATATTCTGCATTCAATTAGAAGAAATTTTCGATAAAATAATTTTGATACTTTCATACTTGTTTATGTAGTAATGTAACGATTTATCACAGCATTGTGTACAAAAGGAATTAACAAATGTAGTTACTTTTTCTAGAATATTTAAATTAATTTGTTTTGCAAAATTATACAACAAATACAGTTAGCACTAAATGATGCATAATAAATAGGAAAGTAATGTTTTATTAAAGTTGCGGGCATGTTGACTAAACTTTTATTAAAGTTTCATTTTCAGGTTGTGACAATTAAGTTCCTTCTTTTTATTGAAATCTTGCTAATTTTAATATTTGATAAATATAAAAGTTTGAATTATACTTTATGCACACATTCAAATTGAATAGCATTAAATTAGTAATATTCAGAAATATTTTTTAGATTAAAAGAGATTGTTGAGTTGAGTTTAATATCCCGTTCAGCAGCGAGACTATATAAGACGTGGACCTACTGATTAACGTGAAATCCGAACCACATGAGCTCCCAAAGGGAATCGAACCCGGGCCTCCCACGCTGGATTAAAAGAGAGTTGTTTAAAAAATATCACTAACAAAATGTGAACATAATAATAAATAAAAAAACTAGTATGCAGGATTTGAACTGCTGATCATCACCAATCGTGAACATTTAGTGAGTGCACACTAATTGATTGCTCCACGATTGCTAGTTTATTAAATACATCTCGATAACACATATAAACAAATTATATGAAAAGGGGTGGTTGCTTCATTTTTTAGTTTAGTTAAATGGTTTTCTGAACATAATTAGCACTGTCGTCTTGTCAATGTTTTGTTAAAATTTGCATCTTAAGGGGGAAATGGAATTTTAAAATTTAACCTATAAATAAAGGATCTCAAAAGTCCCTCATGTTATATAGATGAAGTTTGATATATAAACTCCTCACTAAAATAAATGGTTCGGTGTAATCGAGTTTTCGAATATTCAGCATCTACAGGAAAAGCTATAAAGGTAATTTATATAATACTTTCTCAACATATGAATCGAAGTTTTCTGTCTCCTCATCACAGGTAAACGCTGAACTATGTAAAACGAATTTTTGAAAATCAGAATCACTTGGCTAGAGTTGAGTTGATTTTGAGTTTAAAGTCCCTTTCAACAGCGATGCTATATGAGACGCGACCTACTGATTAATGTGGAATCCGAACCACATGAGCTCCCTCCGGGAATCGAACCCAGGTCTACCACGCCAAATCATTTGGCTAGAGTCGTGATTTCACCACCTCACTGTCGCCAAAATATATATCCTAAAGCAGAAGGAGATTCAAAATACATGATAAAAAGTGTATCCTGCAAGTCCGTCATTAGGGACTTGAATCTACTTATATAAATTCGTCAATGAAGTAAGTGAAGACTTATTCCAGCGTTTAGGATAGCTTGGCTTCTAAAAAGAGAAAGGGCAATTTGTAAAAATTAACTTGATGATTGCCTCATCACCACGTACTGATGATTTCAGGGGGTAGCAGAGGGGCACATTTTCTCCTGGGACCAATGAAATTCTTACCACTCCCGTCCAAACTTCCGAAGAAACCAGTACTTTTGCAGTGCTACTTTAACGCTGTATATTGAAATTCTCCCCCGGGAGAAATAGTTTGTACTCATCACTTTCATCACGGATAATGACTGAATCGTTTGGAATTAAACTTCAAAGATAGTCGAATCAGTTTTCTTTTTTATCATATTGCTTTCATTAGAATCGGTATCCTAAGGAAGAAATCGGCTCCAAATTTGTGATAAAAATATAGTATCTTCCGAAACTCTTAAAATAGGCAGATTAAATTTTGTTTATAAACTCCTTTTGAAAAGTAAGATGACACTTCACCCAATAAAGGGTATGATCCACATGCGAAATTCTTGGCGATCCTTTGTATAGCCACGGTTTAGCCCCTTCGTGATAAAAACGGAAGTATTGTTTTATTAAAATTAATGATATGTTGATTAAGTTTTATTAAAGTTTCATTTTCGCAATGAAACTTTATGGCAATGAAGCTGCTACTTTTGATAAAACTCTTGATAATTTTAACACGTCTAAAGGCAGAAATTTGAATTGTTTGCCCATATTTAAATTACTAACATAAAAAGAATAATATCAAATACCTTTTATTAATAGAAGGAGGTGTATAACAAAATCTCGCGAACAAACTTTTAAAAATACTGTAGGCACGGAGCTGGAACTAATGATCATCGAAAAAAAAAAAAAAGAGGGCACTAAATCATGCTTTAACAAATCACCCTACTACTTGTTGGAAAACACTATAACGAATAGAGAGAACAAGCGTTTCTTAAAAAAAAAAAAAGAAAAAAAAGAAAAAAGTCGGGTATGTGATTTGTACTGATGGTTATGGAAAAATAAAGTATAAAGAGCAAGTGCTAAGTAACTACTCTAGAAAGGTAAGTTAGGAGCGAACTACTTGCAGACGCATATAAGGAAACCACTAACACAAAATACATGATCGTTTAACATATTTTCTAGCTTATTTCTATTTATTCCTTTGTTTACGTGTAAAATGCTTAATATCATTATTAGAGCTATTCCATATGTATAGTAACTAACGTTATGACAGATATACTTTGCATTTTTAACAATTTCTGAACATGAATCTTTGAACCTTATGCGCTCTGAAAGGAGATTAAAGTAGAGATCTTAAAGATAAAATATGTCTAAAATTTCAAAAGTGAACTTGACTCCCTCGTGCACTGAATGTGCCAGTTTTCAGTTAAATATCAATTCACACATAGTGTATCATGCCCATGTCATTCCCCTGCCATGATCCGTCCGTGTCACTGCCGTGGCCATTGTCACATATCATGCCGTTCTGTGGCGTGACACTATTTCTTTCTACACCCTTTCCCTTGGTTCGGATCAACTTCGTGTCCCTTCGTGTGCTACAAAGAAAACCGAAGGATCCCGGCCGAACAGTTTCTCTTCAAGCTATCGAGTAAGAGTGATATAATTATGTAATTGTATTTTATTTATTTATTTACTAAACAAATTTCCGATATAGCAAAAATACCATTATTTTTGTAAAATGTTCATTATTTTCATGAAGCAGAGATAATTTTCTACTTGGATTTAGAACTATCCCTACTAATTTTTAATCGACATCTAATAGTTTACGTTCATTATTCTGCCTATTACCTGCATATTACTTGCAGAAACTATGCGGCGTAAATGTTTTTTTTTATTAGTTACTGTTTTATGAAAGTTTAGCCATATGTTAATTAAAATTCCACTATTTGTAAGTTTCTCATTTTGGTTATGAAAATGATTATAAATGAAGCTTCCGCTTTTTATAAAATTCTTGAGTTTTAATGTTTTTAAAGACATAATTCTAAATTATTTGGAAATATTCAAATAAACTAGAATGAAGAGAATAATACTAAGGAGCATTATTAGAACAAAACATTGTTTCTTAAGGAATTCACAGAATCAAGCTTTTCTTAAAAAAAAAAAAAGTTACTATAGGGTATGGGATTCGAAGTGATGATCGTGGAAAAATAAAGTATGTAAAGAAGAAGCTTTAACCGACTACTCTACAAAGGCACGGTACGGATGGCATCTTGGTAGACGTATGTACCGAAACCACTAACACAAAATGCCTGATAGCTTCGCACATTTTGTAGCTTATTTCTATTTAGTCGTTTGTTTAAATGTAAAATGCTTAATAGGAATGATTGTTAGAGCTGTGCCACATGTATAATAGCTAACCTTATGACAGATTTACGTTCTATTTCTAACAAAGCATAAAATTCCCTCCCTCTTCGTAAATTTCGCTGCGCGTTTGCCACGTTTACGAAAATGGAACTTAGAATTTTTCGATGAAAGTTTCGGAGATTTCTTTTTTTAATTATAACTTGCTCATTTCTTAATTTTTTATTGAAATATTTTTTGGAAATATGTGTTTTGTTTTTCTGCTTATTTTCAAGAAGAAATGTGACATTCTCTATCACAAGAAAGAGAGTTATTTCTATTTATGTAATTTCTAAAGACATGCGACAATAATTTTGGACATAAGTGTACATGTGTTGAAAAGAAGGTCTGAATTCACTGTCTTCTGATATTCGTCCTTCATTTCAGAGTCCAATCGGAACTTACTTTCTAAGTGTGTCTCGTAGGTCTAATTAATCAATCTGATCCAGTAAACTACAACCATAAGTTATTATTGACAACGAACTGCATTCCTTTTCTTTAGCATCGTAAAAATTCATTATTGGCGATTCCTCGCAAACTACGCATCATAATTTATTCTTAAGAATATAATATTGTTGTTTCATGTGACCTATTAATTGATATTGACCCACCATTGGGCAACATTATAATTAAACAGAATTCAACGTTCAAGAGTTAACCATAATTTTAGGTTAATTTCATCAACTCTATTACAGCAAACTCTCGATTATCCGCTTTGTTGATTATTCATGGCCTTTTGTTTTTCAAAATGTTTTAAAAAGTTCAGTTACAAATGAAGAAGTGTTTTAATATTTTATTTTATTATTTGTTTTAAAAAGTGGTCGATTTTCTTGATAAAATGTAAACCAACAGAACTGACCCATTTATGTTCTTTTACAATCATTTTGCTTATTATCCGCGGTTGCCGCACCACTCAATTTCGCAGATAATCGGAAGTTTACTAGTAATGATGAGCAAATGCAAGACCAAGACCAAGACCCGGGTGGTCTTGGTCTTGCACATCCGGTCTTGATCTTGGTCTTGCACTAGAACTCTTGGTCTTGGTCTTGGTCTTGCACACCCAACCTTGCTTGCAAGAGACTTGCAAGTCTTGCTTTTAAGAAAGCGTATGCTTTTCATAGGTAAATTTTACTCACGACATAAGTGATAATAAATTCTACAATGCACCAATAGTAACAGGAATACAATATATGTTTCTGAATGTAATATAGTTTAACTTCGTGTAAGCATGATGATAGTATACAACATAGGCGATGACCTTTATTTATTTATTTATTTATTTATTTATGTATTTATTTATTTATTTATTTTTCAATGTGTGCCCATGCTTCACTACTTATGAGATAAATCACAACTCTTCGTAATCTTTTTGTATGTATATTTAACAGATCCAATACTCCACTAATTCCCAAACTGGGGAGGCACCCCTGAGACGCATAAACGAAAATCAAGACGGCACAGATTACTGAAATACCATGAATTGCAAAATTATTTTCACACTCTAAATTCGTCAGATTTTTTTTCTTTCCAACCACGATTAGCTAATCTTTGTATTGAACAAATTTCCAATTAAATATTGAGATATTGTTTTACTGATTCTAATATGTATTCTATGGGGCAGCAACATGGACATTGCGCAAAAGTTATGAAAAAAATTGGAAGCTTTCGAAACGTAGGCATGAAGAAAAAAGAGAGAATTAGCTGGGTTGAACGGAAAACGAATGGGATGTTAGAAATAATAGCAGTAGGGGAGAAAAGAAAAATTTTAAATATTGTTAAGAGAAAGAAGAGGAGCTGGATGGAACATTGGCTGAGATGGAACTGTATTATGAGAGAAGTGCTAGAGGGTATGGTGGAAGGAAAGAGAGGGAGGGAATGAAGGATATTTCAGTTGAAGGAAGGTATTAAAACAGAAAATTGCTGCCTCAGGACGAAGAGACTAGCTGAGGACCACCGTACATCGAAGCTTCTCAGTTGCAGCAAGTGACCTGCCATTAATGGCAGAATGATAATAATGGTGATGATATGTTTAGCAATATTGGCCGAAAAATAGAGAAAAAATTAAAATAATAGGCCTAATGATTATAATCAAATCTCTTAATATTTTAAAATAATTTGAGTGAAAACTGAAAACTACTCAACTGTCTGTCTTTTGTAAACTCAATTTATATAAATAATTTTGACCTATATTAGAAATAGAAAATAACGGTATCAGACTCCAAGTTATTTGAAATAACTGTACAAAATTACTCTCACTTTTGAATATGCATTATTTATTGTGTAGTGTTATATCGCTCAATCCTCGATATGCCATATACCTAAGGAGGCTAAAAGTTTTATTGATAAACAATTATTCAACATATAGGCATCTGGCCATGAAATCAAGCTTGCGGTCACATGCACTAAGTTTTTGTCAATGTCATGAAAATGTTATTTCGATATTAATTTTATGAGCATACATTAAAAATTTCCAGCGGATGCTTGAGCCTCGGAGTCAAGGCCATACCCATGTAGACGACGCCTATGGTGTACGGAATTACCAATGTTCATTACTACATTTCTCTTTAGTTTTGGAAGAAGAACCAATAATGTGTTTTGAAATGAAATGAAATACCTAGTTTAACGTCTCACAATTGAGCACCGAGGCTAAGGGAACGGTGATAATGAGAAATGAATAAGATGGCGGAATGAAGAAAGTAGATAGAAATGGGAAAAACAATGATGAAACCCATGCATACGGTGTTTGTTCACCAAAAAAAGCTCATGGCGTAAGTTGGGATCGTACCAGAGACCCTATGCACCACAGGTGAGCGCTATACCACTGAGTCGGTACTTGTGCAAGACTCTTGCCCAAGAGTCTTGGTCTTGCAGGTATGGTCTTGGTCTTGGTCTTGGTCTTGGTCTTACATGCAAGACTCTTTCTCTCATCACTATTTACTAAATGTACTTTCCTCTTGCTTGTGTCATAACAAAACGGTTAATACATCTGTAATGAGGGTATACGTCTGTTTCGTATTAACAAATGACGTAGTTATTGTACAGCATACATTTTTCCATAAAAAAAGATCAGTGTTCTTGGTTTTGCTCGAAAACTACACATAAGTATTTACGCTTACCTATATTATTGTTCAAGTCAGTAAGATCTGTCGTGTAGTAGGCCCATATGCCTTATCATGGAACTTTTTTTTTAATATAGATTATTAATATTGTAGAATTTTATCCCTATTAGCGTTTCATGGTAGCAGGAAATGAAAAAGACAATCGGTCTATAATATCCAAACAATAATGCATATCTTCATGCTTCAAAGAACATAATTTGATGGCATGTGTTTTATTTTCAATACATCAGTATTCTCTCTCTCTCTCTCTCTCTCTCTCTCTCTCTCTCTAGTCGTTCAAGTCGACTGAGTATCATGACCCAAAGTCTTTGTAGTTCTAGATATTAATTTTCGCCATTCTTTACGGTCTTCTGCCTTCCCCACAGCGTTGTTCAATGAAAATCTGATGACGTCACGGGTCTGATAGATTTTTTTCTACTGTTCGTGCGTGTTGTCTCCTGTTATTAACTTTGAGCTGGACAATTAGCTTTTCCACATTATCATTATTTCTTCTCATCATGTTCTCCTGATCATCCATAGAACTCTCTTCTAATATCACATTTCGAAAAGATTGGTAGACTTTCTTTTTCTTTAGCCTTATTAGCGAAAGTCACAGCCGTCATGGTAGATCGAGGAAACAAGTCACTTTTTGGTGTTAAAATCTATAGTTCGGTCTTTTTTTTATATTTTCTGTAGTTTCTCCATAGTGGCGCGCTCCAATGCAATGACTCTTTTATTTCTGTCCCACAGTCGCTAGTTTCATCCAGTAGTGATATTAAAACTGGTATAATATAAATAATTCAGCTTTTATATTCTCTGTAACAATTAAATTACAGCAGCGAAAGAACTTTTTAATAATCCTTTTAGTTTATACAGACATGCATAGGTACAGACATACAAGAGTATAATTCATGTTTTCATTTGGTGGAACATATAATGTGCCCTTCCTCTCTTTTGGGTTAAGGTTACAATGTTACCTTTGAGAATGGTCAGTGCATATTAATGTATCCCTTGTGATTTTTGAATAGAGGTGTACGAGGGTGAATTATGTTTCTAGCCGAGGGTAGCCAACCAGGTCGTAAGATGCATGATTCCTCGTTCTCCACCTCTCTCCTCGATCCTTTTCCTTATACATGATATACCTCACTTTTTTCTATGTCTGACACCATCTCAGGAAGGAAATCAACTGAGAAGTTGGTTATACGTGGATTTGTGAGTCAAACGGGGGTTGGAAACGAGAGATATTTTCAACCCCTTTCTACTTAAACCGCTTTCACCATTTTCCTTTCAGTCTTTTTGTTCTATAAAAATGAAGACAGAGAGGCTTTTGCTACAGGGAGGGTTTCTACATATTTCATCGTTTAATCTATTTTCGTTGTTCCGTTATATATATCTTCCAATGCTGCTTATTTTTTTGTTTTTCATATTCTCCCTTCTATGTTCTTCTATCTGCATTCTTTTCTTCATCTTCTCTTTTTGTCTTAGTGGAATTCTAGATGTTCCATCATGTAAATCTGACTCAGAGGAAGATCAATATGACATACATATATTTGGTCTAGGAATTAATTCGTGCGGTTTTTAATAAAAATTGAAGTTTTATTTCAAAAACAAAGTAAATGAATACGTTAACAAAAATATTGTCCATCGCTAGCCACTACTTTCTCCCATCTTTCAGGCAATTTACGGATTCCGTGTCGAAAGAATTCCTCATCTTTTGACGCAATCTAATCAAAGATCCATTTTTCGATATTTTCTGAAGAAGTGAACCGCTGTCCAATCAAATCGTTATTCATGCAATCGGTCAAGTAGTAGTCAGACGGAGCATTGTCTGGTGAATATCGCGGGTGGAGTAACACTTTCCATCCGACATTTCCCAAATAGGTTTTGACCGGTTTTGCGACATGTGGTCGAGCGTTATCATCTTGATAAATAAGTTTATTATGCCTGTTATTCCATTCTGGTCGTTTTCAGGCCAGAGCTTGCTTCAAACGCATTAATTGTTATCGATAGCGGTGTCCATTAATAGTTTCACCAAGTTTCAGAAGTTCATAGTACACCACACGTTTCAAATCCCACCATATATACAGCATAACCTTTGCACAATGAATATCTCGTTTCGGTTGTGAAGGACCTGGCTCACCTTGCTTCACCCAGGCCTTTTTTCGTTTAGGATTCTCGTAATGAATCCACTTCTCATCACCAGTTACAATTCGATGCAAAAATCCCTTCCTTTTCTGTCTTTGAAGCAGCAATTCGCAAACGGTTTTTCTTCTTTCAACGTCTTTCTTTTCAATTCATGTGAAACCCAATAAGACATCTTTTGAATCATTCCTATGGCTTTGAGACGTTTGGAAACTGTTGTTTGCTCAACTCCAAATGCTTCTGCAAGTTCGTCCTGCGTTTGACACGAATCCTGATCAAGCAATGCTCTCAATTCTTCATCTTCAAATTCTTTTGGCTGTCCAAATTGCTTTTGGTCTTCCAAGCTGAAATCACCACCTTTAAACCGTGCAAACCACTTCTGACACGTTCGCTCAGCTAGAGCATGGTCACCAAACACTTCCACTAAAATATGATGACTTGCGGTAGCACTTTTCTTCATGTTAAAGCAATGAAGAATAACTCCCCGCAAAAACACTTTATCAGGCACAAAATGCGCCATTTTCAGTTGAAGAAAAAATGTTGTTGTTTCCGCTTCAAGCAACTGACATATACTAAACAAGATGCTCAATGACAGTAGTTTTCAACGCATGTTTGGATCAACGAAACTATGGGACAATAAGCTAGTTACGCCATCTTTTGTAAAACCGCACGAATTAATTCCTAGACCAAATAGGAAGTAAGAGAAAATATTTTTACTTAAGTTGTTCATCGCTTTATCTCAGTCGAAATGTATGAACTAAATTGAATTTAACTTTCAATTTTGACTCTTCATATCATTTCAGTTCATAGAGCAGTTTTTCAGTATTTTTTTAAAAATATCAACTTAATCAAATTTAATTCTGTTAGGAGAAATGAAATTTTTAATTTAACGTTTTATGATTATGTCCTTTAGGCTAAACGATATTCATGATTAATAAAAGAGAATTATTATGCAAGAATTGGTAGAATAAGAAGGTAGACGGAAACAGGAGAACCACGAGAAAACCCAGGAAACGATATTGTCCGCCACAAATTCAGATGATCTGAGATCGGACTAAGGATCCCTTTCCCCAGAGGTGAAAGCTCTATCATTGCTTATTTTCGTTAGAGTGGTTATTCCGAATCTCAAGTAAAGAAGTATGTCCGAAAACGGAGAGATGCAATCTAAAGAAATTAGAAGAGAGCGAGGTAAGAGAGGAATACCAGATTGAAGTTTCGAATAGATTCTCGGCTTTAGAAGATTTGGAGTACACTAGTGTTGAGGATACCTGGATTGAAATTAGAGATAGCATTAAAATTTTAGCAAAAGTAAAATTGGGACACGCGGAAATACGTAGGAACAAACCATGGTTCGACCAGGAATGCATTAAACTAGCAGAGAAGAGAAAACAGGAAAAATTACGTTGGCTACAAAATCCGAATGAAATAACTACACAAAATTTCGCAGATATCAGGCGGGAAACTTCCAAAACTTTTAGAACAAAGAAACGCGATTTTTTGAAAGCTAAAATTAAGGAACTTGAAGATAATAGTAAAAGTAAAAACATCCCGGACATGTATAAGGGGATCAGCGAATTTAAGAAAGGCTATCAACCTCGTGCTTATATATTAAAGAAAGCTGACGGAACAGTTCTCACTGATACGGATAGCATCTTAAATAGATGGAAAGATTTCCTTGACGATTTGCTTAACACGCAACCAAAAACTAGTGTGCATGGAGAAAAGGATATGCACACCTCAGAACCGTATATTCCAGAACCCAACCGAATAGAAGTAGAAATCGCTATAAAGAAATTAAAGAAACACAAATCTCCTGGTGTAGATGAAGTTCCGGCTGAGTTAATTTTAGCTGGAGGCGAAAAAATTGTGGAACAAGATATACAAACTCATTCTCCTTATCTGGAACAAGGAAGAGTTGCCACAAGAGTGGAAAGAATCAATCATTGTTCCAATTCACAAGAAAGGCGACAAAACTGACTAATAATTATCGAGGCATTTCTCTTCTGTCAACATCCTATAAAATACTTTCAAATATTCTATTAGCAAGATTGACCCCATACGCCAACCAAGATGAAATTGTTGGAGATTATCAGTGCGGATTTAGACGAAATCGATCAACTATCGACCAAATATTTACCATTCGCCAAATACTCGGAAAAAAAGTGGGAATACAATACCCCGGTACATTAACTATTTATTGATTTTAGAAAAGCGTACGATTCGGTTAGGAGAGAAACATTATACAACGTTCTTACAGAACCTGGAATACCGAGAAAGCTAATTAGATTAATTAAGATATGTTTAAATGAATCCCAAAGTAAAGTCCGGGTAGGAAAATTTTTGTCCAGGAGTTTTCACGTCAAAAATGGCCTGAAACAAGGAGATGCGTTGTCGCCATTATTATTTAACTTCGTTTTGGAATACGCTATAAGGAAAATCAAAGATAGCAACCAGGGCCTAGAGTTGAACGGTATTCACCAGGTTATGGCATATGCTGATGATGTAAATTTAATACGGGATGATAGGAGAACAGTAGAAAGAAATGCAGAGATCTTATTAAACGCTTGCAGGGATATGGGTTTAGAAGTAAATGCAGAGAAAACTAAATACATGGAAGTGCGTCGGGACCGTAATACGGTAAATTATGGATGCGTTAAATATTAAATAATACTTTTGATAAAGTGGATACTTTCAAATATCTAGGATCAATATTAACAGAGGAAAATCATATTCACTAAGAAATTAATTGTCGACTAAAAGCAGGGAATTCGTGTTACTATTCGGTTCAAAATCTCTTGTCGTCGCAAATTCTGTCGAGGAATTTGAAGCTTAAAATACATAGAACGATAATCATGCCTGTTGTTCTGTATGGTTGCGAAACATGGTCGCTTACTCTGAGGGAAGAACATAGACTGAAAGTATTTGAAAACAAGATCCTGAGACGAATATTTGTACCCAAGAGGAACGGGGATGGGGAATGGCGGAAACTTCATAACGAGGAAATACATAATTTATACGGTTTACCCAACATTGTTAGGGTCGTCAAGTCTAGGAGGCTTAGGTGGGCAGGTCATGTAGCTAGAATGGAAGAAAGTAAAAACGCTTTCAAAATCTTGACTGGAAGACCAATAGGGAAACGACCATTAGGAAGACCTAGGCGAAGATGGGAGAACAATATTAAGATGGATCTCGCAGAGATTGGAATACAAAGTAGAAACTGGATGCAGTTAGCTAAGGATAGAAGTCATTGGAGAGCTTTTGTGAACGCGGCATTGAACCTCCGGGTTCCATAGGCCATAGAGTTAGTTATGTTAATTATTGAATGATTGATTGATTGATTTCCGCATGCATACATTGTTATAAGTTAGATTATGTGGGACATGACCTATCTGAACTATTCTAATGTGTGTAATGCTTTTTCATTGGAGTTGAACCCAGAACCTCGAGCACCAAAGTCACAAATTTTATCTGCAAAACTAGGTAGGAGAGAATTTATGACCTTTGTTAACAGCAAGGTTATACGGGACAAGCTCTACAGTTTAAATCGGGCTCTAATCTTTGTAGTGCGTTTGATGCTCCCCAGCTGGAATCGAACCCGAGACATACAACTAAAGAACACGAGCTAGTAACTAGACTAGCAAGGAGGATAGTTTCGATTGGTATGTAAATAAGCACCCTAATTAGTAGTAAACTTGGGAGCAGGGTGGCTCAGTAGTATAGCGTTTATCTCTGGAGCGCGGGATCCCTGGTCAAGTAAGTATGTGGTAGACAACATCATGTCCGTGGGTTTTCCCGGGGTACTCCTGTTTCCTCCCACATTATCATTCCAGCAATTGTACCATCCTCATTCACTTGTCTTAATCATCCGTGGCATTATCATGGGACGTTAAACTGAAGTGTGGCATAATCATGGGACGTTGAACACACTGTAATTTCTATGGATGGCAACACTGATAATTCTTTCGATTTGTATTTTCGGATGTAGAATACTATTATCTATTACTGTGGTCAGTTACATTTCATTATCTCTTTTCAATTACGAAAAACTTGCAAAAGAAAATTTGTTAGCTTTTCAAAAATATTTAGTCGTCTGCCCCCTTAATTTAATTTAATACTACATTTTTATTCTTGAAGCAAATATTCCATGTACTTAAATATCATTTTGGAAAACAATTCCATTGTTTCATCAATGTAAACAATCAACTCGAGAGTTTAAATAACCGAAAGTTTATCGTAAAGAACAAAAGGCCATTATAAAACTGTTTGATCCTATTCTGTAAAGAAGCAGTATCAGTGTTGCCACACTTGGTACAATTGTACCAAATTCAGCCCTTTTTGTCATTCATCGGCCCGTTGGTACCACGCTGGCATTTTCAGCCCCTTTTGTGAAAAAGTTGGTACAATTCTACCCGATTCAGCACCATTTAAGAAATACTTGTCACATTTTCAAAAATGTCAGTAAGACTTTTCCTACATTTCACTTTACTCATACTATGTGTTGGACTCTTTAAAAAATGCTGTTGAACATTCATTCAGTGACGTTGTACCGCATAACGCTACGAACTTTGTTTTGAATATTCGTAATTCAAACTACACTGGGAAACAACGCTACATGGGTGCATCCGTGTCGCGCATTAAGGAGACGAGAAATTTCAGCTTGAAATATTAAAAAAAAAAAAAAAAAAAAAAAAAAAAAAAAAAGCACATACGGTACACGTTGAATCAATTGTTGAATATTTTGAAGAAGATCAGAGGTGCTCTAGTAAGTATAATTTATGTGTCGTTGCAAAGATTCTACCACCAAGTTTGTCCGGGTCCTTCTATTTGGATGTTTTTAAAAAGTAATTTTTAAAAAGAGCACTTTCTTGATTTAGACTCTTGGAAGGGGGGGAGAGAAGTATTCTAGAATTTTACCTTTTTTAGTTTCGTGTTATAGAGCCATATATCACACTGGTATAAAATAATGAATTCGGCCCTTTTTGTTTCGATTTGGTACTATTTTTCAGCCCACTTCAGAGCTAGAACTGTGGCAACGCTGAGCAGTATGATACAATCAATGTTACTCAATTCTTTGCGTCCCTTTGTGCCCGAATGGCTACTGCATACCCTTTTAGAGCCCATCATTCCAGGTTCGATTTTGGCTGTGGTTACTTGCCTCAAATACAATCTACATCGCAAGTTGGATTACACATTAAACAGTAACCCGATCTCATATAGCCTCGATACTGAAAATAGTCGCTAAATTCCAACTGATCTCCCATCGACATACTTTTATTTTCCCTAGTTTAAAACCTATTTGAATGTTTTTCAACTGTAGCCATCGAAGGATAATAGGCTGCATAAGTGTCATTCCTTAACACTTACGGCTTTTCTTCTAAGCATTGCCTGCCCACTGTTGTTAAGGCTTGTCTTTTGCCTACTTTAGACCCACCTTGGAATCAGAGTATATTAAAGAACATGTTGAGAGCATGTCTGGGAATTATACCTTGTAGAGAATTCCTTGCACTCTGGATTGAGTATGTATGATTGGATTGAATATCTATGCATTTTTGGACTGTGTATGTATGACTTCCTCTACGCTGATATAGACCGCCACTTCACGGTTTCCCGAATTCGAAATAATGCGTGTTGAAATTTAGCTAGTAAATCCTGTCAGTCAGAAGATTATTTTTATTTTTATTAGCTGTAGTTAGAAGATTACTTTTACTTTTTATTTTCACTTTCAAATGATGATAGGAAAGAGAGAAGTATTAAGGAAGAAAACATTATTAAATTCGAGATTTCAATATATATTTACACGTTCCGCGATCCTTCATGCCAAAAAGGGATACTTCGATATCGGTTCATAGGTTCGTCCAGAGAAATTAGAATTATGTTTCTGGACATCCATAATCTATAATCTATTTAAACCCGTTACGTATGGCAGATAACGTCCTTCGGCGATTACACTACCTGGAAAAGTGAGGAAAGGAAGAAAACGACCTAGGAACATCACATTAGGTACCATTCTGTCATTTGCCTGGTAAATGAGAAAAACACAGGAAAAAAACCTAACTTACGATTGCTGGCCTGAAAAAGCTTTACGTCCTTCTGATTGAGTCCCCCACGGGACTTCACCCAGATGTGAATAGTATATACAGTTGACAAGAGAATAGCTATATATGTGAAGGAAAATTTTAAGCTTGTGTTTTTTATATATTTCTCCATGTAGGAAGACAGTTGAATTTTTCCCCTGCCTCCAAAATTAATAATAATTTATTGGGGGATAAAATAACATTTGTGACTTTCTCGATAACGGCTCTAACGATTTTGTTTGTTTCATAAATCAGTATTCCAGTAACAAACCTATAATATGCTATAATTCATTTTCCTAGAAAAAATTCAAAATAAAAATTTACTCTTATTCGTAGATTTTTATCAGATTTTTGTTTCAATAAACATCTCAGGCTGGGACATTCCATGTCAAAACAACAAGTCACCAGACTTGACCATCTCAGATTTTTGTAAAAATAGGTGCACAGCTTTATTACAGTAGGAGATGAAAAAATCTCAAATATTACCCCTTTCCTACTGAAAGTGTCCCCATACAGGTTGTTCAAAAAATTCAAAAGATGGCATTTTTTCCGTTACAGTGATTATCAAAAATTGTCATAAAATGGTTAATATGTACACTAGAGCCATGGAACAAACATCATTAAAAAGCTTAAAGAGTGCTCTACAAGTTGTACTATATTGAAGAAACCTGTACAATTAAAAATAATACTTCAAAAATTCAAAGCAATACAAGTCGAACGGAAATGTCCCTGTGAATTTGTTCAAAATTCTCCGGATTGTAATCTCATATGTGTACTAATACACCACAAAGTTGCATTTTGGACCCTCAATGGGATCGATTCAAAATTCAACATAAATCAAATATTGCAAGTTATTGACCATGTGAATAACTGGGTTCACATCTACACGCATTTGCCTGTAGCTATTTATCTGCATCATCAAAGGAATTTATATTCAACTTCATTTGTCTCTTGATGTGTTCATTTGAATTTACACAATTATCCACCTTTCGAGATATTTATAGACGTATTACGTTTCCGAACAGTACTCAATACAGGCCATTATTCTTGTTAGTCAGTATGGATGTTTCTAAATTTATATTGGCTACATTGATACATGTTATTTGCATTTCTTTGTTTCAGGATTGCTGTTACAAACATGTGGAAGTGCACCATTGAAACAGGAAAAGGGGCGTATTATGAAAGGAAAGGATATGTTTCCCTACCTTTCACAATATTACACCGTATTTCAGATTTGTTATGAAACACTGTGGCACTGTTCACAATCACTTCACACACTTTCAGCACATTTCAGTCTATAAATTCTTTTTCCTATACAAACCAAACTTCTGACCAAAGGATATATTAATTAATACATAGTAGTGTTACAGTTTCGACAATTTAACTTTTACTTCATCAGACACTTTATGAAAGGCAACTTCTAAGAGTATAGCTTATATACTTCTTAAAATGAGAGGAAACTATTAATTGGGTATCTGTTATTAAATACACCTGTTTTTACTTCTTTTTTCTTGTCTTCTTTATCCAATATCTTCTTCCATACATCATGTATATATAGTCCACTATTGCAGTTCATAAGTTCCTTGCTTTCTTCCTTTCGCATCCATTCTGCCTCTTTCCATTTTCTTGCAATGCTTCTTCTCTTCCTTTCCTGCCCTTCTACGCCTTTCCAGTCTATTTCATGTCCTGCCTCCTTCACATATTTTTATATATCATTACTATCTCTCTTCAATGAAACGTTGTACTTGTCCTGTTTAAGCCTTGCTCCTAACCTCTTTCCTGTTTCTCCTATATAACTCATGGCACATTCTTTGCATTTAATTCTATATACAACTTCTTCCTCACTAAGTTGAATCTCTGTTACCTTCCTTTTCCTCTTTTTCGAAGCATTTAACATTCTTCTACTTCCTCTTCTGTACGTTCTAACTCCTCCTTTTTTTCAATAAGTTCTTTAAGACTTCCGTTTTTTCTCCTATGCTCTCTATCCCGAATCATCTTTTCTTTTCTTCTTCTGTATCTTCTCTCACTTTATTCTGCTTTCTTCCCTTTTCTTTCTTGCTATTCTTTTTTAATCTCTCCTCACTATATCCATTCTGCACTAATAACTATGAAACTGCTCTACGTTTTCTTTTCTCTTCTTGTCATCACTGTCTATCAGTTTTATCCTTCTCTCCCTGTTGCTAATAGTTCCTTTTAGTTCCTTCATCAACATCACTCCTTCTATGGCAATAAACACTTGTTGAACATTGTTTCCTATACCACGTTGCTTCGAATTTCCCTTCTACTCTTCTTATTGTCATATCTAAAAAGTTTATTTTTCCCTCTTCTTCTAATTGTACATCTAGGCTTATTCCTTTCTCTTTATCTTCTATTCTTTCCACAAATTGCTCGAATTGTCTCTTCGTTCCTTTCCAAATACCTAAGTAATCATCTACATACCTACAAAACATAATCAATCTTTCACCTCCTTCCTCTTTTACTTTCTGTTCCCATTCACAATTTTTGATAACACTGGACTTAGTTTCGATCCTTTCACTAACTTCTCTCCTATTGTAAATACACTGTTCTCCCATATCAGCTTTAATGCTTTTATCACTTTCTCTTTCTTCCATTTTCTTACTGTTCTATTTTTCATTTCTTCTTCCAATACCTTCAAAATATAATCCCTTCTTAAGCTGGGAAACATTGCTTTGATATCTACGCTAAACATTAGTGTCCTCTTATTTCTTCTTTCTACTTTCTCTATCATCCTCTTGACTTCTTCTGTATTCTTAACTCTATTATTTACTTGTTCTTCCTTTGTTTCTTCTGCTATTTTCTTTATTCCCTCTTCTAATGGTTGAAAAATATTCTTTCTGCAATCCATTACTGGTCTCAACTTTACTTCTTTCTTGTGTATCTTCGGGAATCCTTTTATATCCGGAATTCTTCCTTTTCTAATAACTTTCGTCTAATAACTTTCTAAAGCCTGCTTTCTTCGCATTCCTTATTATCTCCTCTTTTATTTCTTCTGATTGGTTCATAGATATGACCTCCTCTCATTTTAAGAAGTATATAAGCTGAATCTTAGAAGTTGTTTTTCGTAATGTGTCTGATGAGGGCAAAGTTAATTTGCCGAAACTGGAACGCTATTATTTATTAGTTAATATATGCTTTGAATAGACTTTGTCTTTTATTGTATACAAGAAGTTCCAAAGCTAAAATGAGTGGTATTCAAACCAAACCTGTTCACATTGTGTACACATGACCACTTCTTATTTTCTATTTATTCGATATTTTTTCTTATTTTTTATAAGTGAACATTTCAATAACAACTCTTCAACATGGTATGTCATTCATCATAAAAACAAAAAATATATATAAGTAGTTTACTTTTGAGAAGTGAGTTTTCTTCATTTTCGCTCCGAAAATGCCTGTTTCACACATAAATGTGTCAATAATAATTGCAGTATAATTAGATTTAATTTAACAAATAGAAGTCATGCAGTGACCCGTATTCTCCTTAATTAAATCCCTGACATTTACAGTGTGATTTATATACATTTCAAATAAAAAGATAAATTTAATATTATAATTCATCCCTATAAATTATGAAAATTCAATTATTTTTTACCGTCTGTTATTCTTAAACGTTGAAATATTTTTGTTACAAAATATATTTTACGCCAACAACATTGCAGAAATCGGTAGGAAGTTCAGCTTGTTGAATCTCTATTTTTCTGTTCTCTCTCTCTCTCTCTCTCTCTCACTCACTCTTTCTTGCTTCCCCAGTATCTGATTGCTCGTCTTCCCCCATCTTCGTGTCCAATCAGGGTGTTTGGCATTTCTAGAGATTTGCACGGATGCAGGAGAGAAAAAAGCAAAAAGGGCAAAAGATTGTCACATTCCCGTACCCATGAATCATCTGTCACATATATTGATGAGAAGGGAGAGGAAAGGGTACGACATCACCAGATAGCTAAGGAATTTCATTCTAAGGGACAAAATGAGAGACTAATCACTATTCTCTTTCTTCCTCTTCTTTCACCATCTCTCATCCCTCGTTTCTGTCTTACACATATGTAGGATCTCTCTTGTTCTTCGTTGAATCAGCGTTCTGTAAGGTCTTGTTTGTTTGTTTGCAGTGTATAGTGACAAATCAAGATACGCATGATATTGTCCTTTTTATTATTATATAATTATAATTAATGCATAGAAACTTTACCAGCAAAATAAAAACTAAGTTACTATTGGCAAAAAAAAGAAAGAAAGAAAGAAAGAAAGAAAGAAAGAAAGGAGGACGCTAAACTCCAAATGAAGCAGGGGAGCATGGTGGCTCAGTGGTCTCCGCTGGTATGGCAAGCACCTTCACCTTTGGTGTACGGGATCCCGGGTTCGATTTCCGGTGGGACAGTCCTTGAATTTTAACTGTCTACGATGTTTCTATATTCGTGTCCTTGTTCAAGATTACTGGAAATAACTGTAAAAAAAAGTATAACCGAGTAGAAAGTAGAGGTAAGTTACTGAATCGGTGAATCAGTTAACTTTTTTTAAAAAAACAGTGGTAGAGTCCTTATCTCTGATGCGTGGGGTCCCTGGTTCTATCCCGGGCCAAGTAAGCTTGTGGTGGATAACATCGTGTCTCTGGGTTTTCTCAGGGTATTCCCATTTCCTCACACTTTCCCATTGCACCAATTCTTTCATCATCATTCACTTACTTTAATCGTTGTCTCCCTTACCCTTGGATATATATCTTTGGACAATAATAAAACTGTACAAAAATTTAAATTTAAGAAATAATCGTAATTGTAGGCTATAACTTATTAATCATGCTGTTTAATATAATCTTACTGGTATCATAAAGAAATGCTTCTGAGCACATTTCAGTGTCAGTTTCATGTTCACCTTAATAGATGGCGTGGGTATTGTACACCATCAATATTTAAATTTACGAAAAATTCGTTTCTATATAAAAGTACTCAAATTAAAAAAAAAAAATCCGGTATTCCGTGTGTGCTGTGATAACCCGCAGAGGAGCATAACGCTCTCAGTGATTATGTGGACATTTTAGGTGATCACCTTAAATCTATAGTTCAGATGTTTCTAACCAATGGCGAAATTTTCCAATGCGCCACCCCAAATCACACTTATAGAGTTGTTGTTAGTGTGATATCATGAACATCAGGATAAACTATAACACCTCTTCTGGCCTGCCTAATCCCCAGATCTCAACATTACTGAATTTTGAGCTCAGTTCTGGAACTCAGATACCGGTGCATAGCTTTATTTTCCTCCACCCTTATTGCCAGAACTGAATGTTGCACTTCATCATAAACGTTTCAATAGAAACCATTCATGACTTATATTCTCCTATTTTACCACGAATTAAAATATTGTGTAGAGTAAATGTGATCTCACGCTATGTTAACCAGATAAGTTGCATTTTCTTGAGATATTTCCATTATTTTTATAACCTCTACAAGATACAATACTCAACAAATGGCTCAGCACCCGACTTAACCAACATCAGTCATGGTAGCATCTCAAGAAATGAACAGATGAAATTTCAGACAAAGCATGTACTACAAACCTGACGTCCTCGGGATCAAATTTGTTCAATATCAATGGATAGTTCACTAAAATACACGAATATTAACCTGATAAGGGCCTCCGTGCTTAAATAGAATACATATATCAAACAATTATGACAGATACACGTAAGTTTCCTTTAAAACTTAATGGGAAACGATAAAAACCATTTAAACCACCCTCAACATCTCAAATTGAAACAAATATAGAAATGAACCACGAATACAGAAGCTGAGCATGTAAAATTCAACAGAAAGCAGAAGACAAAGTACTTATATTACATATAGGATATCAAGCACACCTCTAGTGGGTGAGCTTGTATAATACGCTTATAACACCTCGTGTAGCCATCGATACGCAGATTGTCAGAAAGCATGGGCTCCAAAGCCTTCTGCAAGATCTCGAGCTAATATAGATTGGACGTTATCGGGCATGTAATGAAAGGTAACAGCCCTCACTTTGGGTTGCAGCAGTACATTCACGATTTTCCCCACATTGGCTTCGATTGTTTTTGTCCTCCTGAAATCTTGTTCACAGTCGTTAAATCACACGAGCCATCCATAGCTCGTTGATTTTGTCCTATTTACCATTGGTACAACTACACGTAATGTCATCCAAATGCCTTTTTGGTGCTATTCTGTATGCTTCCTTTGCGTTTTATGTTTACCCAACCCAGCGTTATATGCTATAACTAACATTTCAGTACGAAGCTATCGTTGCATGTTAGACTACTTGCCGATGATTAATCACGGTCATAGAAAGCACCTGTGTCACCCAAGTAGTTACAATGCATGTTATTTGTGTGGGGCATGACATTGTATTACCTGATTCATAAAATCAAATTTTGTGCATTGGTGTTTTGAATATTCGAGAAAAAATAACACATCCTTTAACTTGTGGCCATCAGTGTATAATCAAATTCAACACGGAGCAGTGACAGTTGTTTCTTTCTATAATGAAATTCTGTTTTTAGTACAAAACTTGAAATCAGTAGAATTTCATATTTTGACATAGGATAGATTGTTGACTGACATAAGATTTTCACATTTTTTTATTAGTATACACAGCTTATTAAAACGCATGTGATTCTCAAATTCAGGGAAGCTGTCCCTACCCTCCCCAAATTATGCCTCTACTTTGAAATAAAATTAAATAAGAGGGAAAGGGTAACAAAAGCAAATTCTAGTACTCAGACAGCAGAAAATGACAAATACTGTTTGCCTTCTATAGTACACCATGAAATTACTTTACGAAATATTGCAGTAAATTGCGTGTTAACAAAACATCTATTCTAAAACTTTTGATCTTGTTTCAATTGTAAACACACACATACTGATATATTCTGCATTAAAAATGGAACCACACCCAATAGCTCTAGACATGGAACCACACCTTGATACTTATCCGATAGCAAAATTCCCTTCTTATACCATGCAACCATTGCTTTTATGTTATTTATTTATTTCTTTTTACCCTTCGCTACGTATTTCTAAATATAATTCAATGATAAAATCACAAAAGCATATTTTAAAATAAAGATATTCTGTATAGCAGGTCGATAACGTAGGTATTTCCTATGACATGTCAGATGATTTAATTATTGCTCGATGTCACTCGAAGGAACTTAATTATGTCGTATTCCATTTAATCCAACTTCACCCTCTTTAAAAATGTATTAAAACAGAAATCTGGCATTTCTTAACTTCCACAAACATCAGTTCTCCTTTCTATTAATTTGAGTGAGCATAACAGTAATTCAATTTTAATGAAATTTGATGTATGATTTCTTACAGGTTTCAGAAATGAACAAGCTGTTTGAGTTAGAAACCCTGAAAAATAAAGAAGTATATAAAAAGAGGGGCGAATCCCAGGTTGGAATTTGCTATAAATACATAGTTAGAAAACAAAAGTCATGCCTCCACCAAATTTGAGACCATTCCTCTTGTATTACTTCGGGTTCCTTCTATGAGGTTTTGTAGGTCTATTTCCACGTTTTGTATGCAATCAGAAGCTGATATAAAATAACTTCCACTAACAGATAACAAATAACAGTTCCCCGAAATGGAAGAAACAACTTAATACTGTTCCGCCTTCATCGAATTTCGAGATAATTCCTTTTGCATTGTATTCTGACCGTTTTGTGCTGTTTTGCATCTCTATTTCCATGTTCTGTGCGCCACCAGAAGTGGGTCAAAATGACATCAAAATTGCCGAAAATACATTGCTGTTCCACTTCATCAAATTTCGAGATCATTTCGTTTTCATTGTATTGCGCTGTTTTTGTAAGAGTTTGGGCACCTATTAGCACATTTTGTTTGCCACCAGAAGTAGGTTAAAAGTGATCTCAAAATTACCGAGAAAGTGTTGCTGTTCCGCCCTTATTGAATTTCCAGATCATTCTTTCTGAGTTATATTGTGCGCGTTTTGTGTGTCAATTTTCATGTTTTGAGCGGAAATGAGTCAGAAATGAGCTCTAAAATTGCAGAAAAATCATTGTTGTTCCGTCCCCAGCAAATTTTGCGATCACTTCTTTCTATTTGTACTGTGGGTGTTTCGCGCGTCCATCTCACAGTGCAGAATCAAAAATGATGCCAAGATGGCCAAGAAACCGTTTTGTTTCAAATCTATCGAATTTCCACATCATATTTTTTTGGATGGTATTTTACTTATTTGTGCTGTTTTGTGGGCCAACTTTTTCGTTTTGAAAGACACCAGAACTGAGTCAAAAATCATCTTCAAAATTGCCGAAAAAGCATCGTTGTTCTACCCTCATCGAATTTGGAGGCAATTTCTTTCGCATTGTATTGTGCTCGTTTTCTTCTATTTCTGCATTTTGTGAGGCAAGTAGCTCAAAAACTAAAAGTTGCCGATAAAACATTGCTCTTTCGCCCCTAGTAAATTCGAGATTATTCGTTTTTTTCTTTCTTTCTCTCTTCTATTGTGCTGTTTCGTGCGCCAATTTTCACGTTTTGATTACCAATGCAAGTGAGTCATAAATTACCTCAAAACTGCTGAAAAATCATTGTTCTTTCGTCTCCATCGAATTTTGTGATCACTCCTTTTTCTTTGTATACTGCGCTCGTTTCGTGCTTTTTTGAGCGCCACCGGAAGTGGTTCAAAATTCTAAACCCATCGAATTTTCAGATCCCTCTCTCTTTGCGGTGTATTCCGCTTGTTGTGTGCTATTTCTTGCGTCTATTACGTTTTGTTCATCAAAAGTGGGTCAAAACTTATTTCAAAATTGCCGTAAAAACATTGCCCCCATGCAATTTCCAGATCATTCTTTTTGCACATTTTGTGCTGTTTGGTACCAGGGGCGTAATTTAGGGGGGGGCAGGAGAAGCAATTGCCCCGCCCCAAGGGTTTGAGGAATACATATACTTTAATCGATTCTCTACTAATATACTACTACAAAACGTGAAAGCCTTATGTTGGTGGTGCTCTTGCCCCCCTCTAGCGAAGTCTGAAATGACGCCCCTGTTTGGTACGTTACAGAAGTAAGTAAAAAATGACCACTAAATAACTTTCGGTGGGGTAGAAAGCGATGCAGAAGAAATGATATCGAAGTTCAGTTGAGGCGGAACGAGTCAATGATACTGAAAACAAAATAATTTGTACACGACAACTTTCGTAAATAGTATTTTTGATCGTGTAATATGGCATATATTTTCTTTAAAGATTCCCAATAATCCAAATTGTTTGAGTATGAAATCGGTCAACCTTAAATGCAAGTTAAAAAAAAAAAAAAAAAAAAAAAAAAAAAACAACGAGAAATTCGCCTGAACTTGGAAATGTACATATACAAATGATGCGATAAAAGTTACGAATATTTTTTGTAAGAACTTCCATAAAAATTCTTCATGTATAATCGGTGAAAATAAGGGCATGGATTCTTCTCAACTTATAATAACAGTAGTAGTAATAATAAAAATAATAAAGTTCCAAAGATCAGAGAAATACCAATCAAAAAGTTTCATTTAGCTAAGAACAATGTTAAAGGT
The DNA here is from genome assembly GCF_964235325.1 of Thermobia domestica. Lineage (NCBI taxonomy): Eukaryota > Metazoa > Arthropoda > Insecta > Zygentoma > Lepismatidae > Thermobia > Thermobia domestica. The sequence goes on along the minus strand of NC_137463.1, from coordinate 176,060,726 downwards.
GAATCTAAATTCTCATGTACAGCTTTTGAAGAAAATCGAGAACTAAATTTTATTGCATTAAAAAGTATATTGTTCATTTGCCAATAAGATACAGTTGATAGTTTTTATTCCGCTGGCCATAAATAATTTGTTTATTTATGTATGTATTAGGTATGAAAATTTACACTGTTCAATAGTGGATTGTATCTACTGTGTTTCATTTCTCGAAACAATGGCGCTCATACTACCATGAGCGCTCATTCCGCTTGGTACACTACTGCTGGTATATCAAGATCTGAGATTTTTATAAAAGCATATGTTCATTCATTTCGTATTCTTCTGGGACAAATAGAGCGACAAAAATTGATCCATTCATTTCAAATTTATTGATAAATTACATATGGTGTGAGTACATAATTCGATTACCAACTATACATTACATCAAAGAGAGATATCCTATCCTCATTCGGTTTCTTGAATTAGTGGCCTCTTGCTTTACTTTTACAGGCTCAGCAAGCAACATTGTGTTGTAGACATTTACAGCCGTATTAATTTTTCTTCTTCTATTCTCTGGTGGCAATGTGACGAAGTATGAAGACAAGATTTAGAAAGCTTTTCAAAACGAGAACTTTATTTTGCAATCCAATTAGAAGGGGTTAAAACACTATCACTGAAGCAAGAAATAAGTACCAAGAAGAGGTAAGATTAAAGAAATACGATATTGAGTTGGTGCGGATGAGATGTCCAATCCAGGTGCGTCATTCCTGAAGGCAAAAAGAAGAAAAAAGAAAAAGAAAATAAATGAAAGAGAAATGAAAACTTTAATTCCTGGTTAATCAAAATTGTCGCTGTCTCTAATTACACACTTTTTGCCAATGCTCAGTCAATGATTGAATTTCGTGACGAACCAATCTGGAGTCAGCAATATGAACAAGTCCTTAACCGTACATTGCAACGTCCAATCACATGTCTTCTCTCCAAAAATGATCATGAGATGAGGTAAGACGTAGTAAGCAATGGGAGAGTTTTAAGGCGAACATGATGGCTGAGGAACATACTTCTGGAGAAATTGCACTGTCTTCTCAGCGGCATGTGAGGTGCATTTTTGTGCAACATAAGAAAACAATGTTTGTTGACCATTGCTGGATGTTTGAGAACAAGTTTCTAGTGCATTTAATCCATTTTGCATTGTATCCACACTGATAGTTTAACCTCGACGAACTCCACCATACAAAAACAAAACATTTTACTAGTTTTGGAAACCTTCCTGCACGTTGATCATGATTCATCCACTGTCCTGACCGCTTATAATTATCATATCACAGCCATTTTCCATCAGAAGTGAGTATCCGATGCAGAAAATCTTCCCGGTTACTCTGTACAGTCAGAGAACTGAAGACCATAGTCTTTCTTGTTCACTGGTGTCAACAACTCATAAAGCACCGGTGAATTCAACTTTTTTCACTTTACCGATTGCACGGAACTTCCAAACGACAGTAGTATGAAGACCTTAGACAGTCATTCTTGTTCACCGGTGTCAACTCATACAGCACCCGTGAGTTCAACTTTTTCACCTTATCGATTGCACGGAACCTCCGAACGACAGTGGTATTGTGCATACCTCACTCGTTTGCAAAGGCACGAATATTTTTTCCGAGGGTTTATTTCTAGGGTATTTCTGATGAGCTTATCTGAAGATGATGTTAGCCCGTACCCATGGGGGTCATTTGGCAATGATGTGTACCCAGAATGTAATTTGACAAATCGTTCCTGGCTCAAATACCTTTCTTGTGCAAAATGTACCAGTTTGAATTCGTACAGAAAAATCACTTTCATACGTCCCTGTCCAATAATTCACTGCCTCCTGACTGTGTTGGTACTCGAACCTGTTTACTGGATGTGCACTGAGTTTGCGACGTAAGACGCGTGATATTATTCCATCTTTTTTGTGTAGGTGAGCTTCCAACTAGACGTCACATTGGGCATTTCATTCGCACCATGAATTTTTGTTTCCGTATAAATAGTTTATTTGTACATTCCCTAGAATCTGTGATTCTAACTCCAACCACTGCAATGTATAATTAATCTAAGTATAGAAACGAGAAGGTTTCCGAATGAATTTAGAATTTTTAAACATAAAACATATGAAAAACGATAAAAAATGTATGTAAATAACTATAGACCAATTTCATTACTTAGTAACTGCATCAATCTATTGGAAAAGGTATAAAAAAATAGAATAGTTCCTTGAATGGAACAAAATAATGTTAAACAATAAATCAGTATGGTTTTCAAAATGGTAAAAATATATCGGATGCTATATATTAAATTAACAGAACTTATCAGGAAAAACATTGATAATAAAAAATAATTACAGTATTTTTAGATTTAGCTAAAGTATTTGATACAAAATGACACAAAATTCTGCTATACAAGCTTGAGAAATGTGAAATAGCAGGAATAGCATTATCTTTGCTTGGTAGCTGTTTAAGGAATGGAAAACAGACTCTATAAATTGGAAACTTTCGAAGGGAATGTAGAACTATACAGTATGGCTGCACAAAGAACAGTCTTAACGCCAATTTTATTACTATTAAATATTTTGCCTTTCGGCAAGTCCTGGGACTAATGAGGGTGGTTATATTAATTAATTAATTAATTTTTAGGTTTGGAAGTGTTTCTTCCACGCTTCTCTATCTTCAGCTTCCTCTTTTAACTCCCAATGTTTTCTTCTATTTTCAAATAATCGATCAGTTGTGTTCTTCTTCTTCCTGTCCCTCGCTTCCCTTCCATCTTTCCTCTTATGACGGTATGAAGAAGACAATTTCTTTGCAACATATATTCAATTCAATTGACCTTCCTGCAAAGGATGCTGGCTAAAATCGTCCTCTTCTCTCCTATCCGTTTATTTTTGGTAAATATTAATGAATTATGTTGCCTAGAAATAGATGGGCGTATACAATCTTTCGCTGGTGATATTTGCCTTACTGTTTCTGGCAAGATATGGTATGAAACATTCTTAAAAGCCGAATTAGAGCTGAGAAAATTGTATGGCTCAGTAATAATCTGACAGTACTAAATACTGATAAAACTAGATATTTGACATTCTCACCTATTTCTATTGAACAGCCAACGAATAAATCACTAAAATTCCATATTTGTGAAAGTACGTCAGGGTGTCAATGTAAAAATCTTATTAGAGGACACAAAATATTTAAGAATAAACATTGACAAACATTAAAGTGGAATTACCATATTAAATAACTTCCTAAAGTTTTAAGAAAATTTAATACAAATTTGTCCAATTGAGAAATATAAATTTGAAAATATTGTGTACGGTGTGCCATGCTCTTGTACAGAGCGTATTAAGTTAATGTATATTAAGTTGAGGTGCTGTTTACTCTACTTACTTAACCCTTAAACGCATGACATGAATTGTACCTTAGTTTCCATAACATGGGTCTTTATGATGGGTCCATGGGTCCATAACATGGTCCATAAGATTAGTCTGTTCAGAGTATATATTTCTAAAAAAATCCAATTCAAAGTACAAGACTAGTAGTAATAATACTACTACAAATATAATAACATTTTAGTAAAACAAATACTAATTTGTTATAGTAAAGAACTAATCTAATAATACTATAAAGATTAGTATTAGTATTATATACTAATACTAATATATAATAGTAATCTAATACTAAAATATACCGCGGGTCAGAAATGACCCATGTTATGTATACTACGTATAGAAATATATATATAATAAAATGTAAAAAATAAATACAAAACCAAAAACTTAAATACATTATTTTTATGTAGTAAACAAACCAATAGAAGATGTCACGGAGAAAAACTACTGTGCAACAAATATTGCAGACAAAAATCTATACATAAATTACTGCTGGGTCATTTTTGACCCATGTTCTGCGTTCTAGGGTTAAAACCAATAATTGTACAGCAATATTTTTAGAACATGTCTTAAGAAACGACTAGATGAAAGAGTAAATTTAGAAATTCTATATTAAGAATTTTCAGTTTTATCTATTAATAAATTGTATATGAAATTTGTTTGAATTTACATAAGAAATAATATAAATGAAGGGTAAGCAATTGATCATGTATGTGCAGCTACAAATGTAACACAAAAACATTTATTTACAGTAGGAACAACTATATCTACAACACAAAAGACGAGAGTAATATGAAAATGTACAAACGTTTAATTTCTAGTGCGTAGGAAATACGACAAATGAACAAATTGGAACAATATTACAGAAGTAACGCAAAACTAAAATTTATGTACTATTCATCTCACAAAGAAACTGGCTTACATACAAGCATCTGCTTATGTGAGTATTTATCTCAAACGCAAATACAAATTTTCAAAATCAATGTTGTGAGTTACAACTGCCCGGAACTGGGAAATGGGACTTTCATCCTTGGAATACAGAGTATGTTGAATTGTATAGAAAATCGGGAACTTCGATTTCTTTTAGACAAAGATAAAGAACGATGTAAATAAAGAAAATTTGGATTTATCCAATTCCCATTAAGTAATATTTTTACTTTCTTTCTTTTTCCTCTCTTTGGTATTTTGTAAAAATATTTTCATATTATTATAATGTTATTTTACAAGTATATACTTCTGTACATTTGGTGTTTCCGATATACTTTTGTAATTTGCACTAAGTTTATTGTCTTTTTTTCTTTTCTCTCAATAATTTTCAAACTTTCAAACACGGTGTCAAGATCCATTTTTCAATAAGGTAGTATACTGTAAATATAATAGTAATACTCGTAATAATAATAATAATAATAATAATAATAATAATAATAATAATAATAATAATAATAATAATAATAATAATAATAATAATAATAATAATAATAATGTATGCAGTATGCCTGTGATATATATTAGTGCTTTCATAATCTGAACGAAGATTTCTGGTTTCTTTATGGCATGTAAAAGCCTTATCCGTCTAAAAATGTTATCATCAGTACCTGAGACAACTTGCTAGTTATACCAAGTTTCCTTTAGTTTCCTTCCCAAGTTTCTCCAAATGCCCATTTTACGGAGGTTGGATGAAACCCTGAGTCACATTAGAAGGCTCGTAGAGTAGAAAACAAATCCTTCCCTTACCGGTGACTGATCCCGGACCATCTGGTTGGTAGCGAGACTCTTATTGACTATATCAACCAGCTCAGATGCGTATTTTCTTGCTTTCCGACGTGTGTAATAACGTGGAACAATATTTCAGTTCTTATTCTTTCCGACACAGAACTCAGAAAGCTAAGTCATTGGCAACATATTGAAGCGATGTGGTGGCATTCGAGGGTGGTCTATAAGGGAACAAATTGCGAGGGCTGTAGTGATAAAGAGAAAATTCTATTTTATTCTCACATCATCCCCTTCGCTTGTTCTTCCGTCGTACCCCCCGCTCTCCCCATACAAAACACCCTTGTGTCTTCACTTATTGTTCTTCTGATCAAAATGAATTGAACGGAATTCCAGAATTGAGTGAAGGGAGCAGTGATTGAATACAAGGTACATCGCATTCTTCCTACAAATTCGAAAGGAAAATCAAAAGACGATAGAGCAAAGCAAAACTACGGAATTCAAGTGAAGATGAAATTCAAATTTGTACATTAGAAAATGTCAACTATTTCGTTTAAAAGGTGGATTTTGCATAGTTCCCAAGAATCCTGCAGAGATTACACACACGGAAGCTCACTTAATTACTTTTTTGAAATGGAATAGGAAAATTATAACAGGAAGAAAAACTCAAGTTTTATTAATCATTGTTAATAACAGCTTATATTTTTGGTGTCTTATCCATGATTTATCTAATTTCAAATAAATGTGGTTTGTGTTTCGTAAAACTAAAATCGTATTCGTCGTCAGATATGTTGAAAGTAATTTTAATATTTAATATTAATTAACTTCTTATTGACACAGAGAAAGGTAATATGCAGAAGTCGTTATTAAGAGTCTTCATCCCGGCGAAATTAAAATACCGCTAATTTTACAGTAATTATGTGATATCTTCAAATAGATAAAAGATAATTGAAATATGGAACAAAAGCGCCCTAGACAATATTATTTTGTGTGAGGTACCGTTATCACAAGTCACCTAGTGGCTTTCCGTTTTCACCTGTTTAGAAACGCGAAAATAAATGCCGATTTTCAGAATGGCTCGAAATCGAAAGCAGATAAGTGAGTCGTAATAACGGTATCTCATGTAAAATAACATTGTCTAGGACGCTCTTGTTCCACATTTCGATTATCTTTTATCTATTTGAAGATATCACATAATTACTGTAAAATTAGCGGTATTTTAATTTCGCCGGGATGAAGACTCTTAAACTGTTGGCTAATGAAAGAAGTTGTTATACAATAAATCCTAATATTGAAAATACTTATAAAATCATCGGGCACATTCCGTAACGGTTTGCGTCAATGCAAGAAAATTTGAGTTAATCGGCGTAGCAGCTATACCAGATTTTGCATTTTTACGTTGCGTTGCTGTATGCAGAACTTTGCGATGACTAGTACAGAATGACTCAAGAAGACTAGATTTACAAGACACCTTGCTTACATGAAAAAATCTTCTTGGTTGCTTTTAGCATGTATAGTATCCTATTTGGAACTTTTATGAAGGAAGACCTTTAGGTAAACGAAGAAACAACAGAGGACATTCCGGAGGTGGATATTAACAAAGACTAGTTTGGCTTGACATAGGATTAGATCCATTGACAAATATTTCTTCTACGGCATAAGTTTTCATTTGGACTCTAGTCTTGTACAGTTGCAATTGTGCCCAATAAATGGTCTGAAAATTTTGGCTCGTTGACACGTAGGAAGTCAGAGTGCTCTGTATTGAATAAATATTAATTGAGGCTTATGTACAAATGACTACCTGTGTTTTCAGTCTACAATTAAATTATTATTGCTTACGTGATATCCGTAATCCTAATTTCCATCCTGTTCCTCTAATTTTAATCCTAATTTTCATCCAGCTCGCAATTTGTAGCTTATTATATCCGTTTCTGAAGTGCAGAAGAAAGTAACTTGTAACCCTAATGATGCTATAGTTGGTTAGTGTCCCACCTAACAACATTGAGGTAAGGTGACTAGAACCTGCCTTCCATCAGAACATTTAAGACAGACCCAACAAAGGCATTGCATAACCACCAATACGCCTACTACTTCAAAGACCAAATTCTCAAAATTACTAGTCTTGTGATAGTAATGTATTTTTTTTAAATCAAATATTGCACGATTGAATCTATCATAAACTAACTTACTTACTTAATCCGGTCCTCTTCTACCACTTGGGTGTCGAGGTTTACCAGAGAGCTTCTGTCCTACGACAAGTCTTCCACTCTTTCCTGTGGAAAGTCGTGTCTCTTGGAAAATTCTTCTATAGCCCATTTTCTTGGCCGTCTCCTTGGTTTTTTCTTTCCTATCCCTCCTGATTTTACTTCCCACACTTGTTTTGGAAATCTTTCAACCTATGATATGTCCTACTCATCGAAGTCGAGCTTGTTCAATATACAACTGCATTAGTTTAACCATCTACCTTAAAACCATGTTAAATTGAAGATATTAGCATTAGTAGTCAGAAATGAGTTAATTGGTATTTTACTATAGTATTTTTAGCTCGTAACACTTTACGACTTGTACAAAACGTATTTCAAGACTCGCTGCTTTGGGAAGTAGGCTCCAGAGGTCATCTATCTTGGAGTTTACCTTGTCACTAAGCTACTCTTCCAACATCTCGAACGAACAAGAAGGCAACTCTGACACTTTAAGCAGTGTTTTATCCGGACATGTAAGGAGACTAAAATTTTCCCCCTCTTTTTTATCTAATAACTGACAGAACTAAATGAGGTAGTGCATATGGTCTCAACGTAAAGTTTAGATTCCATCCACAATTGAGAAGACTGGATAAGGCACTGCTTCAAATCATTTACAGTATATTTGGATTATCCACGAGACAAAGAATTTGTATATAGAACATAATGATAAGGTTCAAAATACTCTACGGTCACCCTGCCTTGGAACGCGCACCATCTTCCAATAAAATAGTGCTGCAGCAAGCCCAGAACCATGTTACAAAAATAATATCCAACACTCCAGAAATACACGTATCTCCCAAATTCATGAAGACCTGAACCTATCATGTCTGGAGAAAATTATGCAACAACAATTCCGAAAGTTTTGAAGACATATTCACACTCCACTTCATCGAATACTACAAGAAATTGGTCTACTAGGTCAATCAAGATACAGATATCAAATGTTGACACAACACTAACAACCATGAAAAATTAGACAAGAGAAATAGCTCATCTACCAACTATAACGACTCACCAAGGGTAGTCGTCAACCTGGTTCGGCTTAGTAAGATATATAAATCTTAAGTGGTAGTATTTGTTTGCATGTAAAAATTATCTTTAATAATTATATACCATTATTCTCACCTTTTCTATTAGAATGATAACGTCGATGAACGTTGCTAAAATGGTTTATTAGCTGATATACTTTATAATATATTTTCCTTCAAACTGTCAAGCACACAAACTTGCTGACTAGGTATCCATAAACATTTACATAGCAACAACTATCCCATAATAATAATTTTACATATCTTAAAAACATTCTTCTTTTGTTATTATTAAATTAACATTCTATTAAGTATAGTGCACATGTATGAGCACTTTCTGCCCAAGGTACAAATAATTATTAATCTATCCAAAGTATTTTGTTATATAAAAATGTCGCCCGACAAATGGACTGAATATAAAAGTCATGAGTGAGCTTGGCTTTTATCTTCAAGAACCACTGGTCCGTTTACAATAGTGTTCTTACATTACATATGTTCTTTATATTTTGATCACACCTCGTATATATCTTCATTACATTTCATATATATATATAGATACATTTATAACAAATCTTTAATTTCGTTAATACTTATTTTTTATTACATTAATTATATTTATTTCATTATTATCAAAAACATCGTCGCTTATTAATATAATTAACGAGGGTGAAACACGAATTACTATGATTAATAGTTTTGATCATTATTAAAACAGTGATGTTACAAATAATGTTTGATCTTTTAGGGCGCATTAAATAACAAATAAGTTAGATGTTGTATTATAATGTATACATTGTAGCACGAAGAAGTCATAATAAAGAAGAATCTTGTTCGAATAATATATCGGATAGCTCATAAAAACAGTCGTCGAATAATTAGTTTTATAGAATAGATCTTCTTCTTAACATAATCTTTGACAATTAAGTTTTCAACACAAATCAATCTAATATAAATAACCTTTGCTTTTAATCATTTATGAATCAAATTATAATTCCTCATATTGCTTATATAGCGAAGTTATAAGAATTGTTTTCATTATTGATATTAACACGTAAACTTAAAAATAAAAATTCACAAGAATCTATAACTGATATGAATTTAACCTAATTTCATTAACGGTAATCAGGTTACATTCGTACTTGCATACGATTCTAATAAAGTACATTGTACAGCACAATCATGATTATGTCCCGTATTATTGTTCTGTACAGAAATTACTTCAATACCTGGATCTTGATGCGAAGTGCCATCTCTTGTCCTCCCATTACGTCTATCCACGTAGTTCGCTGTATTCCTGTAATTTCGCCATACATTTCGTCTATTTTTAAACCTATTTTGATTATATGGTCTAACATATGGATTGCTACGATTAATTAGGTTAGGCGGATTCCCTACATAACTTTGCCTATTTTGCTCATTTTGATTGCTAGAGTATACTCGGCTTAGGTTATGTTCCGTATTATTCACACTTCGGATATTTAAATTCCGAACAGGCACCAAATGATCTGAATTATTCTTATTTTTACCCATTCCTGCTTGTTGATTCATGGCATGGTATTGAGTTTCATAGCATTGGACAAGCATTAATAAATGGTTGAAACTCATACACTGTGTGGAAAATAAGATCTGTTGTAATTTAAATGGAAGCAAATTTCGAATCGATGCTATTATTCTCGATTCCGATTGCAATGGATTAACGACCTTTAATTCGTTGTAGGTATTTACAACAAACTCTACAACAGATTTATGCAATCGAGGATTGAAGTGTTGATTTCTAATGGTAGCATCTCTATTCGCAAGCAAAAAGTCATTTTCATAATTGGCGATCAGTGCCGCTTTGAATTCGTCATATGTACTGATGTGATCACGTACTGCTTTAAACCATAATGAACAAGGTGGGAGTAATACATGAGGGATTAATTTCATATATTGTGATCTATCTATACACATTATATTGCATTCGTCCTGGAATTTCTCTAAGAAAGAAGTAGCATTCTCGTTACACTTACCACTGAATTTGCTCATAGCTCGAATTTCACTCATCTTAACACTTAATTTTACCTTCCTTTTATCATTCCGTGTACTTATTGGGTGATAGTTCCTATCCATGACGTGATGTGTCGTTACACCATCTATGTTTCGCCCATCTGTACCCTTCGGATGTATTTCTTCCAATATAATATCCTCATCAGACACCGGCGAAGGCGAGTTCATCTCTGGTGAGTGGGGAAACTCCATGCGATCACTACACATGTTATTACGGTATGTGTTGTCCTTAACCTGTAGCATTCTAATTTCTTCCTGTAACGTAGCTATCAATTGCGTATTTGCACGTATATTGTTAGAATTATTGATGACCTGGATCTTTTGTTGTTGAACAGAAGATTCTGTTACTTCTAAATCCCTTTTTACATCACTGATTTCTTGTCTCAGGTGATTGTGATTACCCTGGCATTCCTCCGATATTCCTTTTAACTTTTCCTCGAACTGCGAGGTGATATCTCTCATCGTCTGGATAATTAATTGTTTCGTTTCATCCGACTTCTGTTCCATCTTGTGTTCTATCGTCTGCTTCAATTCTTCGTATTGCTTGTTAGATTCATCAGACTTCTGTTCTATTCGTCTACTTAATTCTTCATATTGCTTGTTAGATTCATCAGACTTCTGTTCTATTCGTCTACTTAATTCTTCAGAGTTATGCTTCATCGTCTGCTTTAACTCGGTAGACATTTGCATCAATTGCCGGTGTAAGACTAGCAAGATTCGGTCTTCTGATGTCAATCCTGATGTTACACTAGTTTCACCGTTGTCACTATTAGTGGATTCATTCTCCATTATTTCAGTGTCCATTTTCCTTATAATTATTCTACCACTTCTCAATATGGTGAAATTTGTACTCATTAACTTTATGACAAAGGTAAATTCAACCTTACTCTGCTTCGGGATATGAATTTACAACAAATCCCGGGTGAGGTAAACCAAAATTTTTAACTATCGACTCACCAAGGGTAGTCGTCAACCTGGTTCGGCTTAGTAAGATATATAAATCTTAAGTGGTAGTATTTGTTTGCATGTAAAAATTATCTTTAATAATTATATACCATTATTCTCACCTTTTCTATTAGAATGATAACGTCGATGAACGTTGCTAAAATGGTTTATTAGCTGATATACTTTATAATATATTTTCCTTCAAACTGTCAAGCACACAAACTTGCTGACTAGGTATCCATAAACATTTACATAGCAACAACTATCCCATAATAATAATTTTACATATCTTAAAAACATTCTTCTTTTGTTATTATTAAATTAACATTCTATTAAGTATAGTGCACATGTATGAGCACTTTCTGCCCAAGGTACAAATAATTATTAATCTATCCAAAGTATTTTGTTATACAACGGACCGCAGCAGTTGCGTCCCAACAAACATGACTTTTCTCAAAGTAACATCATCATGCAACATCACATAAGAGGTAAGAGTTCATAACTAGAACTCAAACCACACGACAGTCAACTTGGAACATGGGCTACATACAACTATTCAACGCAGCTATCAGAACTGGGTCGTTTCATTGGCATTGTTGCACACGAGAGTAAAATACTGTATGATAGATATAGTTTGACGATCGTGCAATAATTTCAGAAATTTTGTCGCGCTTTTATACGACATATTCTTCAAATTAAGTTTATTAAATTCTTCATATTGGTAACTTTTCTTTCACACTACCTACTCTTAACTAATCTATGTACAAAATATGCAAAATGAGTTTTCACATGAGTTTATTAAGAGCTCCAATGTGAAATTGCCCAGATGTGATATATCTTTTCAAAAACATAAGTTGCATGGTTTTGATGAGTTTGAGTATACAACATTATGGGCAAACATATCTGTATGAGGAATATTTGATGGCAAGAAAATTAATCATTGTTGCCAGATTATAGGGAACTGACATAGGTTTAGAGTTTCTAAAGATAAAAAGATTTTTCCCCATTATTTTGCTTATTTGTCACGCACCAAAAATCATTTAAATTTTTTTTTTTTGAGTTTGAAATTTTTCAAAACTAATACTTGGCTCGCTTCCAGTTGCATGTGGAGTAAAACAAGCAAAATACATCAAAAGATATTTTAGCTGCACTAAAGATAAGGCTGCAAAGATTTCTCAACATTGTTAACCAATTAAAATAGACAAATTCTACAATAGCATTATTGTTTAACGAAAAAATATCCACAAGTAAGGTATTTACCAACAGGATTCACCCACGTGGGGGGGGGGGTCCACCGGCTCCGGACTCCCCCCTTAAAAAACTTGGTAGCCGACGTATACGAAAGGGGAACCAAAGGAAACCGGACTTTTATTTTAAAACATAATCCATTAAGTTTTCTTTTTATTACAAAATTCAAAGTATTCTCCATTAAATGCGATTCATTTATCCAGTCTTCTTTCCCACTGTTTGAAGTAACTCGGGAACTCTTCAACTTTTATATCGTCCAGTGCGCTCTGCGAAGTTCTTTTTACAGCTTCTACATCTTCAAAACTCTTTCCTTTTAGATTTTGTTTAATTCTCGGAAACTGTTATCAAGTTGGTCAAAAAGTTTGGATCATTTTCAATCTGATTTTTCAAGTACTGACTTAAATTCAGACGAATGTTTTTGATCTTGTGTGAGCAGGCGAGAAACAAACTTAACGATAACACGTCTCATTTGCAAAACCTCACGCTGGCACGAGCTCCAACTCACTCCTGTCCGTTTTGAAATATCATCGATTATGAAACGACGATCTTCGTTGATTTTTTGGCAGATTTTTTCTATGTTTTTTCGTCGTTTCGAAATGATGAAGAGCACTCAGAATGAGTATGATCTTCAATACTCATCTCACCACACTTAAAGCGTCCAAACCAATCCAAAAATTGTGTGCTGTTCATAATATCCTTCTTGAAAGCCTGTTAAAGCATTTGGTAAGTTCTCGTTCCTGATTTTCTAAGTAGAAAACAAAATTTCAAACACACTCTTTGTTCCTTTGAACCTGATATAACGATATAGCAGCAAACGAGAACCGTTGAGAAAATAATACGATCAAACGTTGACCTCCTACGCAGACGCCGCTTGGCCAACTGATCTGGAAGGTCTCTACTTCACCCACCTATCAGGAGAACGCTCTACTTCGCCTAGGAACGTCGGCACTCTTTCAATCCGGTTTCTTTTGGTCCCTTCTCGTATTTGTACAGTTTCTTAATTTAAATATATATATATACTTATTTAGAGAAATGATTGATGTAGCGTACAGGTTTTGATCTTACACTTCATTCTACTCTTTCATTCCTTATTTTAAAAAAAAACTATCTAGTTCTATATTTTTTCTGAGAAAATAGGTGGCAATACTTGACAATAACTTATCGTTTTCTTGTTTAGAATAACATTGGTTCAATATAACATATATGTAATGTCTTGCACTATGGATTCCTCAAAATTTGGACCACTCCCAAGAAAAAGCTGAGTGCGCGCTTCAATAGATCTTATTGAGCTGAAGAGACTTATGCTTGTGTAGTTTCCGAAAAAAAAAATGGAGGAAAGCGAATTTCTTTATAAACTTAGAAATTGGTGTTGTACAAGAAATATGCCACTTATTGATTTGAAACGGATCCTGAAATATATCATCATTAAATTCTCCTTTATGGCGCTATCCTCATTAAACCCTCCTTTATGGCGCTACCCTCATTAAACACTCCTTTACGGCGCTACCCTCGTTAAACTCTCGTTTACGGCGCTATCCTCATGAAACCCTCCTTTATGGAGTTATCTTCATTGAACTCTTCTTTATGACGCTACCCTCATTAAACTTTCCTTTATTGTGCTATCCTCACTAAACCCTCCTTTATGGCGCTATCCTCATTAATCTCTCCTTTATGGCGTTATTCTAATTAAACATTCCTTTATGGCGCTATCCTCATTAATCTCTCCTTATGGTGCTACCCTCATTAAACACTCCTTTATGGCGCTACCCTTATCAAACTCTTTTTTATGGTCCTACCCCTATTAAACTCTCCTTTATGGCGCTAACATGACAATACACAGTGTGTTTAATGAAATATAGCCTAAAAGTTTAGTTAATTAACTTTTAATTTCTGTTTAGGTAGAATACTGTCCAAAAATAAGATATATATCGGTCGATAGATCATATCGTGGTGAAGAGAATAACTTTCTTTTGTCTAGATTCACATGCGTAGTTTTCAAAAAAAAAAAGAAAGAAAGAAAATAACCAATGTGTGTGTGTTTTTATGACCATGACACACATACTCTTGTATTCACATATTACTTGCAAGCTGAATGAGAGAGTGGATATTGAATACCTCATCAAAGCGTAGAAATGAGAATTCAGTAAATTAGGTTGTGGTATTAACAGTTTAGCCATTTACGAATGGAAAAATATGATTGGTCTGAGGACATATTGGATAGCATAATAGTTAATACGTTGGCACAACATACTTGAAATCCGGCGTCGATTCTTGACCCAGTCGCTTTTTTTTAGTCCTAAAATTTCATGAAAATTATACTTTCATCTCCAATATTTTGTTAGTGTGCATTTAACGTCCCTTTTCGCACCAAGATTATAATATGGGATTACAACAAGCTCCCATCGAGAATCGAACTCACGTGGGTCCGTCCTGAACGCATGTACACTAACCATATAGGCATAAAGGAGTCAATTTTTACTACAACCTAATTAGCCGATTTCGTGAGTCCAGTATTGTTGATAATTTTGTAGCGCACGAAAATAAAAAGAGAAATCTGTATAGTAAGTATCATCTGTCATCACTGGAAAATAATTTCTTAAGAATCCCTAACGACTTCTAGGAACAAATTAAACAGACATTTAATTATGTTCACATTCTTACATCTTTTTCATAATTTTATCATCTCCACCCTAGTTATGTCTTTTGTTTTATATATAAGTCTATCTCTTTATATACATTTGCTTCTAAGTAAATTCTGTGCAGTCCCTCACCTGCAACTCCCACAACTCGCAACTAACATCTGTCTCATCCCACGTATTATCCTGATTTGCTTCCATTTGCTCTTAGACTTATTTCTCCCCCTCAAGCAGTAATCTTCTTTTCAACGAGGGATACAATCACTCTGCTGAAACACAATGATTGTTGTAAGTAAGCTTTAATGCAAATTAAGCAACTTCCCTTTTGGTAAAGCATAATGAAAACTGATTTTTTTTTCTCGTCTCTGGTAAAGGATATTAGCCACAGATGTTTTTCATATCATGGAATAAAAAAATTCCTTCGTTACAGCTATGTCGTTGCTGGATATAATTTCGTCTTTATTTTAATTCAGAAATCTCATAGATGTCAGTCTTGCCGGAGCCATTTCTAAATATCTACACGTTGAAATTGACTGTCCGTATACGAGTAACTGAGCTTACACTTTATAACGTAAAATTATTACATACATACCACATCTTTCTTTTTCACCTCATTGATTCATACGAGAAACTAATTTTCTTTTTTTCCCTTTGAAAATATTCTTTCTTTGAGGGATATTCATACATAACTTTAATATCATTTAAAGAAAATTTGATTTACAAGTCTTGAGATTTATAGGCCTAAATGCGCATATAAATGTATTTGAATAAATTTGAGGAAGAGCTCCGTAACATCAAGCCATCAAAATCTCTTGTCATTTGAAATAATAAATAATATTTTCTTATATAAATCAATGACGTGAAAAATAAAGATAGTGCACAAGCAAAACAGGAATAAAAACACTTTGCGGTACTTTTTAATTTCTGCGAGTTTGTGGGAGCAAATCTGAATTAATTTGTTAAATTTAGCGTGTGATTTGAAGGAAGAAAACATTCCTCTGTTGCCAATATGAGGTTTATACCCAACATCTACACATTCAAAAGATGCATCTATTAAGAAGTAAACTTTACAATTTTGATAAGTATTCAATGGCAAGTATTCAATGTTTCATTTTTTTTTTAATCAGTTAAACGGGGTTTCCCTTCTTCAAAGGACACATTCATTTACAGTATTTGGTATTCAGTTTCTTTTTATGAATAGGTTTCACATTACGACTTCTTACGGTAATGTCGCAAAAAGCGTGTCGAGAGTAATTCGACATAAAATTGGAATGAATAAACTGTCAGTCAGTCCCACTCGACAAAGGAGCGCAAAGGGGTTTTAATAACAATACATTCACAGTACGGAAATATTTTACACCTTATTTCTGAGTGATAATTCTACTTTCTACGAGGTGTGTTCAAAAAAAGTACTTTTGTTGTGTTTGCTCTATTGCTCATCACACAAACTTTCAACCACTATGTCCTTCAAATTATTCGCCTCTACTGTCAGTACACTGTTGCCATTGTTTCTTCCAATGTTAGAATCCCCGCTGATAATAACTTTTTTTTTTTTTAATGGCGTGCAGTACTGTAGTCGCATTTTCCAGAATTTCCTCTGTGGACTGAGTACGACGTCCTTTCAAAGTGGTTTTAAAGTTTGGGAAATAGAGAAAGGCCGGCTGGGGAATAGTCCAGAAAATAAAGTGTGTGAGGCATAACGGAATTGAGATGTTTTGCCACATAATTTGCAAAATTTTCACTCAGGATTTGATGGCAAAGTTCTACACTTATACCAAAGTCTTCAGCAGCCTAACAAACTCTTGAAACGACAATTTTCAGTAACTACATCGCGTTCAATCTCGGATGTTGGTCGTCTGTTTACGTGGATGGTCGTCCTTGGACCTTCGGCAACCCTCCGTAAAAAGCTTACACTAATCAATCATAGCACTGCGTTCAGCTCATTCAGTCAATGTTGTATGTTTGGTTAAGCATTTGGAATGTTTCCGCGAAAGTTTTCCCCAGTTTTAGGCAAAATTTCACATAGATGCGCTATTCCTCCAACCCTTTCATTGTTGCTCTTTCACAATCCAACGAGCAGTTTACGCACAACGTCACTCAATCGGTAGTTGTTCGGCAACTAACGCATAGATCAGAACCCAATAAAAAGCTATTTTCTTTTTACCAAGATATGTTACTAGTCGCTTCTCACGGTAAGCGGAGCACGTTACCTGCAACCGTTGGCCCATTATTTTAAAAGTTCGTTCTTTTTTTGAACACACTTTGTATGCTTATATTGAATATGAAATCATAAATTGACGAAACTACGTTAAAAAGTATATATATATATATATATATTTAAATTAGTTCAGCGTTTTCTCAAATCACCATTTTCATCCATGGAGAAAATGTACCTTTCAGTTTATCAGATACGGCAATTAGTAGTCTGCAAAAATACAATCGATCCTTTGCGGTCATGTAGAATTAATAGGTTCAATTTGATTCGATTAGACTCATTATGAATCCACTTGAGTTGGACGCATATATACATATAGGATGAGTTCTTTAAATAAAATTTAAACCTTTTTCTCGAGTTCTATATTTTAATACCTATAAAATGTTGTCTTTAATATTTTTAAAATCTTCTTACATCCTTATTACAAAAAAATACAAAAATACATTTCTTCATGATGCTACCTACATTTGAAGTCTTACAAAGTTAGTATATTTCAATAGATCATAAGAAATGTGTCCCTTGACGGAACAGGCCTAATATAATATATTCTAGATGATTCCGCTTTTCAAAGATAGTTTTTTAATAAATTGAAATGTATTACAAAAAAGAAGAATTCAAAAAGACAATTTTTTGAGTTGTACAGAACACAAAGAAATGTTTGTTTTTTTTTTCGCAACCTACCCTAATATAAAAATTTATAATAGTTTGTTCACATACAAATGCACCGTGCGAAACTGCCCTCAAAACTTTTCATTAAACCATATTAGTTGTAGTTATAAGAATGTTTATGATGTAGCATCTACAGTGTATTTTGAGTGCGAACACACATATATTTCTTTCAAATACTACTAGAATGTGGAGAAAAGCATGGCCAATTACAAAATATAGAACTCCGGAATATCTTTTCCACCCAGCCTTAATTCACACAAGATGGATTATTAATATATCAAAATCAATTGAACTGGACCTTACTGTTCAAGATGACTGTAAATGACGGCCCTGTTTTAGAGCATTTTTAGTGATAAGAAAATTCCATCATTGAAAACATCTGACGCAATTAAGCAAGGATTTTCTCCATGGCTACAAGAGGTACCCTGCCGTTTATATGGGGATAACGAATCTGCTCTCTGAAATGCCTTTATCTTCTACTCACCCAGTCATGTTAATGGCCAAGTTTCGCATCCATTAAGACAAACGAGGAATAATACCCTCTTACAGATTTGCAGCTTTAACCAATGAACATTTTCTTGTCTTTGAGGTAGAGTCAATAACGGTCCGGGTGTTTCCCCTTCACCAGTTTTATTACAAAATTTTAATACAAATATCTTTGAATTTACAAAGAACAATCTAATTTAGTCTGTTCTTCTAAGCAACCAAGATGAAGGAGAAGGTGTTTTGCACGCTGCCTCTTTTACTCAAAGCAGTCTCCAGAACACCTGCAGGGCTTTAGGTGAGTCTTGCGGGAAACCTCCTCAGCCCAAAGCAGCTTCGCGAGGTTTGGTTGTAGTTAGGATTCCCTAGTTCAAAGCGACCTCGGGTTTAGGTAAAGGTGAACTCCTTAGTCCAAGGTGACCTCAGGAGCGGGTATTTGTTATTTGATCAACGGTCAAACTAATAACTGGTTCCTCCTCAAGCTGTGCTTTTATAGACGGTCTCCTGGTGGCTCGTTCCTCCTCGGGCTCCTCATCTTGGTTTCGTGTCTTTCTTGTTGTAGTTTCTTGTCCCCTTGTATTGTTTGTAAATAGTAGCACGTGTTGTGGAAACATGTGCTTGCGCTGAAGGTGGAAATCCTTACAATATAAAGATGTTTCACGAAGAAACAACTAATCTGCGTGAAATGAACTTTTGAAAATAAATTTCATGATTTGATTTTGATAGAAGATGTATCCTGAAAGGGTCCAAGGAGGTTCAACTTGTTTGCTGAAAATAGAATATTTCAGGGGCTCATCAAGTTAGGAAGATGACACGGCGTATTATTGATGGGGTTATTGATGAAATATTTGTATATAAAATAACAAAATCGCAGAGGACGTATTTCACAAAACTGTTAAAACACTCACCGTAAGACTAAGCTATACCTTGTATATATTCTCACGGAAGTTATTTGTGCCTACTAACATTATAGGAATATTAGTGAAATATTTATTTATGAAATATAAACAAAATCGTGTTCAGAAAAACGTCCGAAGAAACTCACCCCCAAGAATAAACTACCCCTCGTAGAATTTTCAGAGCAAATGAGTTATATCATATTATCAGGTTATTAATGATATAATCACGATATTTATGAAATATGAACAAAATCACCAGAGTCGTTTTTGAGAAAATTGTCCGAAAAGAAACAAGAATAAACTGTCCCTCGTACATTTTTGTGGACAAATGAATTATGTCATATTGTAAAATCATTAATAATAACATATTTATTTATGAAATATAAACAAAATCACCCGAGCCGATTTTTGAGAAAGTTGTCCAGAAAAAATCGCCCTTAAGAGTAGGGTGTATACTACCCCTTCTCGGTTTTTCTCGAGTTTTTAAACTCTCTTAATTTTAGGGGTAGGAAGAAAATTCGAATCCCCCTGGAATATCACATTAAAACCTTAAGTTCAAAGTTGGTTTCGATACGATGAACAGTACCGTATATCTTCTAGTCGAATGTACACTCATATCCAAAATTATTGTCGCATGTGTATAAATATGTTGTAGGAATATAATATGATAACAAATTCGTCCGGTATTTCTTAAAATGTTAGTGTGTGTATAATCGGCAAATACATGTATGTGGCAAATTTCATGTCAAAAGAGCAGTAAAGAAAGGAAAATGAAACTTTCTTGTCCATTTAGCAACATTTTGTTTTACTCATTCTAATTTTCGTATTTATAATTCTTTTCCTATGAAATTTACCACAAATATACATTTCCTGATTATACATATAGTATCAGTATTAAAAATACCCTGCAACGTCATCATCAAATTATATACTTACAAGAAGATAGTTATAGATATCCAACAATCATTTTGGATATGAGTACATCAGAACGAACGCGTGAGCTTATGAACAGACAGAGAGATGTCGAAAAATCACTATTTGGGTAGGTATGGGCTATGAAACTTGTAAATATGTTGAAATCTCGAATCTGATTTTTTTTCACGACCACTATACTTTCTTCTCTTCTATCGTCCCTCGAAAGTAAAAAATAGATGAGCATGTCTTGATATAAATACAACTACCAAAGCTCAAAAGATTTCATTCTGAATGTTAACTCAAAAATAGGCTAGTAAGATAGTAGTATGGTAGTAAGAAATACCAACTAATGTAAGAATAAATACTGAATAGTTATTTATGCAATCATACTGCACATAATCCCCATAAATATACATTTATTTAAAAAATGAAAACAATAAAAAATATAAAAATAAACATTAAAATGTACATTAAAATATACATAAAAATAAATACCCTTCAAAATCGGACTACTAACGTCCACACGATGATGAATGGTAAGGGGAAATAAGAATTCTGGCAAATAGTAGGAATGTGCGTTCTAATTGCTTTTGCAGCTGATCTTGATGAATTTCATTTGCCCCAGGCCCCAGTCAGGCTTATGTCACCTCTGTTTCTGTTTCCTTTATTTGAGACTTCTTTATCTTCCGTATTTTCCAACATTGATCTAAGATCATTTCTTGTCAAATCTTTTTCTTCAGTATCCTAAAATTACTGGTTTAGACAGTTCTTTGTTAATTATTTTTGCTGCTAAAATTCAACTATTCGATGTATGTGATCTATTCGAATAATTTTTCAAACAATCGGATTATGAATAATTATTTGAGTGGAGTTTGATTGCTGTGGACTAGGATCCACCACAATCAGGATCATCAGTGACAGACGCACGATCATCTTCAAATATCCTCCGACTACTGAGTGTCTCATTACCATTTTGTGACCGAAGTCTTCTGTAAAATGCAGCTGGTTTTAATGTCTCCTTCATCAGCCCATGCTGTTCCGTCCCATGTATACTCTCACACTGCTTCCACCATCTTGAATAACAAGCTCCAGACTGGTACACTTATACATAGTGTTTTTCAACTTTTTCAACTGAAACGTCTTCAAAATTAAATATAATTCTTTATTTCTGTTTATGAAGTGTTCCCGTATATCTGTATGGTTAACGAGCGTACTTTCTGGTACGTGTGGTCTCACTAATCAATTATATTCTCGGTAGAGTCATAAATCATTCGGTGTTATTTCGGTATGGTGAAACAATCAAGAAACTATCTGAATTAAGAGTTAGTAAACACCGCTGTAGAAAGCCAGAATAATCGCAATATGGTTTGATGTGCTTATTACATATCATTGAACTAAAAAGCGTCTGTCCAGTTGTAACCCTTCATCGGTTGCAAAGGTATGACACAGAGAAAAACTCGCTAATAAGTTATACTATGCAAATAAATTAAACGTAATTAGTTGAATTACCTACTTAATTTATTATAGTGCCTTAATTCCTTCATGATGCTGGTAATGGTCGCATAATTTTGTGCCACACAGAGACCATTTGACCCGAAAGCGGCCAGTTAACCATTTGACTGTGCAGTAGCACACCATATACTATAAAATTATATTTCGTTTCTTTTCTCTCTTTCTTTCTCTACTATTATCTTGTTTCATTAATAAAAATGTCTTTCTTTTTCTTACAGGTAAGAATTAACAGTAAGGATTAGGTCTGTGGGCAAGTTTTATGGACTGCTCTTCCATAATAAGGTAGGTTAATTAATTTACATTCTTAGTAAGTAAACATTCCATCATTACAATATTAAATCTCTTCAGATTCCATTTTAAGCTCTGTATCTTGTCTTATACAACCTTGGTGCTGAGAAAGGACTAGTACATCATTCCTTTGAGGTCTACATTATACATTGTCTCTAATTAAGTTCCCTGTACTTCCATTTGATTTCATTGAAAGAAGTCGCCCGGTATTAATTTGATTTCACTGAAAGTAATCTTCATGGAGTAGGCCCTAAGTGAAATCCGTACAACAGACAGGGACGAACCTAAAAGGGTGTATGAAGAAAATAAAATTTTTAAGTTTTACGTCCCACGATTATGCCGGCTAGGCTAGAGAAGACGGTTATGATGAGAAATGAAGGAAATGGTGGTATGAAGAGAGTGGGAGGAAACGGGAGAGCTCCGAGAAAACCCACGCACACGGTGTTTGTCGACCACAAAGTTCACTTTGCTTGAGCGGAGATCGAGAGTGTGTGAAGAGTATAACGCCTTCCCCACTCTAAATCCATTCCGAAAATTTGGGGTTTCTGAAGGATTTCACATCGAAAGTTTGGAATACAAACAAATACTACGCTTTTACGTTTAATCAGAATCAAGTTGGAATCAATCAAGAATAACTCATCGTTTTGGTAAGGTCGTATAGACGCTTCATTCATCAGATTTATTGGAAATTCTGCAAACACATGTATGTAATATTTTATGAACCGTTTCAGTTCGTTTGTATACAATGTGAAACAGTTCGGCAAGTTCATATGTTTGTTGGGATTTATTAGAATCATTTAAGACTACGTCTGTAATATTGAAACAGAAGCATAAAATAAACTATATTCGATAATTAAATCAGAATTAAAAACTTTAGTTTCCATATGTCAAATAGTGGAATGTATCTCTAACACAGCAATAAATAATGGGACTGCGAAATCTCTCTTGTATTCTTAAGAATACTCACTATTAAAAATCAATTTCTGTAAGATAAATAATTGCTGATTATTTTGAGGCGTAGAATATGTTTATCGTAATATATCGTAAAGTAAGAAAGTGTCGAGCTGTTCTGTTGCAATGGAAAAATTAAAATATTAACATTACTGACTTCCTTTTAAACCACGATCGTTCCATCGATGTGCATGGTCTCTTACTTCTGGTGATAGCCTTAAATTTTTTGATGTTGATCCAGCATCGTGCGGCAATTAGGGAATAACCTGGATTAAGAAGTATTGAACTCCGGTCCAGAAAGTCAGAAATAATGGCGCTTTGGGAGACGATACTCTGACCACGGAAGCCTAATCTAGCGAGTGCTATCTGCGGCCGGCGTAGCTCTTTATGGGCTGTAGCGAAACAGAGTATAGTTCTTCCAACGCTATATTTCTAACCTTTTCAGGCCACTCTATGTAATGAATACTATATATATACCTAGGTATATCTATAGGTCTCGAAAAAAATTATTTTGACCTTAGCGCCAGCTCTAAAAGCTAGACACCACAACAAATCCAATCCAATTTGATGCATAACCCTGCATATTTTGGCCTTAAATTATAGCAAGTAGTATGTAAAGTGCAAGCTTACTTCATTCTACAGGCTATCCCTCCAAGCAATTGAAGGCAATATGAATGACATTGTACAAAGCAGAGGTTTATATTTAGGTCCATGTATTGTAGTTTGATCACTGATGTACCAAATTCTCCACTTTTTTGAATAAATCAAAATTTTGTAATAAACTATTTGTGTTAAGGTTCAAGGCAAGTTTGAAACTGGACTTTATAACGAATTCATTTTAGTTTATTTTTAATCCATCCAAGCACACGAAAATAAAATGTACTGTAAGGTAAAATTTGACATACATTTAAAAAACACTAGACCTCAGAGTCTCTAGTTAGATTAATTAGATTAGTTAGTTAGAAAAACTTAGTTACATCAATTAAGAAGTATTCAAGTGAATCCCAAAGTAAAATTCGAGTAGGAAACTACTTGTCCACGAGAATTCATGTCGAGAATGGTCTGAACCCCAAGATGAATGTCGCATTATTATTCAATATTGATCTAGAATATGTTATAACGAAAATAAAAGATAGCAACCATGGCCTAGAGCTGAATGCCACTCATTAGGTAATAAATCTAATAGGGGATTATATATAGACAATAGAAAGAAATGCAGAGGTTGTCTTAAATATCTGCAGGGACATGGGTTTAGAAATAAATGGAGAGAAAACTAAATACACGGAAATTCGTCGTGACTCAAATACTGCAATATACGGATGTGTTACAACATCAAATACTTTCGACAAAGTGCATTTTCAAATATCTAAAGTCGTCGCAAGCCGTCGTGAAGCTTGACCCAGATTTACCAATTTCATCACCCAATAGGACACGAGTGTGTGTCTCGGTCGTCAGCCCCCACCTTTGAAAAATTTCCACTCTCGCTCTATACGGAGAACATCTCCTGAGGATGTAGTGTTGTTGAATTGCCACTAAGTTTCGTTTTGTTGTGTTTGTTTCTGTCGTTACTTTATATTTTTATAATTGTTGTTACCATTTAATTCGAATAATTGTCACCGTTCGTGTTATAGCTCTTTAAGTGTTTCTTTTTTCACTCGTTCGCGATATTTTCAAAGTTTGTCAATATTGTTGGGGCATTTCTGCTTTTTCACTTTTTCTTAAATTTGCGTTCGGAAGGCAACTCCACGAATCGTGCCGAATTCTGCCGATGCATAACAAGTGAGGGAAAGCAGTTCTATGATTCGTGCAGAACCCAGGCTTCATGGGTCTTCGCAGTCACTATAGGATGAACATTAACAGACCAAACCCATATCCTCAAAGAAATTAAATATCGACTGGAAGCAAGGAATTTGTTTTATCATTTAGTCCAATTTCTTTTATCTTCACGAATTCTGTGGAGAACTTGTGCTTAAAATATCTAAAATGAATTATTTATGCCTGTTGTGCTGGAAGAACGTAGGCTGAAAGTATTTGAGAACAAAATTCTGAGATGGATATTAGGACCCAAGAGGAACGGGAATGCGGAATGGCGGAAACTTCATAACGAGGAACTATATAATGAATTCCGTTTACCAAATATTGTTAGGGTTATCAAATCTACTAGGCTTAGGTGGCCAGGTCATGTAGCCAAAATGGAAGAAACAAGCACGCTTTCGAAGCTTAGCTAGAACTCCAATCGGAAAACGGCCTTAGGAAGACCTAGGTGCAGATAGGAGGACAATATTAGGATAGATCTCGTAGAAATAGGAATAGAAAGTAGAAACTGAATCCTGTTGGCTAAAGATAAAAGTCAGTGGAGAGTTTTTTGTGAAAGCGGCATTGAACTTTCATGCTCCATAGGCCGTAGAGTGAGTTAGTTAGTTGTGCTGTATGGTTGTGAAACATGATCGCTTAACTTGAGGTAAGAACACAGAGAGAAAATATCTGAAAATAAACTCCTAAGGCGAATATTCGACTCAAAAGGGATGGAAAGGGGGAATTATGGAAACTTCGAAATGAAGAACTATATAATTTATACTTTTTACTTAACATGGTTAGGGTCATTAAGTCTAGGAGACTCAAGTGGGTGGATCACGTAGCCGGAACGGAAGAAAATAGAACCTAAATTAATGTAGAACCTTTGTGAATGTAACCTTCAAGGCTATAGACTGAATTAGTTAGTTATACGCAAATTATCTATTGGAGTTCTATAGATAAGAAAAAGAAATGATGCACTGTCCTAGTACATAACTGACCAGACTTGGATAGCATTACCAGCCCTTAAAATAAAATATCGAAATGTTTGTACATAGCGAGTTAAATTAAGTGGAAAAATGGAAGAATCAAGGCGCTCGACTAGTAATCTGTAGTTTCTTGGATCGAATCTCCGTCGGGGAAGTACTTTTCTCTTACTTTAGAATTTTTGGTGCTGATGAGACACGTTTTATTGTCTTCACATATTTGAATACGCGGATGTTTCAATACTTGAACTATCAAATCTTCGGGAATAATAATAAACTGATAATAATTATTATTATCTCTTAGAAGATTAAAAGCTAGGAGCTAATTATCGTTCAGGTCATACCATTACAGGCAGAAACGTAGCATTTGGCAAGAATATTTCGGTTTTGTGTAATGTTGCACACGAGAAGAGGAATTTCTCGTCTCGTTTCTACAACAAACAAAATAACATGAGAATTACCATTACATTCGAGACGGGACAAGGCTAACTCAAATTACTGTCTCGCTATGGAAATGAAAATCGAGACAAGAAAAAAATTAACGTAAACATTTCTCGTCTTTCTCGATTCTCTAAATAGTGTATGTCCATTCTTTAAGTAACAATTGCTCTGTAAACTGAAGCTTATAGGCTGTAGTCTATTTTGTTACTTTGTATTACAGAGCTCATTGAACTATGGTCTGTGTAGGTATTTTTGTAGCAAAGCTTTCATAATTACCTCTGCATACCCTAAAATTAGCATATTATATGCCTTACTGTTGAGTGATATTCAGTTATTTTTATTACAGTTATTTTCCTTAAATCATACAGTAGAATACTTTTTACATGAAACTTTAGTGGAACGCTTAGCTTAGCTTAGCTTAGCTGACATATCCATTACTTAAAAACAAATTTTCCTATGGTTCAGTGAGTTCAGTAGCCTATTTTCTACATGAAATATGCCTGGAAACATTCCGTTTAACATTTAGCTAGTTGTAGGAACGTATGCAGAGGGTATGTCCTGATAGTCCTGACACTTCTCTGAAATTCCGACTATTTTTTAACTTTTGCTTAACCTTTGGAGCGATTTTACAGATTTTAATACAATCTGTCCTCATACGGAATTTATCTTCTATATTATTATTATTATTATTATTATTATTATTATTATTATTATTATTATTATTATTATTATTATTATTATTATTATTATTATTATTATTATTACTGAATATTTGAGACCTCAATATTACGTCTCATTAAAATGCAAATAAGCATACTGAAGTTAAGAAAATGAAAAATGTTTTGGCCCTCTATAAGCGTGAATTGCCTTATAAAAGATACTTTGGAAGGAAAAGAAGGGAAAAAGGTGTCAGCTCCTGGACAGTACAAAATCGAACCTTCTGATGCTTTAACAGAAACTTAGTAGGATTTGTTTTCATCACGATGCATAGTAACGCCCTTTCTTTGGATAAAAGACTGTGGATTAGGTATGAGTTATATCGAAATTTTAACAAAATATACATACAAATATATAAAAAGAATAGTTGCTATTTACAAATTTTTTTGAACAGATATATGGGAAGTATTAGAAATGGCGAACGAAAATATTATTATTATTATTTCTAATAAAAGTAGAAGAACACAGAAACAATTCCACAATGAAACAATTATGTTTTAGATACATATATGAATCATACCTTATGTATTCATGAATTGTTTGCTAAACACGCTAAGTTTTCAGAGAGTACGAATCCAGATTGTAGACTGTGACGTCATGTTGTCAGTATTTCCCCTGTGAAGGAATTGGTTTCGACTTTAACTTGTAAGAACGAGAGAAATTGACTGTTATTCATGTTATTATATGTCAGAAATATTAACATTGTAAATTATAAACAAAACTTTTCTTAATTTCCACGACGGAAATCGAACCACGGACCCCTAAATTACGAAACGAATGTTCAAGCCACTACCCTAAGACTGCTCTTTTAAGTAAATTCAAGATACACTCGTGTGTGTAGCAATTCGCAAACGTTTACGATTCCAATATTTTATTAACTACGAAAGACTTATTTCGGTCATGATAAAATAATATAGTCCAAAGAATTCAAATTTAAATAAAATAGACTTACAAACACACAAGAACATAAAGGAGAAAGTGGTCTTAAGAGTAACTTGAATCATTAACTGGAACCTGGTGCATCAGACCACTCTTTTTTCTGATTCACCGAAAGTATCTTCGTAATTTATCTCTATTAAGGCATATAATAAACTAATTTTTAGGATATGCAGAGGTGATTATAAAAGCTTTGCTACAAAAATACGTACACAGAACATAGTTCAATGAGCTTTGAAATAGGAAGTAATAAAACAGCCTATAGCTTTTAAGCTTCAGTCTACAGAGCAATTGTTACTTAAAGAATGGGCATAGACTATTTCGAGAATCGAGACAAGAAATGTTTACGATACTTTTCGTCTCGTCTCGATTTTCATTCCCAAAGCGAGACGATAATTTGAGTTAGCCTTGACTCGTCTCGAATGTAAAATGATAATTCTCATATTATTTTGGTTGTAGAAACGAAATGAGAAATTCCTCTTCTCATGTGCAACATAAAACAAAACCGAAATGTTCTTGCCAAATGTCACATTTCTGCTTGTAATGATATGATCTGAGCGATAATTAGCTCCGAGTTTTTAATATTCTACGAGATAATAGTAATTATTATTACTACTATAATTCCTGAAGATTTGACAGTTCAAGTATTAAAACAACAGAGTATTCAAATATCTGAAGATAATAAAACATGTGTCATCACCACCAAAAATTCTAAAGACTTCTAAAGTTAAAAAGGAAGAATACTTCCCAGGCGGAAATTCGATCCAAGAAACTCCAGATTACTGGTCGAGCGGCTTGACCATTGAAACTCGATCACTATGCGGTAAATGATTCGTCTTTAGTGTGCACACAGAGCCCGACACGACTGAAAACCATTTCTTCAAATTTGGACATACTTTAATGTGTGCAAATGAATTCCCTTCTAATGGTGAATATAAGGAAATATGTCAATTTTGTGACATTACGAAATTATATGCCATGAACATAAAAAAAACGTGAGCAACTATAGCATGTTAAAATGATCTACTGTCTTTTTTCATTGGTTTCTTGATCATTTTGGCAATGTTTGAGATTATATAATTGTATGTCCAAAATTTATACACATGTGCGGAAACGTGAGGCGGTTGTCGTTTGTGTCTTGTTATCAGTGTTATCAATGTAGCACTTTGTCGCTTGATCTAGAAATTTTTAAGGATTTTTTTTATCAAAAACAATTGGTTCGTTTATCATTGTTAGTAGCACCTTTTAAATGTTGTCTAGTGACTAAACTAGCATTATCTTCATTAAAATTAATGTTTCTTCATTTCAAAACATCTTTCGTATTTCTTTTATGATATAAGTGAATAATCTTTGGCAAAGTTTATATTAAAAACTTGAGTTATTCTTAAACCTTTGGTTCACACATTTCTTTCTTCTCTACACGAAACTACAGATATGACTGATTTAATTCTCATACTCTGCATTTGTTTCAATGCAGTCGCCATTACTTGATTAATGATTTACTGTATGTCCGCCACGATACCATGGTTAAAGCATGGTTAAAGCAGAGCTCATAGTTCGGTTTGATATCGACCTGTCGTGCGCGGAATTTGCTGAAGAGTTAAAGGGAGGAAAATTTACTGAACTTATCAATACTACTTGAGATCAACAAAGTACATTTTCAAGAGTGCAGCTAACACTGCTTCATCCTCAGCTATATGTTCCAATTAAATAATGCATCGAGAATCAGTAAAAGTATGTAAGCATTATGAGACATTAAAAGTTCCAGCGAAGCTGATAAGACTTATTTTTCAAGTATACTTTGTGCATTCCATAATTATATTGCCAATTATACGTATCTGCTTTTCTGTTTTAAATGCGATGTATTATTGATGGTAGACTACAAAAATCACGTGCCGATTCAACCAAAACTGGAATATGTAAGCTTAGTAAATGCTTCAAAAGTAACTAAAATTATTAAATTTGAACTCCGAATTGCTTAATTTTATGTGAAGTGACCACTTTCAGGTTGATAACGTTAACGAGCGATCATGTCACAGTTCTAAGAGTATACGTACTCCAGGAGGGTGTCCGGTATTTCCATTTTGTAAAGTTGGTAACCCTAGTGCCATCCTTAAAAGAATGCAAATCATAATAGATGCAATCTATTACTTAAGTGTATTTTGTTTATATGCACCGTACGTAAGTAAACAAATAACACTAAGCGGCAAAATTAAGGTTACTAAAAATTGATTAAAATATAATTGCTTATCTTCATGTATTTTGACACGCTATTCCAAAAATGTCATTCATATATCTGTATCATGTAAGGTTTATGTATAAAAGAGAGTCAACTGCAAGGATACTAGCTTATATATTCTTACTTTATGGACATACTATATGAAAATTTACCTATCAGCTTCAAAGACAACTCTAAGAAATGTGTTTACAGATACTCGTGTTGCCTTTTTATATAAAAACTCCGTCTTCGATTTTTTTCTTTTGTAGGCTGGTTGTGTGAAGGTCTCTCTGCAGCATCCAACAGTAATCTGTTGACGTTGAATCTTCCCTAGTACCTTCGCTCCATATTCTTCATACTTTTATGGAATTGCTCTCCCTGCTCGTCACTTACTGCACTTAGATTCTCCAGGAAGTAGTCTAAATATGAATTAAGGAAGTGCAGTTTTAAACTCATTGAGCATCCCAAATCTTTGAATTCTGCTAACATGTTTTCTACAATGGGCTTGCAGTTAGGATTGTTAAAATTACCAAGAAATTTGTGAAAGACTTTCCAAGCCTCTTGCTCATGCATGGTCACCGTATCATCGAACTCTTATCTTTCATATATATCTGGACCAATAAGTACACCCTCTTTCAATTATCTTCTGAAAGTCCTGGAAGATTTTCAGTCAATTATCGAATACATCCTACCTCTTGGACAGAGCTTTTATGAATTGTTTCATAAAAGTTTAATATGAAGTGGTAGGAATAGAGGTTCAACTAAGCTTGCTTTCCCGCTTACTTCCAGGTTGCAGGGATGCAAGTCGATGTTTCTCAATGCTTGAAACAAGTCCCGTCCGCCCTGGTTGGATACCCTTGAATTCCAAGCGGGGTGCTTGCAATTCAGGTCCCCGCCCACGAGAACGCGATGTCCTAGTCTTCTTAGTGCTTGGAGGTCCTGGGCTTGGATAGGTACCAATGGCTTCTTGTACGCCGAGATGAGCTGAAGAGGACCATCTGGAGAGTGGATGGTTACTGCTGTGGCCTCTATGGTTTGTAGCGGAGGCAACTGTAGTGTGTTGTGAGCAATGTGTCTCTTCACCAAAACAGCTGTGCCTCCCTTGCGTCCTTGCCGGTCTGTCCTATACATCACGTAATTCCGCATTTTGAAGGTATCTGGGGGATGGAGATGTGTTTCACTCAGTAGGGATATGTCAATCTTTTCTCGGGTGAGAAAATCAGTTAGCTCTAGTCTCTGGTCCTTCATTCCGTCCGCGTTTCAAAACGCGAGTCTCAGGTCACGGGTTATGGTTGACTTATTCTGTTCCATCATCGAGGATGCTGGCTGCAATTTCAAGGAGAGTTGTGAACTTCGTGACGGGGTCTGTAGCTGTTTTTATTTTCTGTAATCCTGACTTCAGGGTGTTCACGAATTTCATGATGTTGAATCCCTGTAGTAATTCCATCACTTCCTTGATGGTCGCTGCCAGGGATGGTTCTTGACTGGAATCTTGTTGCGCTGGGGTTGGCTGATCTTGGTTGCTTGGTGTTCGTTGTGGTTGATATTCAAGTCTGGTTGGCTCTTTCGCTGGGGTGGTTTCTCTGGTGGTCGGTGTTGGTTTTGGGTTCTGGGAAGTTTTCGTTGGTTGAGATTTGGTGGACTCTTCTTGGCGTGATCGACTGCTCACTGTCTTGTCTGTGTTGGACGTGCTTGGTTTTGTTGTCTTCTGTTGGATGCCTGCTGTCTCAGACGTGTTTTTCTGATCATCTGTTGGCGGTTGGGGTGTGGAGAATCGTTGGTTACCCCTGTTCATTTTTGCTTTCTTCAGGTAGTCGCAGCCCTGGTAATTTGCAGGGTGGGCTCCCTGGCAATTTGCACACTTGGCTGGTGTGTCCCTTGATTTTTTTGGGCATTCTCGGTTGTGGTGGGGTCCAGCACACTTGACACAGCGTTGGGTGGCATTGCACGTCAGCTGGGAATGTCCTGTCCTTTGGCACCTGAAGCACTGCAGCATGTCTGTGCCTTTGTATGGTTCTATCTCTACTCTGAAGTGCAGTAGGAAGCGTACTTTATATATATCTCTGAGTTGGTGGTTGTTTTTGGGAGGGAGACCAAGAACAGTGGAAAGAGTGGTCTGACTCCCTTCTCGTCTGGTCGGCCTCTGAGTTGTGAGACCGCAGCGGGGGTGTATCCCAATGTTTCTAAGGCTTTATGTATATCGTCAGGTGATGTGTCGATAGGCAGCTTCCTGATTACCACTTTGAAAGGTCTTATTGATTTTGGTAGTTCCGTGGAGTACGACGCATTCGTTTGGAGGCAGAACGCGTCGATTTTCTGGAAGTCCTGCATGTTGGCACAATGTATTTTTATGAAGTCTTGGTTGTGAAAAGCCTCAGGAGGTTCTGAGCATGTGGCCGCCAAGGTCTGGACATAGGTGCTTCTGTTTTTGATGCTGTATATGTATATCGGAGGTATCTTCTTTGTTGCGAGATTCGAGATGGAGATTTCTTTGGGGTTTTCTCCCGTTTCTTGGATGATGTCCATCTTCTCAATCTTGTCTGCGATTGTTGTTGTCTGCGGTTCTTGTCCTCTTCCTCTTCAGCTGCTGCTTCCCTGTCGAGTTTCTGTTGCCGAAGCACAGAGTACTGGTTCCTGAAGTGGATTGCTGATGCGATTGTTGCACATAATGAGGTTTTTGGTCTGAATGTCTTCTTGGGGGTAATGAATCCTGTTGGGTCGTCATTCGATGTTCTTGACGGTCCTGCCTGTGCGCTGTCTGATTCTGCCGGTTGGAGCTTGCTTGCTTGTTCCACTTGAGGTGGGGTTGGAAGGGGGGAAGACCTCGGTGCTGGTTGTCTTCGGTGTTGGCTGGTCGTCCTTCGTGGTTTGGTGGGTGGGTTGTGGCTCCATTGGCTGTAGGATAATTCGGGGGGATGGTTGCACTACCCTTTTCCTTGGTACAGGCCCGATAGGCGTATATCTCAGCGCCTTGTATTTTTTTAAAACGTTTTTGTTATCCTGAATAGGTTTACGCGTACGTTTTGCCTGTAAAGGCATTTTGGTCTCTTGGTTGTGGCTCTTGAAGGGCCAGTCGTAGTCACTACTGCTAACTAACGCATGTAACATGCATACAGAACTAGCACTGACACTTCCAATTGTTCACAGCACATGTAATGTTTACAGACACTCCAATTAATGTTTATGTCACTAATTCAATAGTTTCTGAGGGAAGAAAGTCTTTATTTCCTCGCATAAACACGTAAATTGTCGGAGCACAAACACACGCGTGCCGCAAACTTCGTCTTCTCCAAGAACTCTGATTTATCCATTTTTTTCCATCACTGCTAATATAACTTATTTCATATCCTGCTGATTTTTTTGTTTCACACCTAAGTTAATTTACCTGTAGCATAGGTGTACAAACTGCCAATCCTATAATAAGAATGGCATTCTTTGCCATTAGAACTACATAAAATTTAATTTAATAAAGAGTGGTGCCAGAATTTCGCTTAAGAAAATTAAATTTAATTAGTATGAAGTATATTATTGTATGTTTCTTACACGTTTACCTTCCAAATTTGAAACTATATAATCATTAATATTCCTGCCATCTAGCGAGAATATATTTAATGTGCTCTCTACAGAGCGTTCAGAAAAAGGTCCAAAGTGTATAGCAAGATGTGAGTTTGTGAAGAAATCTTACGTGATAGAGCGTTTTCGATTATTCCATTGAAATCAACATCCCAAAATCTAAGAGAATCATTTACTAGTTTCTAAACACTTTTTTCATCGCGGGCTAGTGTAATCAGTTGTAGAATAAAAGCACTCAATTATTATTAGTAACGAAGGATATACTTGCGAAACGAGATGTAGATGTGAGTGAAAGTTATTGTTTTCTGTGCTTGATTTTTGGATTTTATAATTTATTATTATCTCATTTGGACCCTTCTTATTTAAATTCAATTCTGTTGAATGAAAACATTCAAGAACAAAGTGAGTTGTGATTAAATGTGCAATTAATAACCAAAATAATGTATTTCAACTTACAAATGACAATAATCTTAATTAATGACCAAACCATATTAACTTACTACTTATTATCAATTCAACTTATTATTAATTACATACTCGTTAATATTTCAGGTAATACGACAGTTTGTTCGTGCCAACATCTAATTCAATTTATAAAAATAATTTAATAATGTCCTAATTTAATTTCAAGATTTAGTCTTAGGCTATAAAATGCAAATGGTGACGGACTATATTACATATGATCAATAGACTATACAATGGAAAATAGAACAATTACAGTTTGTAACAATTTTAGCTTTAGGATAATTTAAAGAACTATAATCATTGCTGTCATATTATTATAATAGCACAGAACTGTTACATGTATAAAACTATTTATAAACATAAGACAATTACACGTAGTGACGACATGTCTGGTGCACCTACTCTTATCACCAATAAAAGTAGAGCTCCTTCGTGGCTAAGCGGTTAGCATACCCGCCTTTGGCGTGGGAGACCCGGCTCGAGCTCATGTGGTTCGGATTCCACGTTAATCAGTAGGTCCCGTCTCATATAATCTCGCTGCTGAAAGAGACTTTAAACTCAAAATCAACTCAATTCAACCAATAAAGGTGTCGATGAATGAATGAATGAAAGGACATACTTTTTAGTGTCATGAAAATTTGATTTTCTCGAGAACTGCACACGAGAATTTATCCTCAAGCATCTCACTTGTTTGGTTTGATGTAATCTACCGATTGCTAATTGTCTCATGTTTAGACAATACCATGGTTACACAAAAACTAAAGTTTAAAAGTTAACCAATATTTTGAGTTGTATCTCATTAATCACATTGTCGCCTGGCTAGTGTCATAAGAATACTTATGAGAATTTACTTCAGTATCACTTTCGTGTTAATAAATAGCGTGGTTATTGTACAGCATCAATTGTTAGATTTTTTAAAAAAATCGTTTTGTCGATTTTCTCTAAAACTACGCATGAGGATTTATATTCCTATCATATCATTTTTGCAATTCAATGAGATCCGTACCTTGGGCTACTACCTCATCTTTGAACATTTTTCTCCTTTGTTAAATGCTAGCCCGTCAATTTTCCATGTTAAACATCTGGGGCCCTTTGCTGAGTCGTTTGTAGCATTATATTAAGAGCTTGACTAACGCGCGATGTTAACTTCCATATTTAGAAACACATTCTTGAAGTTAACGACGACTCATATCTGCTACGACTTCTCCGCAGGGTTGTCCAAACACAATTGGAGAAATCAATATAAAAGAGAATACGTCTGTCTTACATGGATTTTTCCCAATGTGTTTGGACAACCTTGAGGGAGAAGTCGTGGCTGCCCTTCTTCGATGTAAATCGTTGTAAACTTCGCGAACGTGTTTCTAAATACGGAAGTTAGCATCGCGCGTTAGTCAAGATATTCATACAACGCTAAAATCGACTCTGCATAGAGCCCTTGGTCTCTAAAGTCACTACAGAGTGGGAAACATTTTGAAAAGGAAGATGAAGCTCTTGTTTCGTTTCGAACAGCTCTGAATTTCTTTTTGTCTTTCGAGACGTGTACACAAAGGAAGTTACTCTCACGAATATGCAGTGCATCTCTGTGAGTCGTGTACTTATCTATCTATCTATCTATCTATATATATACATATATATAAATATATATATATATATATATATATATATATATATATATATATATATATATATATATATATATATATATATATATATATATATATATATATATATATATATAACATAATGATCGCATCTGTGTGCTCTTGGAATCGATCACTATGGAACCGGAGTCTACTACATGATGAAAAATGTACGAGTCACAGGTGTTTTAATCTCCCAAGCGAATATTTCAAACGAGTTATCATGGACCTTACGCACTGACCGCTGTTAATATTTCACCCTACACGTATGTATGTCTGTGTGCGTACGTACGAGTGCGTGTGTGTGTGTGTGTGTGTGTGTGTGTGTGTGTGTTCGAGAGAGAGCGATGGAACTTCTGCGGTTGACCCCCAGTGTTCATAGTTTTTATGCCTCCTCCTTTTTATTCTTCTGTCTTCTTTTCATTTATTTGTACGTCTGATCAAAAACATTCTGTGCGTGTGCAAGTGTATGTGTATGGTGATGCTGGTGGTGGAGGGAATTTTTAAGAAGGGGGTAAATGTATTGAGAGAGATGTACGAGGGCTATTTAGAGGGGAATTCCGCTGGAGTTTATGAAACTGAATAGCGATAAACCATCATTTTTATGGTGTTTTCTTCATGAAGAAGTACGATTTTTATATCCAGTTTTATGTACGCTTGCTTCCAAAATCACTTTGATGGAGCTGATTTACTGTTAATATTTTATGTAGATATGTATATACATTTTTCCTATATACATATATATAATTTTTGCTGGTGATGTTGTGGTTACATTTCTATCATTTTTGTTTTGTATTGAGTAAAAGAAAAATAATATATTTTCTCTTGAAACCAAACTAGAAATATATTACAGAAAGTGAGTGAATTTGAAGCAAAATAAATAAATAGACCTATTTAGGTGGGTTTCTAAACAGGCTTTATTATGATTGAAGGAAATGAGAGAATATTTTTTGTTCAGATTTCTACTATTATAAATCAGAAATGGGTATGCCACCACAACTTACTGTCAACTAAACTTCAGAACTTAAAGCAAATTTTGGGAACGGGTGCTGTTCATTTGGTACTAACTCTTTGTGTAATTTATTTATTTATTTATTTATTGGAAATAAGTATTTATTACGTGTTCATTTAACACATTTTGCAAAGGAGGGACATTCCTATTAAACAACGGTGTCATACCTTCATTTCTCAAGGTTATTAACAACCAAAAAATAAATATTTTGAAAAATGACAGTAATATAAGATTTTATGAATCAATTAACCTAAAGAATAAATTATTAAATATACTGTATATATGGTGTTTAAACTAAATTTGCAATCTTAAATATTTTCGAAAGGAATACACAAATTGTGTGTGAAAGTTTCTTTTATTTTAACTCAAATACGTTACCACCGTTAATAATTATAAAGAAGAAAGTAATTCTGGGAATAATAGACTTATACTATCATGTTATTCTAATATCGTACCTAAAATCAACATTTATGGCTTGAGCAAACAAAATTCATATTAACGCGTGTAAGTTTCTAGCAGACTATCTGAAAATCATTATAGAGTGTTTCCTGAACAGACAACAGACATCAGGGGAATTTTATACCTATAACGAAAATGTTTCTTTGTTCTTAGTACTTGTTCTGGTTTACCAAGTTTGAATTTAGAGGACCTGAAAATCATCACAAGATGTATACTTTTGAGACAGTATTAAAGTAGTTAGAAGACAAAAATAACGTCGGTAGTAGATTTAGATTGAGTTGCATAACTTACTCTTACAGGCAAACAAATCAATGTTCATTTGAAAACCAGTTAAGAAAACTGGCTCTGCATTGAGCATAGAACTTACAAATACTATATGTTGTTAAGTCACTTAGTACCTGGTTGAATCCATATTACAGGAAAACAAGTGTGGTATCTGAATATGCAAATCATAAAAATCCTCCGCCTCAAAGCGAAAATTTTCGTTATTTTCCCACTTATTATGGTGAAACCCTTACGAATTTTACCTCAAGACAAAAAATAATTATTTAGCTGAACAACAATAAAGTAAAATAAACATTGTAAAATTTTTATTACAGAAGAATAAGCCTATGTAAATATAGGAACTTATAA
This sequence comes from Thermobia domestica, assembly GCF_964235325.1. Classification (NCBI taxonomy): domain Eukaryota; kingdom Metazoa; phylum Arthropoda; class Insecta; order Zygentoma; family Lepismatidae; genus Thermobia; species Thermobia domestica. Next base: position 176,022,673 of record NC_137463.1, on the reverse strand, counting down.
TCGATCGCGGAAATATATAATAGCAGAGATTAAACGGGCCACGAATTCTGGAACCCGTGACCTGGAAAACTGGAAGTCAACTTAGCTTTTCAGTTAATCAGGACTGATTTGTTCTTTCGTGTATAAAGGAGTCCATAATGTTGGAACTTTCAATTTTGAGCTCTTAATTATTGTACTGGTTACATATTGAGAAACGTTTGTATGTATACAGGGTGGTAAGAAACTATTTGAACAAACTTCTGGAGCTGATTCCCGACACCGAAACTAATAAAAAAGTTCTGTTGAACTTTGGTCAGTAAGAAATAGTTTCGGAGATATAAGGTGCCGAAATCGTGGGAAAATGAACTTGAGGGCTGTAATTCAAAAACAACGCAATGTAGAGAGTGCGGTTTAGAACATGACACTCGAAGTCATACCGGCTCGATTGAAAAATGTATGTTTCAAACATAAGGATTACTTGCTAGGTTATAGGGAATCCATAAGTTCTTTTGGGGAATACCTCGCACACATCTTGCGGAGGTTTGAAGCTGGACTTTTTTGCTATTTTCGGTGTCGGGAATCAGCTCCCGAAGTTTATTCAAATAGTTTCTTACCACCCTGTATATGGGTCTGTCTGTGTGTCTATCATGAGATATTCGTATAAAAATGAACCAGAGTCAGCAAATTTGTACAAAGATTAAACTTCAACAGATCTATTCGCTGCGAAGTCAACATTTCAGGTTTTGATTCTAAGAGGAACTTGGAGACGTCAACATCTTTGCAAAAAATATGTACAAATAATCATAGTACTTGTGAGGTATGCGATTCATGAGTTATGTCGTCCAGGTTACATATATTTCAGAGTCACTACCGAAGACATTGTGGGGTTATGCATTTCACACACTTCTTTAATTCAAATATTTTTATTGTGACGGGGACATCTAGCCTCGTTGCTGACGTCCCCATTAATCCCCCCTACTCATTCATTCATTCATTTTTATATATATTTATTCTTCCCGTGTGAAGAATGGAATATAAAAGTAGGTTTCATTTTTTTAAAATCTTAATAGCTTTTCTATTTTCCGTTAGATTAGCGATTAGCGTTAGATTAGTGGGCTTTGTGGTGGACAAATACCGTGTTTGTGGGTTTTCTCCGTGTTCTCACGTTTCCTCCGACTTTATTTTCATTCCAACATTGCATTCATTTATCATCATCTCCTTCAGCCCAGCAAGCATATTCGTGGGACGTAAAACTGAAAGATATCATTTCATTTTCATTTTGCATGTTAAACTTTACATAATATCAAAAATATTCAGCCAATGGGCAATCAATATAAGAGGATTATAATGTTAATTGGAAGTGTAATTATTATGTAAAGCATAAACAATTTTCAATTGTATTTGCAATAAATCTTGAACAATTAAAAGGATGTTCCCGGTATGACTTCATAAATAAAAGAACAATTACGTAATTGCATAACCACAATCCAGTGTTGAAAATGCCTATATGCGTATTATTTATAGCATTATTCTATAATAGCCTTCTGAGTTGTTTTCTCTTTTTCTTCAATAGTACTCCTCTATTATTTTATTTTCTGTACAGTACGAATGCTTTATGTCCCTCTTTCTTCCCCCCAATAATTTTGAATGTGATATTTATTGCTATTTTTTCCCCTCTTGGGGTTGACAATAAAATGTTGCTGACAACACTGCTTTTGTTTCGAAGAAAAATGGTACCAAATAGATGTTCCACAAAAGTTCTATTTTGTCTGCTGGATTTCAGTTTTCTTTTTCTGCTTCTTCTTTTTTAAGAAGAGAGATTTTATTTTATCTTTTTTTTTTTTTTTTTTACGCTCTTGTGTTATGTCCGTTAGATAAAAGAAAACGTATTATAAGACGAGCAATTTGTTCCTTTCGAAACCAGCCACATTTAATACCATAAGAATTTAATATGGTGTGCGTCCAATACATCTTAACGACTAATTGGATATATTTATCACAGTGTTCTGGAAATAAGAAGAAAAAGAAGAAGAAAGAAACAAGTCAGTGCAATGAAATACTTGTCTGAGATTTGTACACGAATACGTCTGGAACGTGGCTTGTAATCTGTAGGATAGTGTACAAGTTAATTCTTGGCGTATTGTTATTGCAGGAATTGAATGACTTTTCTTCCACCGCAGGCGCGCACCCAGAATTTTTTGATGGTGGGGTCCAAGCTTGGGGAGGTAGTCCGATACTACAAGTCACTACATATAACTTGCATGTAGTATTGAATAGGTATTATTCTGCACTCGTAGAAGACGATAAGTAATTGTAACATACTTCTATCTATATTTTCGGGGGGAAAAGATAGAATTATATTGTTTTTATAAGAGAAAGAGTACAGATGAAGTGTAATATCAAATTTCCATGCTACATCAATCATTTCCCAACTAAACAAGTATAATTTTATTGAGAAAGTATACAAATGTATGTTGAGTTAGGAAGTTTTTTTTCTCCTGTGGATCTTTCCCCTCGTTGGTGTGCCCCTGTTCCACCAAACGTTTGGAGAATTTAAATTAAATAATAATAATAAAGTAATTAAGTTGCAAGGAACCTCACTTAAGACCCCATATCTCTGAACACCTAGTACAATTAATTGTTATCAAACGTTTCGGTGCCTTACTCAAGTGTCTATGTATATTCTATAAATTGTTACCATAGAAAGTAACAGGGAATTAGACAAGCCATAACGCTCCGTTGAACTCAACCAACTTTCTCGATACGATGAATTTTTGAGCTTAGTAATGCTTTTCATCGGGTAGCAGGATCTAGTGGAAAATCTAGTAGCACTTGGTAGAATTTATTACTATGTACAAGGTGTTTCAAAATAACACCAACAACGTTTGGGAGGTGATTCCTGACACCAATATAAGACAAAAAGTATAGACCAACCTGGGTGCATAAATCCATCATTTTGGAGTTATAGGCTGCCTAAAACATGGGGAAAAACTTTAAAGATCCATAGATCCGATATTATGGGACCTGCTGTAGTCGGGTCAAGATTTCACTTAGGAACTATTGCGTACGCTATCCAAAAATACATGTTTCAGAATCCTAAGGTATTCACGCAACAATTCTTATAGAGGCAATTTGACTACTGGCATATCGACGGCTTAGTATCATAGGAACGTACCTACAAAAAGTTATTTTTTCAGAATCGCGAAAAGATTTTTTTTTTTTTTTTTTTTGTTTTAGTTTTTGATAATCCAAAATGCTTTCTATTTTATCAACCGCGTTTTACAAGTAATCATTTCACAGAAAGAAACATTCGATCTCTGAAATGTCAGAAATGTTCGTATCTCAAAAACAGAATTTTTTGTAGATACGTTCCTTAGACACTAAGCCGTCGATATAATTTGAAGTACTCTCCAACTACCTCTATAAAAATTGTTGCAGAAGTACTGCAGGATTCTGAAACATGGATATTTGGATAGGGCACATTCTAGATCCTAAGTGAAGTCTTGACCGGCCTAGAGTAGTCCCATAGTATTGAAGCTATGGACCTTTAAAGTTGTTTTTTTTTCGGCAGTCTATAACTCGGAAATGACGAATTTCTGCACCCAGGTTGGTCTATACTTTTGTCTTATCTTGGTGTCAGAAAACATCTCCCAAACATTGTCGGTGTTGTTTTGAAACACCCTCTGCGGCAGCGTTTATAGCAGAATATTAATAATACACTGTTTGGAAGTACCTGCTTTTTATTTATTATTCTTTGTTTCAAATAGTATTTATAAGTATACCATTTGTTCATTTGTAAATCAATGTTTCATTTGGTCAAATAATGTTTGAATATGACTGTGCTCAAATTATTTCCCCGCTGCAAATAAATTTATCTAAGTTTCGTTGTAAGATGTTCATATCTGTCGTAGCATATTGCCTGGAATATTGCCAACAGTAGTTTGATGCGATCCTTCAACTCTGAAATGGTATGCAGCATGTTCGGAATACTTTTTACTTCATTCCCAAAGGAACTCCCAAAGGAACAAATCAGCACATGTGAGATCGGGTGACCGTGATGGCCAGAACATATCATCATAACGAGAAATTACTCTATTTGGAAATATCTGTCGCAAGCAAGCCATGCAAAATACGGATGTCTGCGAGATTACTTCGTCTTGTTGAAACCACAAATGATCCATATCCACACTCAAGATCAGAAATTGAAGAATAACGAAATCTTGCGCGTCCTTAGGTAGCGTTCGCTGGTAACAGTTACTGCTGCACCTGTATCGTTCTCGAAAAAATAAGGCGCAATAATCAAGTATGAGATATAAAATATAAAATCACTACGATCGTAATCAGAATGTTACTTAGAAACGCAAAATATAAGCATTCTTTTTTTAAGTGAGTATCTTTGTTAATTTTAAGAAAAAGAAACTTCTGTCCTGTAATTTTCTGTCACTTAAGTTACTCTCTGCTTCTATTAATTTCCAACACATGACATGATTCAAAATACAACGCGATATGGTTAGTTTTGTTCTCTGAAAGTTTCATGATTCAGTGTAAACAGTAGCGACGATAGTTGTGGTACGTTTTTGATCTTGTGGAAGAAAACATGCAGATGAATGCGTTAGTAGGTTTAATATATGTCACGTAAGTTACCAATATTTCAGGACTGTTTATGTTGCTAAAAAAAATCATACTTAGTATATTCTGAAGCGCTGGCCTATCGTTTTTCAAGTATTAAAAAAGAGTGCATTCAAAGTTAGTAATCTGATCATTTTTTTTCTTTGAAGTACAGAAAATGTCACATACGGTACTGTCACATATGTTACCAAATGTCTCGGTAACTTATGTGACTTCAAAGAAGGCCTCTGACAGAACAAGTATTAATTCATCAATAATTAACGTGCCATTCTATAGCACAATAATATAAATAATAATCTCCAAAGTTATGAATAATTTTCTCTTTCAATCTAATGAAAAATGCACGCCCATCGACAGGCTTGCATCTGCAATAAAATTCGTTGGATTAGCTTATGAACTATTTTTTAAATACAAAAATTCAGTTTTCTGATTTCTTTCGTTGAACTACTACTGTGCTGAATTATTAAATGCAGTACCACATTTGGTACAAAAGTTCAAATAAGTCTCATTTTATGTTTTAAATTAAATGTTGGTTACATTCTTAAACATGAATTTCTTATGGATCATTTCATTTTATAGTCTAATCTTTTTTCATTCTTTTATTAATGTGTCAAGAAACAGGGAAGATTATTTAAAACATATATTATTATTTTATTATTATTTTATTATTATTTTACATTAAAATATAAGAAAAAAATTTTTAAAAATTAACGAATGCAAACAAAACAAGTTAATTTAAAAGCGTAATGAAGAGAACATAATTTTTTCTGGACACTCGGTATTTTTATCTGCAAATAGGTAGGTACTGAGACGGAAGAAAATGAACAATTTCATTGTGGAGTCTGATACGTGTTTTAGAAATTAATTTTCTTCTTTTTCTTCTACTAAAACTCCAACTTTAGTACAGTAATTGTACGTACATATCATATATGTTACTTGGTTGTCACATATGTTACTTTCGTACATTGTAGCAATTTTTTTTTTCTCAATAAAAGCCGCTAAGAAATATTCGTTTCACTCCATATTGTATGTCTTGTCTAGTTCTACAAAACAAACCACTTGTACAAGCACAAAATAACTTGCTTTAGTGAAGAAGTACACACGGTAATGGAAGTGAAATCAGTTACGGTATCTTTCTAAAAGCTTTTATTTTCATAAAATGGAGATGATTTGTGTGTTTCCGAAACATCGAATCCTTACTCGGAAGTTCTAAGTATCAACACAAAAATGTTATTTTTGTTATTTTTTTGAAAGCCATTTCTGACTTTTTCTTGCATGTTCTGCCAGAGTTAAGTGAGAATGACCCATATATAAAAATGAAAGTAACCATGTTTGGGATTTCATACCTCTTGAATCATCCGATCGATCTCGATCAAATTTTCAACATAGATGAGGTTCAGGCCTCGGATGGTATTTATCATTTGACTTTGACGGTGCAGCTTAAGGGATGCGGAGGGAAGAGATATCTAAAAATGATCGAAAATGACCGATATTAGTGTCGAATACATAGTTTTCGGGGTCGCTGAGATAAACAGTGACACTTCCGATACAGTTTAAATCCAAATTCAGCCCCGCAACTTGTGGGATATATAAAAATGATCGAAAATAACCTATATTGATGTCGAATCCATAGTTTTCGGGGTCGTTGAAACGAATAGAAACACTTCCGATGCTGTTTAAATCCAAATTAATCCTTTTATATCTAAAATGAAATGTATTCTCCCCGTGCGAAGAACGAGTATTCTCGTAGTTGATCCTATGTAATAACTTAAAGTAGTGGCATTTAAAAAATCTACTTTTGGGTTGAGAACACTGTTAGCTGGTGTTATTGGTTGTGTAGATATCAGATAATGTCTCCCAGTCATTATTTGCATGGTACGTTCAAAATTTCATCTTTTTAATCTATTAATTTAAGTTATAAGGGTGTTTCAAGATAAATGGTCAACCCTGTATATATTGAGTTTTACGTGCTTAGGTTGTGTTCTTTAGGCTAGAAAATAAGATGATAATGAAATAAATTGTAGAATGATAATCTCTTGACTATGCCAGTTAGCTTTAAAACATTTTTGACCATACTCTCTTTCTAATGTTCTTTATCTTTATATATAGGTAGTATTGTACTATAGTTCCTTCAGTGTTTTCTGCAAGGTTACCTATGTGGGGTCAGAGTTAAGAAAAGAACAAAGATGATTTAGCTTATTTTTCTTTAACAAGACTGTACCATACAGTATGAAATATACTTTATTCGTTTAATTATGTTCTGAATGCAATTTAAAATATGTCAACAGCCTTAGACAATCTCTGTAACCTCAAGTTTTGCAAACAAATAATGCAACTTTTTAGATACAGCTCGCACTCTTCTTGGTGTAGCGTGTCACAGCCAGAACCACTAGTGATGATTTGTGTCCATGAGCCTGTGTGTCTGTATGTGTATGTATGTGTGAGTAAGAGGGATGAAAAGCTTTTCCCTCCCTTCTCTGTCCCACTTACATATCAACTAGCTCCCAAAACGACAAGTGGTGTTGAGTGAAACGACTGGCTGATGGCGCTAATTATAAACAATTATCTTTGCTGCTGGGCTGTGTTCCCCCTTCATTCGTACTCTAACCCCCCATCCACAGAAGCGTCAAATTGCATCACGAACCCCTTTCACCAATGAGAAATTTGGTTTCAGGTGTAACTGGAAACCTCCCTTGCTCTAAAATAAAGTAACCAGCTCACACTTTCACACTCGCTGGTGACAATTTTATCCTGTCATTTTTAGTCCGTGTCCCTGCAAATTACTGTTTGTTATCTGCTTACGAACCCCTCCCTAAAATCGTGATATAGTTCTGGAGGTGCTAAATGATCTTTATGATATTCCTATACAATTACATATAAATTAATAACCTCAAAATTATTCGAGAATCGTTAGTCGAGGAACTGTTTGAGCATATTTCTTCTCATTTATATAATTACTCGTAACAATTACTCATTCATTTGAATATTTTTTTTATTATTTTAATAACTAAGCGTCTCATCAAATCGAAATCCCGTGGAAGAACATCGAACGAATTATAGTGGTTCAGATATTTTATGTAAGTCTTTATTAGTGTCTAGTTCTTGACAAACGGACATAGCCCTATACGTAAATTAATCAGTGAAGCTTTCGTCAGTTCGAACTGCATATATCCGTAGAACAGTGATGCAAACCCATGGGAAAAATCCCATATTGTGGGATGTTTTGACAATGATTTCTGGAAAGGGATAAAGGGAATTTTCGTAAAAAATTAGAAGGCTTTGTGGGATTTTTCATATCTACTCCATTGACGCCATCAAAATTTTCAATGAGTGAGTAGTAGAAAAATAAATCTTCAATAAACTTGAAATAAAAGCTAATTGTCAAATTTTCTTACTATGAAATGCATGTTAGTGTTTGATTTATGCACTGACTTGTGAATCTCAAAACATAAGTGCCAGAGAACGTTAATTGTACTCTGATAAAAAAAAAAAAGATAAATGAAAGAAAGATTAGAATTAACGGAACAAAATAAAACGAGAAACGTCCAACTTCCAAATTGTTCCATACGAAATGACTGAAAAATGAAGATTATCTTGTTTTATGTTCAGTACAAAACTGTAGGACAAAAGTATGATGGAAATACTAAACGCAGAATAAAATGTACATACTTTCATCGGCATTTTCAATTTTCTCTTTCAATTAAGGTAAGTATTTGTTCATTAAGTGTTTGATAAACGTAGACGATCGGAATTTTTGAACAATTTACTCATATATTGAAGAAAATACCTGGTATATACGAATTTCACTGTTCATGTTTTCTAAGTTTAGAAAATTTTATTATTAGTACAGCGTGGAAAATTTAAGAGCAATACGGGAATTCCTGCCTCTCGAGATGGGATTTTATAATGTTTCAAGTTGGCATCACTGCCGTAGAACCGAAAGGAGTGGTCTATCTTAATATGAATGCGTTTGGCGATTCAATCCCTGGTGGGAGCATAACGAATAGTGTAAATTTAAAAATGAAATAAAAACGTTAATTAAGCATTAATTTAATATCCCACGTTCATGCCTTTTAGGCTGAACAGACGAATGATTAATAATAATAAATTCTTATGGTAGTTTTTGATAGAATGAGAATGTGAGAGGAAAGAAGAATCCTACGGACACGATATTGTCTACATCAAATGGATTGGGATCGAGGGGGCCACCCCACTGAACGTTTCATTGGATACTCCACAATCTGAATACATTTTCTTGGATATAATGACAATTTAACACACACATCTGAATGCCCCTAAAGTTATACAAAAATCGATGCTGCTCAGTGCCGTGCATGGAAAATCAGCGCCCGGGGAGAGAGTATATGACGGCGGCCCCCTCCCCGTACATATGAGTGAGGGCAGATCACGCGAAGCGTAAGGAAATTTTCAAAAATAAACCCTGCTTTTCCTTGATTTTAAGTACTTTTTATTACTTTTCTTTCCACTTTATATATACAGTTGGAAGCCGAAAATCCGAACTAATTGGGACCACAGGTAGTTCGGATTTTCAAATTGTTCGGATTTTCGAAAATGACCAAGAAAATGCCATTTAGGCTTAAATATGGTGTACGGTATGCTCTTTTATCCATACAGTGATTATAAAGTGCATACAGTAATTACAATACTTTACGTAAGGCTACTTACATTTAATGTTTCTGAAGAACCTATTCGTACACTAAATTACACTCTTCTTGTAACTCACAGTTAAAAGTTAACTTGTATAGGCCTAACGGAAAATAAAAATAAAAATATGTATGACAAAGAACTACATATGAATGAGCTTTTGTAAAAACACTGACTTCACACAACACCGACGGACAACCCTATTCTTTGTTTATCGCTAGCGCTAAGACAAAATGTAAAAACTTCTAGGGACCGCGTTCGGATTTGTGACGTTTCGGATTTTTGACGTTCGGATTATGGACATCCTACTGTATATCTTTTCTTTTTTTCCTCCCGAAGTTTTCACCCTTCTTACTTTGGCGCCCGGGACCGTCGCCCCGCTCGCTCCCCCCCCCCCCCCCCCAGACATGGCACTGATGCCGCTGCCCATTCATAATAAGAAACGTTACAAAAAAGAACATTTACACATTTCAATAAATGAGGATTAATGATTATCTCCGACGTAATGCATGTATTTTGCTCACGTACAATTTCTGTTTAACAACATAGGGCTATACCGTAAATATTATCCTACAACATCCTTGTCGGATATTAAATAGATGATTCACATATAATAGATCTATTAACACAGTCAAAGGAAAAGAAAAGGCAACGCAGGGAAGGGAGCAGTGTAAAGCAAATCTTCATCGCTGTTTGTTGATTGTTTTGATCAAAGCGCGGCCGTTCAACAAAGGAACTTTCTCCAACAATAAAAAGGAAAAGAACAAAAGAGGAGATGAACTGAATTGCTTTATGGAGTGGATGGACAGAATTCGTAAGCTATATAGAGCGATCAAAGCATCCTTCATTCAATGCTTATGATTACAAAACTGGAAAACGTTGTCTAACTACTATCAATAGTTGTTTACATAGTTTGCGAATGGAAACAATGGCATTAGCGAATACGTGATTGAAGGAGATTAATAGCGTTTCTATGTTCCACATAAAAAGCCTTCCAGGTATGCTATATGTATCCACATGAATGAAAGAAAACGCGCTTAGTTCAGGCAATTCATATGAATGTCATGGAAACAGACTTTCCTTTGTTCTATGCTTATTGCAGTAAAACCATTGGTTTGTTTTTAATACATTTGCTATTAGTTAAGACGGAAAATGTTGTGGAACATTACTCGAGTCCAACATTTCATTAATTATGAGTACTATATTAGATTGGAATACTTTATTCGTATTTAACCATTTCAATAATAGACATCCCATGCATTTTTCTTCAAGGTTGAAGGTGTGGTGCATAAGCATCAATAAGGATACGGCAATTGACAGCCTGCACAGTAAAAAATGGTTGTGTTAATTCAACTCAATTTTAACACAGGGCAGTGGTTCCAGCGTGACTACCACTATGCGGTGTTAGTTCAACACAAACCCCGCGGTGTTGGCGTTTAAAACAGGGGGTGTGTTACGTCTTTAACACACAACCGGTGTTGAGCGTTGTTATATTTGAATCTGTGTTAGTATTTTCGGTGTTGATTCGACACCATGTCAAAGTCGATATTGTCGAGAAAAGTGTTAAGTGTTACTTGTGGCGGTCAGGCCCGCAACTAGGGTTTCTCTCACCCGGGGCAAACACACAATTCGGCGCCCCCCCCCCCCAGGTTTAGTCGAAAAGTATCACTTATGGGGCGTTTACACTTAGTCGATTTGCGTTCGATTCAGTTGAATTGACGTCACTTTCAGCTTAATCGACCGTGTAAACGGGACTTCAATTTAATCGCTTGTTGATCGAAGGCGACTAATCGACTGGCAACTGAATTGAAAGACGTTCTATTTTCTGTGGTTGAAATAATTGAACACATCCATCGATCTAATTCGGCCTAGTTGCTTCGATTTAGTGGCAAATGCAGCGAGTCGATTTAGTCGTGCGACTAAATCGACCAAGTGTAAACGCCCCATTACTTATGGATTGCAACTGTAAATAACATTCTTAATTAAACCAGTTATATCGATTTTTAAGTACTTTAATCAAACTTACTTTAACCACAAAAATATATTACATTCGTTATGTGCTCACAAGTTTTAAGAATAATTTTGAACATACATTTTGTTTTAATGTTGTATGAAGAAATCAAAACAAAATGAACTAGAAAATATCTAGTACATCATAAAGTTATAATTGAAATAACATTTAGTTCTAATAAACTCAAAAATAATTTTGTACATAAGCTTTCATTTAAAAATATAAAAACAATACAAAATAAACTTGAAAATATCTGGTATATTCAAGGTGACCAGACGTCCCGTTTTAGCCGGGACAGTTCCTTATTTTCAACCGTTGTCCCGTTTTTTTCTGATTCTCAAACGGGACGCTTAAATGTCCCGTTTTTAAGCAAACATGACCCAGGTGTCCCGTAAATATTATTCAAAATATAAATGGTCAATGCTTATTCTACACTCTTCCGTACCAACACTCATTGGGAAGGTTCAGCCGTGCCTAGAACTTCTGAATATTCAAATGAGAATTGAGTTTTCTGTGGTTCAAGTGGAAATTAAGTAGTTATTCTGAGTGTTGAAGTAGTTCGCTGTGTCATCATTCTTACTTGTGTATTTTGTAAATTGAAAACACTGCTGAGTCCCAAAATGCAATGTGGAAGTCACCCCCCCCCCTCCCGTCGCCGATTCGTATGCGTCCCGTTTTTGAAAGTAAAAGTTCTGGTCACCTTGGGTATATTATAAATAGAGCAACCCAAAAGCATAAAAAGCATAATAGCAATTTAGACATATGGTTGGTACCTTGAACAAGGGTGTGGTTGTCTAAGGGTCCAGAAGAAACTAATTTTAAATAATAACAAAGCATAATTTTAGAAAATAAAGCATAATTTAAAATATATAGCATAATTCTTGGAAATTCTATTTAACTGCAAGTTTAACATATACTATATTAATATTTTTTAAAAAATATTTACAATGCAAAATCATTGAGAACATAATAATGCAACAATGAAAAGCTTATTTTTATTTCTGTAAATTTTTTGGTGTAATCCTTTGATGTGGAGAAAAGAAGAAAAGAAAAGAAGAAAACTTTCCATCAACAATGAAGCACACAAGAACTCCACACTATGTTGTTATGTGTACCTCTCGAACTTGAGCACTTTCAGTACTTTTTGTGCACCTTTCTGTATACTTTCTCTTTCTGTATATATGCACCTCTAAGGTGCACACAAGTGATAGAAAAAACTGATTCGAGCAAAGCATATCTTTACAGTGCATTAACTAGAAAAATATGAAAGAAATTGCTTCATAAAATATTAATAAATAGATCAAGATCTTTAGATTATTTAATGTATAGTAAATATTATACATTATACGCGATTAATGTAAAACAATGATTGAAATTAACAATAAAGCATAATAAAGCATAAGTTGGACTCATAGATAACAATTCAAAATGCCTCGGAAAGCTCTCAAGCAAAACTAATAGATAAAACTTCATACAGCCTTCACTCGCAAAATCCCTTGGTAGGCGTACAAGAAACAATTAAATACACCGAGGCGTGTAACTTATCTTTTCCGCCACAAAACTGCCCTCTAGTTTAAAAACATTACAGCAATTGCGTAACATTACAGAGGGCGCGTCTAAGCTAAACTCTTCAACCACCAGCAAGCAACAAAAATCGGTAACTTTTCGCCCCCGCCCCTATTGATAACAGCGTTTTAAACTTCAGAGTTCTCAATGGAATTATAAAGCTTCTTCGTGGCTAAGCGGTTAGCGTACGCGCCTTTGGCGTGGGAGACCCGGGTTCGATTCCTGGCGGGAGCTCATGTGGTTCGGATTCCACGTTAATCAGTAGGTCCACGTCTCATTTAGCCTTGCTGCTGAAAGGGACGTTAAACTCAAAATCAACTCAACTCAATGAAATTATACAGACAAACAGCTCCTTGTGGTAGGAAAAGGAAAGAGGGGCGGATTCTCTATGGTCGCCCAAGGGAACAAATGCATGCAATATTAGGTTTTTAATGTATGACATTACACCTATTTAGATGAGACTCTCTCTCTCTCTCTCTAAAAGAGGTCCCATGGAAAAGGCCAAGTAAACTTTTGATTTCTTTTAACCTCTAGAATAAGTTCTTCAAGGCAAAGGGTGCGATTTTTAAAACAATTGATATACTATCTTCTTTCTGGCGCCCCCTCCAACCACGCGCCCGGGGCACGTGCCCCCTCTGCCCCCCTCTAGTTGCGGCCCTGGTGGCGGTGTTGCACCAACACGAAGAAAGTAACAGTGTGTAGTGTATTAATTATTTTGTGTTAATATTACACATGTCAAGTATCAATATAACACAGTTCCTGTGTTACTTCAACATCGTTTTCTTGTTATTTCAACACACAATCTGTGTCATAATTTGAGGTCAAAGTAAGTAACACCGTTTTGGTGTTAATTCAACACTCCCTGTGCTAAAATTCAAGGTCAGACCACCAGATTAATAACGTTTTTGGTGTTAATTCGACCCCACTTCTGTGTTACTACGACACCTATTTTGGTGTTAAAATAACTCCGTGTGTGGTTTTGATGTAACCATTTTTCTATGTTGGAAAACCATGTGTTGTGCATGCTTACGCTTACCGAAGATTCTAAATTTAAAATAAGAATGGTAAACTACAGAACACTTCATATAGAAAATCTTCATAAAAATTTTTGTCGTCCTCCCTACACAGTAAAAACATGGTTGTGTTAATTCAACTCTATTTTAACACAGGGCAGTGGTTCCAGCGTGACTACCACTATGCGGTGTTAATTCAACACAGAGCCCGCGGTGTTGACGTTTAACACGGGCGATGTGTTACGTTTTTAACACACAACCGGTGTTGAGCGGTGTTAAATTCAGATCTCTGTTAGTATTTTCGGTGTTGATTCGACACCATATCAGGGTCATTAATGTGGGGAAGGGTGTTGAGTGTTACTTGTGGTGGTGTTGCACCAACACGAAGAAAGTAACAGTGTGTAGTGTGTTAATTAATTTGTGTTAATATTACACCATGTCAAGTATCAATATAACACAGTACCTGTGTAATTTCAACATCATTTTCTTATTTCAACACACAATCTGTGTCATAATTCAAGGTAAAAGCTGTTTAAGTAACACCATTTTGGTGTTAATTCAACACTTCATGTGTTAAAATTCAAGATCAGACCACCGTATTAACACCGTTTATCGTGTTAGTTCGATTCCACTTCTGTGTTACTACAACTATTTAAGTGTTGAAATAACACCGTGTGCGATGTTGGTGTAACTATTTTTCTGTGTTGGAAAAGCTTGTGGTGTGCATGCTTACGCTTACAGAAGATTCTAATGTTAGTATAAGAATAGTAAACTACAGAACACTTCATTTAGAAAACCTTCCCAAACTTTTTTGTCGTCCTTCGCAACATTTATTGTGAAGTATTTCTTGATGGTGCGAAATACAACCTTCACCAACATCTTATTCAAGAAGGATAGGAAACTCTTACCCATATCCTTATAATATGTTTGCCTCTTAATCGTGATTCAACTTGTTTTCCGCCATTTTTGAAGCACAGTCCCCGGTGTCAACTGGTGAGCTCTAGTGCAGTGTAGAAGTGACACAGTAATACGATGTTGTTTTGTCACTGTTGACATATTTCTTCAGGAACATTATGTAAAACAATTGAAAACACATCGCACGGTTCGCATGTTAAAATTTTGCGTATACCTGGATTTGTTTAAGTATTTCTGTCTACTGTGTTTGTCTGTAGCTTCAATTTATAAGCCTTTATAATTATATGTCCAATATATCTGGCAATCACGCAGAAAACAACACCGAAGATTCTACACTTGTGTTAATTTAACACACAGGTTGTGTGTCATTTCAACTACCGGCATTTGACACATAACTCCAAATGGAGGGTGAGTTGTTCTAACCACCTGTTTGTGTTATATTTTAACACAGTAGTGTTAACACATAGGCATGTCGTTGAAATAACACAACGTTTTTTTTTACAATGTGCTTAGCTTCGGTTCGTAATTAACTACAGTACCATCTCCCGTAACCGGCAACAGGACTTGGCCGTTTTCGGATATAAGATTTTGAAGGATACTTCGATGTACGGCGACATTATATATTTCGAAAACTTACCTCTTCATATTTCGTGATCCCATCTGTACTATCGCTACTTGAACTTAAAATTTTATATTCCTCTATCAATCTCTATCCACCTTCATTTTCTCCAGCAATTCACTAAGCGTGAGATCATTTCTCTTGCGTTTTGCGGGATTAGCCATTGCGGCACCAAGTAATCATAGATTTTATAACGTATTTTTTAAACTCGATGTAGCAGCACATCTACGCTGAACGACTATATTAGTGAATGAAATGAAGTTTGTTGACGCGAGTTCTGGCCATATAACGCAAAAAGAGCCCATGTGATCTTTCCTAGCCAATGAACCGCTTAGGGTAACCTATTGCGTGAAGTGATCGTTCTGATTTTTCTGCCAGTGATAAGTCAACAAAGAATACAAAAGTTGCATATATATTTATAAATGAAAGTGATTATGATTGTGACTTCGCATCGTTTGAACCACCCGACCAATCTAAATCAAATAACCCCGCACAATCCTGATGGAAATTGGATTTCGGTGGTTGCTTGAAACCGTGATATGTTGTAGATATTGTGGTCCTGAGAAAAAGTCTCAGTGGGCACACACACCAATCACTCATCGTTTTGCCACTACAGGGCTATTTTTTTGAAAACAGCAGAAGTTAACGATATTCTGGATTAAAGTAGAATAGCTTGAAACCGTGATATGTTGTAGATATTTTGATCCTGAGAAAATATCTCAGTTGGCATAGCCACCCATCACTGACAGTTTGGCCATTACAGAACCACTTTTTTCGAAAGTATCATGACATCTACAACAAATCACAGTTTCAGTCATTTTCACCGAAATCCAGAATATCGTTACCTTCGGCTGTTTTCAAAAAAGTAGCTCTGTGGTTGGTGGTTGTGCCCATTGAGACTTTCCTCAGGATCACAATATCTACAACATATCACGGTTTCAAGCAATTCCACCGAAATCCGATTGCCATAAGAATTGTGCGGGGTCCTTTTTCAACATAGATTATGTTTAGGTCTGCAAGTGCTTTTATCATTTATCACTTTGACGGTACAACGTAGGGGTGGGGAGGGTATATATATAAAAAATAAATAAAACTTAATAACTCTTGAAACACGAGACCAATCTCGATAAAATTTGCCACATAGGTGACGTTCGGGTCTGAGATGTTTTTTGTCATTTCACTTTGACGGAGTAACGTAGGAGAGAGGGAGCAGAGAGATATAGAAAAATGCATAAAAATGAAAGTCGTACTTACGTATATTCCTTGTGTTCCCATCCAGGGTGTGTAATCATAACAGGCGAAGTGTATGGGATGGGAATTGGGGAGACAGAACGCAAAAAAGAAGAAAAAGAAAATCTCTTCACAATGGAATGTTATGGTATAAAGAGTTTACATGTTTGGAAATCTATAATAATAAAACTATGTAAGATTAGGGATACCATCAACCACTAAGTCGCCTATTAATTACTTGTTAATTACATATATACATGCTAATACTTGTTAATTGCATATGAGTACTGTAATTAATTTGCAAAATTCTGACAGTAGTAGTATTTTATTCACCCACAGAAAATTGTTACTTGAGGAGTATTTTCTTCCGAAACTACTAAGCGGGGGAAATATTTCCGTACCTCCAAAATTTTGCACTTCTCATATAGCCTCGCTGCTTAACGGGGCGCTAAATTAAAATCAAAAATCAAAAAAAAATTTGCACTGTACTCTAAACCCTTTATTTCATCTTAATTTTTTTACAGAGTATAACCATACTAAATATTTTTCTTTATTTCGTATATTTTAATATCACTGATAAGTTATAAAATCCGGGAGTAACGGGTTCATGATTTAATGAGCCCTCGTTTCTGTGTCTTGAATTTACTTAGAGCACTATTTATATGTAGTTAAAATTGATGTTACTAGTTCCAGGATTTCCTGTGTGTGCATATAAGATTTTGGAAATTAATTTAATTTATCTTAATGGGATGCTCTTTTATGTCTGTCTTATACACACCGTACCCGTATAAAACGTGCTGTCTGGTTATTGAAGCGTAAATCTTTGTTTGCCTGTTATAAGGCAAACAAGAAACTTCACAAGTTTTCTTTTGCTCCCACTCTTCTTTGGTGTCTTTGTCTATCTTCCAGTTTTAAGTCTGGAGTCTTCCTCTTCTTAGCGTTGCTGAGATTTTTGCGTATCGTCACTTGCTGACGGTCGGAGACATCGCAGGAGGGAAGGGGGAGATTGAGCGGGAGATGGTGTAATAAGATATAGGGGGATGAGGATGTTATTGATTGACTGGGTCAAACTGAGCGAAAAGACACACACATATATGCCTACAACAACAGGCAGACAGTTGAGAATCAATAAACGTACGAAGACACAGACAGAAATTCAAAAAAAAAGAATGAAAAGAAGAAAGAGGCAGATGATGTGACAAATTCAATGTATCACTGAATTTTTATACATTTTCTTGCCAAGTCTTCCGAAGTCTGCATTTTCAATTTTGCTAAATAACATATTTTGTCGCTCTAGCACCAGTCTTTCGCGATATATGAGTCTTTGGAGCTGTCTGAGGTAACTTACACAGTCTACTGACTAAGTACTTTAGTTTATCTAAATGTTGCCATTTTTTCCTTCCTTCAGTGTTCCGCAGATGGTTATGCTTTCTCTTCGGCAGTGCAATTTTGATATTATTTAATTTTCTATAATATATTTAGTTATACAACTGTGTAGCTAGCAACTTGTTCTGGTGAAAACTACATTTGTAGAAAATGTATCTATGAACTTTTCATAAGGATACAAAAAATATTTATGGAAAATATGTTTGTACATTTAAAAAAAAAAAAAAAAACTCGAAGAGAAAATAAGATTAAATTCATGGAGACTGTTATGGAATAGTAGAATAATAAATTCGTAACTGAATGCATCCACTTAGGGAAATAAGAGATTAACAAAGTGGGTGATGATTAATTTAGCTGTTTTAATTGTTTTAATATGTTGACTTGAAATGGCTTAATTTTTTTTATATTTTTCTTCCATCTTTTTATAAACATATTTGTTTTGCTGTAAGTATTACACAAGTTTGATATATATATATATATATATATATATATATATATATATATATATATACAGAGGCGAATTCAAGGGGGCTATAGGGGTTATACCCCCTTGATGCTCAGGTATACACTGGATAAAATGGGCTTCAATCCTGCTTTACACTGGCTAAAACTGCAAATTATGGTTTAGCCCCTCCCTTGATCATATCCTGAATCCGCCACGATATATATATATATATATATATATATATATATATATATATATATATATATATATATATATATATAATATCATAGACGCGTCACATTTAGGGGTCTATCATATATTTTGGTGGAACTGGGACGTCGTGGGTACAGCCCTGAATAAAATAAAAAGAAATAAAATTCTAGTAGTACACTATAGAAAATGAAAGAAACTACAAAATGAAACATACAAATAAGAAAATCATGAGACAGTCAGGCTCCCATTTGATATCTGCATCACTCTGGGCACACTGTGAACAGGTGCCTTTCTCCACTTCAATCTTTCACTTCTTATAACAACAACAACAGCATGTAATTTTGGTTCGGACTTCATGACTACTTCTTACTCAGAGACAGAACCCACATTTGTAGAATGTTTCACGTCTAGTGTATTTCCTTTTAGCCTAATCATTGTGTAACTGGCTTCCGTATCTGTGACAAGCCTTTTTTTTTTTTTTTTTTTTTAAGCCTCCACTTTCCCCTGCCTTTGCCATTTCATATGGTCTTATTAAATGGCAGACGCTACTGCCTCTTACTCGTAATTCTCTCTCTACTACCTTTTTTCCCCGTATGATTTCTCTCCTCTTTTTATGATTGGCCTCAGTTAGGGTGAGGCGAGGCTTACCTTTTATTGGCATGATACCTAAAACAAAATTTAAATCATGCCCTATTCTTTATTTTTTCTTTATTTTTTCTTGTTGTTTTATTTCCTTTGTGTGACAAGCCTTCTTAAAGCTTAATAAATAGTGAAATAGAAATACTTTTGATACTAATTTCAGGACATTAAATCCAATGAAACTATTTTTAACTATAGCCATCCATCGGGTCTCTATCTTGTGAAAAAGTTAGGTATACCATATTGTTTGGATTATTTATTTATAAAATATGATCAAATTCGAAAATGCCGTTAAGCTCAGCTAAGAAAAACTCTTCCTACAAGTTGATCTACTAGTACCAAAATTTCCTAAGGCGAATTTGATATGCCATTGTAGGGTTGTTGATGGAATATTTATTTAAGACACACGGATAAACTCGCCCTACGCTTGCATGTTTCATCCCACCTAAGGCAACTACTTCTGAATTGTTTTCGAGAGGAATGGCTTATGACTAGACTCGGATTTCCATGCAAATGCTTGCTTACATGCTTCTCTGTTAAACTTGGTAGTGGTCTCTAACAATAATAATACGTCTCGAATTTGAAGTTTTATAGTGCATATAAATGCATATTTCGAATGTTAAGCATTCCAAACACATATTCTGTTTTTATTTCAGATATACGCTTATAACATGCAATAAATTCAGTTTTAGATTGTATTTTCAATACGTGTGCGTGGGTTTTCTCGGGGTTCTCCCGTTTCCTCCCATTTTCTTCATTCCACCATTTCATTCATCTCTCATCATCACCGTCTCCTTTAGCCTAACCGGCATAAGCATGGGACGTAAAACTCAAATATTTCATTTCTTTTTTCTTTTTATTTTTTTATTTTTATTTTTATTTTATTTTTATTTTATTTATTTTTTTTTTTTTTGTATTTTCAATATATTTAAATATCTATGCAACAGAATAGTATTTTCAATGGAAAATGGAGAAATTTATATAGTTTATGAAGAATTAGTATTATTAACAATTGATCAGAAGAGCAAAGATGCTTTCAATTGTTATGACCTTAATAAAAATCTGACAATGATAAAGACTCATTTTAACCCTTAACGGTTCACTATCTTTTCTGTCTGTTTCCGGCACTGCTTGCAAAACAATATATCCACAGACTACCTTCCGCGTAAAATTTACCAGAGTTGTCACCAGGAGGTAATAGCTTCTCTGGATCGCGGAAAGTATGTACACAAATAACCAGAAGGAAAAATACCTAAAAATAATAGTCTTCAAACGCAATAGGCAAGATCAAAAAATGTGTAGCCAAATGGTTACGAAAACTCGTTTTAAGATCTCGTTGACATCAATTCAGAAACAAGAGACGGGAGACATGCTGCTCTATGAATGCTTAGTTGATAAAGTTCTAGTCAATTCCTTGTGAATTTGGGCGTTCTATGGAAAACAAACCGAAGGATGTTCTTGTAAAAAAAATCTCTGATTATAAAACAATTGAAGCCGCGGGAAAATACCTTTAAGGATTATATTCTAACTTGCCAGAAAATATAGATACTAAATTTTCTCCTCTCCACAAATGTTTGGTGACATCTGTTGATCCTAAGAAGTCATTTTCCGACTACAAACTTCACAAATTGACAGCAGAAAATATAGAGAAGTATCTTGTGATATACTGTAAGGCTAATTACGGGAAGGAATAAATCTTTAACAACGAAAACTAATTTGTGGACAGTGGAAACATGTAGAAAAGTGAGGCCCATCAAAGGTAAATGCACTGTAAAATACAATTGTGAAGATAAACTAGAAATTGTGTCTCATATTATGTTGTTCATTTTAATCTCATAATCTATATCTATCTATCTATATATATATATGGGATATACAAATTGTAAATATATCATAAAAATGAATTTTAAAGAGAAATACATGAAACATAGAGTACAGTTTTGATGTTATATTTCACCTACAAAACTTCTGTCACAAGTTTGCTGACTGTTTGAAAGTGTTCTCTTTATTGTATTATTAGTGCATATTTTAACATATTTAACACCATAGTTGCTTGCGTATATAATGAATTTTAAGTGTGTAATAATCCTATATGTACTTATGACATGTCTTGGAATTCTTAATGAAATGTATAAGTTTTAAATATGCACAAAATTACAAGAATCAGTTTCGAGAACTTGTTCCAGAAAAATGCACGTGACCAATAAACTACCTTTCCTGGAATTATCCAAAACAAATCATTTGATCGATGTTCTAGGGCTATTAATGAAATACTTTATTTAAGAACCATAAACAAAATCATTACAGGCATATTGAAGATAATCATAATTTTCGATTATCACTTTCAAATGTGGTAATTTCAAGCAAAAAAAAAAAAAACTTAATTCTAGATTTAGTTTGGTCTTAACACATTAAATTGTCCTGTACTCTGGACATTTTTCCACCCCGAAAAACGAATGTGTAGACATGGAAAACTTAAAATTACTTTATTTGCCTGTACTGGAGGTAGGGTCCATGAAACTTGTAAATCCATTGAAATCTCTAATTGAATTGAATTGAAGTTCTTTTCTCAGGTTCACAAGACAAGCTACTATCGCCTGAAAGTCAAAATAATTAGCAGGGTTTAATTCTTTACCAAGGAGAGGTTGTAGTGGTTATGTAACATCGATAATCGCTTTGATCTAGGTCAAATCACATTTTCAGAGAAGCGATTAACAGGATAATTGATGACTGATTAATGCTTTGATCTATCAGTGTAAGTTTTTGTTTTAATTACCTTGCTTTGAACCACACAATCATAATTACGAAAACTGACAACAATCGTTCTGCTTGCTTCTTATACAGGTTAATGTGCAATAGCAAATGAAACTTGTAACTCTTTTTCTTGTCCTTCTCGAAATCTATCTATATTGGAGGATTGAACAATTATTTTTAAACTTATTTTTTAGTTTCGAACAATATTTAAATTATAAAATGCATTTACTGCGTATAAAAAAAGAGTTAACAAGTTTGTATATCCCAGTAGCACAACCACATTGGGACTCCACAGTGTTCGAATCTCCCCGAACTTCCTAACTCAACATACATTTGTACACTTTCTCAATAGAGCTATAAACCCTACTTGTTTAACGGAAAAATGTTTGATGTAGCATCAAAGGTTGATCTAATACTTCATCTATACCTTTTCTCTTATATATATATATATAAAAAACTACCTATTTCTATATTATTCTCAAAATATAAATGGAAATATTTTACAATTATTTATCGTTTTTTCGGGTAAAGAATAATACCCGTTTAACACTACATAGACGTAGTGGCTTGTAGTAGTGGAGTCCCGAAAAGCTTTGAGCCCTTCCAACAAAACTCTTCGGATGCGTGCCTAAACACTTTCGGCGTAAGATGTTTATCATTGATTATATGCCCTAGTTCTTTCTTATTTGATCGTACACTTGTAGGATACTTTTTGTGTATATATGTAAAACATGGATCCATCATCAGTATTGTTGCAACGCAGCTTTAAGCAAATTTGATGGCTTTAAAGAAGCATGAAACTCGGTGGCTCAGTGGTAGAGTACTGATCTCTGGCACTCGGAGTCCTAGGTTCGATTCATGTAACTCTGTGGTGGACACTATCGTGTTTATGGGTTTTCTCGAGGTTCTTGTGTTTCCTCTCATATTCTTATTAAACAAATTCTTTCATAATAATTCAATTTAGTTAGTATTTCTAGTCCGTCTCCTTTATTCTAAACGGAACAATAAGGACGTCAAACTACAAGTTTCATTTCATTTCAATGAAAGGAGCTGTGAAACATTAGTTATTCCTGAAATCTTATGTTGAATGTCATACACTGCTTATTTTTGTTATTTATCCGTTTGGTAGGTAAAATCAGGGGGGAATAAGGGTTCATACCCCCCAAACAACTTCCTGGTTTCCAATGGAGTTCGTCCATTAGATGTTTTATTTAAACATGTTATAATACAACAAATGAAGAAGGTTTATAATACAAGAAGTATAATTTTCCGTTCTTCGCATGGGAAGAATAATGGTTTAATTAATATAAAACCTTAAGCTTGAATATTGTAAACAAAGAAAAATTCCCCTGTTTCCTCCTTTAGAAGCGGAATTTCCGAAAACTCTGCAACACGTATTCACTATTTTTTTTTTTAAATTAGGTCTGTAAGTTTATATATTGAATTTTCCTCTCCAAGTTCAACGAATTCTCGAACTAGGTATTTGCAAATTATACAATCCAATTTTTTTTACAGGACGGCCCAAAAGTAGGTGTACAACTCTGCATTGATCAAGTGTAACATTCTAGCTTATAGGTTTATTTGCTTCGGCTGTTCCGAGCTTAAGATATAAGTAAAAATCCATTAAGAACAAATAATAAGGAAACTAAGTCTACCTAATAGATAACAATAAGAAATGATATAGAAAGCAAGGATTTAATCAGAAGGGGACTGTATACCTACTTTTGGGCCACCCTGTAGTAGTAATTTCCCCTTTAGGAGACAAAATTTTGAAAAGGCTGAAACACGTTTTCGATTAATGTAATGAACTTCATAGCTCAAACTTAAAATTATACTTACGTTGAGCTTTTCCATACATAGAATCAGAAATTTGAATATTATACAAATTCCTTCCTTTTCCCTGTTACAAGCGGAATTATAGAGAACGTCGAAAAAATATATTCTCCTATTTTTAATTAATAACTTAAATACCGAATTCTACACTTCTAACATTACAACAAGAGTCGAAATTTGTAACATAGAAATTTCTTCCTTTTCCTTATTTAAGAGGGAAGTTTCGAAAAATGCTGAAACACATGTTCAGTTAGTTCGTATTGAAAAACTTATATGCCAAATTTTATTTTCCTAACGTGAGACACTTTACTCGTGGAAAAATATTTGAATCCCCCTTTAACTTTCCCTAGAATACATATTCCACGAAATCCTTTCTTGTCCCTTGTTTTCATGACAAAAGGAGTTCCTTGTTCAAATTTTATTTTTCTAGCTGTGGTATTATGGCCTGTATGTTGAAGAATGAGCTACTTTTATTCTTTTATATAATAGTTTAGACGTGAGAGGGGGGGAAATTCTGAACCATGTCTATTATAATTATTACTAAGTTTCAAAATGCAATAATTAGTGCAATCCTGATCAGTGGCATAGCCAGAAACACATCACGGAAGGCATTAATAATTGTCAACGAAGAAACGCAGTTACACACATATATATACCATACCCCAAGCATTATGTGGCGTTACCGGGTGAAATGTAGGATACATGGTCTGCCAGAGTACTTACTTCATGGGCTCTTCAGATCCGAAATTTAGTATTTTCTTTCAGTATGCATAGGTAAGGCAAATTACAGGAGACACAGATAAGAAAGAAGTCCTACTGACATACTGAAAAATTTGCTAGGAAGTATTAAATTAAACAGCCTATGAAAAACTATGGTCAATCAGATGGCTCGCTTTCAAGTGGGAGATGTGTACCCTGGCCAGTTCATCGATTCCCAGGCTCCATTATTTCTGATTTTCTGGATCAGAGTTCGAAACCTCTTAATTCAGGTATTCCCAATTGTCTCATGATACCAGGTTGATCTTCCACCCAAAACAGAACCAGGGACCAAGCACACCGAGGTCACGCACGCTAACAATTCGGCTAACCAGGAGTTAAATGATAACAATCATAATAATAAATTGAACATTCACTTTCTTTTTCAAATACTTTCTAACGGCATTCATAGATGAGAAATTTTGATGCATATGATAACGAAAAAATGAAGCAAATATAGGATAGAGTATGTAACTAATCTACTAACATCTTGCGTGTGCTTAAACATAGAGAATATAGGAGTTTTTTAACGTGTTTGTATAGGGCCTGTTTCTGAGGATGAATTATTTACACATAAAAAGATTGTAACGTCGGGGATCAGAAATGGAATATATTACGTGAAAGCAGAATTCATTTCGCTGTTATTGTAATAAAGGGAGGAAGTTTGAGCCAATGTCACTGATACTGATTAATCATTGTTACTCTTATTTCTCTAACTGGATGCATACAGTTGAGATTTTATTACAGTGTCTGGGCGTGATATTATTTTTTATTCGATCTTTTTCCCATATTTACATATTTTTTATTCATTTAAAGGTAAAATCAAATAAATGAATTTTCTATAACAATGTTTCTTTTGTTATGAATATAATAGTTTATCGGCACATTCTCTACAACCTGTGTTTCTAACTTTGCACAGTGTCAATACCCATGTTTCAACTACTACTACTACTACTACTACTACTACTACTACTACTAATAATAATAATAATAATAATAATAATAATAATAATAATAATAATAATAATAATAATAATAAATGGGTAATATTATGAAGTATATGCACGGAATGTTACTGATGCTTTTACATCCTGAAACAAGACTTCCGGCTAGCTTTGAGTACTTAAAATTCCAACCTCCTGAAAAAGTCATAAACCCTCAAGAAAAACTTGCTGGATACGCACTTGCCATTTGGATAATTCAATTTATGTTTGCACCGTAATGCGAATTCCTATTTAAGGACGTATTTAAGCTATCGTATGTTTAGTCACAGATTAATGGTACATGTACAAATATTTGTTACACTTAATTAGGAAATGCGGAACTTTGTGTTCACTCTGAAGAACAACGTTGCTACACTTTGCATACCTACTTGCAACAAGCATAGTAACAAATCTTACTTAAATTGCTTGGTCATAATCAAACATAATGCTGCAATTACACTCATGTAACCCCCTTGAAGTCCAAGTAACTTTAAGTAGTTACCTCTGCTTAAAAGCATTATTTATTACATTTCTCTTTGGAGGTGTATGTTATTGGCCTCATTTACTAAAATTTCTCTCCCTTACTGTCTTTAAGATGATTTTCAGTTGGAAGGAACGTACACAATACAATACAGAACATTTGTGTCAATTTATATAGAATTTTCCGGAAGTTTGTAGCAAATCCTATTTTTCGTGGAAAAGAAAAGAAACTTTCCATTTCCGACGCTTCCTTTCCTAGATTACACATTCTTCGATGAGCGTACATCATAACTTTTATAAATCTCTGACCTGTTCTATGTAATTTTCATCATCTTTTTTTTTTTTTTTTTTCAGTTTAATTCTTCACGTCATGCACCGAAGCTAAGGGAGAAGGTGATGATACGGATAATATTTATGGAATTAAGAAAGTGGGGGGAAACGCGAGAACCCTGAGAAAACTGACGCACAAAGCGTTTGTCCACACCACAAATTTACTTGGTGCGAGCTGGAATATATATTACCACGGACCCCATGCACCAGAAGTGAGCGCTCCACCACTGAGCCACTGCTGTCCTCATTTTTCTTCTAGCTTCATATGTCTTTGAAAATAACTCCATGAATATTGCACTTAGTCAAAAAGTTATTTGAGTTCCAAGGAATTACATTGCAGAACGGACTTCGATCCCTAAGTTAATTAGTTCTACGAAATGACAGAAACAACCAGGAATTTAATTCATAGACTTCCTGCAGCGTAAAAGTGTTAGTTGGGTTGCAGAAGTCATAGGGGTAGAAGAAGAATGCTAGCAAAATGCGAATGTCTTGCTTTTTTTTTCCTCTGTACGACGAAATTTGAACTATCTTCTCTAGCTTACCTAGTCGGGCCACATGCTTATATGGTAATTAATTTATGATAATGCGAGTCTATGGTAATTAATTTATTTCCTTTCTAGAGAGAAAGTTGTATGTAAAACTAGAAATCAGAAGCATTACACTGAAAATTACAATATATGGAGGAATTTGTGTAATCGTTATAAACAGATGTTCTCTTTCACACATCAGCGAAAAAAATTCAGGGAACATGTAAATTAATATTTATCCTCTTCATGAAATTCTGAGTTCTTCTTCTAGTTTCAAGAAACCAAATTATTTAGGAAAATAAAGTGAATGTAATAAAATAAATTAATGGTTTCCCTCCTTTTCTTCATTTACTATTATCGCAAGACCTTGGCACCAGACTGCCCAATATCTTTGAGTTAGAGACACCTTGGGCAGCTCACATTAATTTCATTTATGCATTTTCAAAGAAAGCGAACTCCTCACGATGTTCCATTTCCAAGTTATCGTTGTCTTGGGCAGCTCGCATGTAATTCTATTATGCATTTTAAAGACATCCTACTAGCCAGTTATAGCTGCCTTCTGTGACCCGCAACCGGAACTACACACATAGCTTCTTTTATACATTTGAACAAATGCAAAATTAGGAATCCGAAAGTTCAAATAAGCACTCAATTATAACTTGAATGAAATCAATATTCATGGAAAAGAACACAAAATGAACAATTAGAATATGAAAATGTATTAAATTTTAATGAGATTCATATGTGGAAACAGGAAACAATCGACACTCAGTGGTTTATAACGACGCATTAGATGAGCGGTCATTGCTCTGAAAGACACTACTTTGAAAGTAGTTAGTTAGTTGGACTTGAATTGAGCGTGCCTTTCAGCAGTGAGACTATATGAGGCGTGAACCTACAGCTGAATATGGGATCCGAACCAAATTATCCCTCTCCAGGGATGAAACCTAGGTCTCCCTCTCCAAAAGGAGTGTACGCTAACCACATAGTACGTGAGAAATTCCTGAAGCAGTTAGTGTATAGATGTGTGAAACGACTGGAATGTGCTACCATTTTAGCATCGTCGAGGCAAAGCTAGAAGTACATATTTTCACAAGCATTCAATGAAGTTCATCTCAAAATACTCGGTGAACTAATACATAGTAGACTAGCTGAAATCCCCTTTCTTCTTATTGAAAAAATACGTTTATAGAAAATATTTGAACCCTCTTTCCCCTTTGGATATGTGCTTCAATGAAAGTTTATTGATGGCAACCCATAAAATATATTTTATTAATAAACTTTGAACCTCTCAATTTGCTTAGGGTGTGTTGTTTATCAAATAACGTGAAAAATCCCTGCTCGAGATAAGTACTATATCCCAAAATACATTTCAAATTGTTCAACAGTTGCTCGCTAATGTGGGCACAAACGACAGATACCATCGCTTTCAATGTGAAGAAAGAAATTATAGAAACTATCCCCCCTTAACGAGAATTTTCGAACACGCTGGAGCAAGGTTTTATTTATATTTAAACGTTTGTATACTGAGATTAATGTTCGTGAGATGCTCAATTTTTCGTATAAATTATGACTCCCCTCTCCCCCGCTTTACGTTAGGAAAGTTCGCGTTTATAATCCAGTTCGATTTAGTTGATTACTATATTCCAAAAAAAAAAAAAAAATCAAGACGATTTGGTCGTTTTTGCATGATTCGATTTCCTAAAAGGTGTTTCATTTTTTTTACATTAGACTAATTGAAATGCCCGTTCTTCGGACATGGAGGATACGTTTATGGAAAATATTTGCATTCCTTTTCCCTTAGAATATTTATTTCAATAAAAATGTAATGATAAAAGTACAGAAGGTGTCCATTCACTCTAGGATGGAAAATTGTTTACAAACAACAATTGTAGTGCGAACGTCAAAATCTTGCTTCTCTAACCTATATGGTTAATTCATGGTTGCCGGGCATATGAATCGACAAACCGAATGTACCTACTTCAGCAACGTCATGGACCAATTACTATTTCTACACAAATTGCTACTTTTGTGATGACTGAGACATTAACGTTTTGACAAATCGAGTGTAGTTATTATGTAATACAATCTTACGTATAATGCCCACTCAATTTTGTACAAGTGTTCTTGTTCGAAAGTGTGCGAAAGCCATATACACCTGGCAATATTGGGAAGTTGCAGTTTGTGTTGTAAAAAAATAAACAGAGAGAGCAAAGACTGTTAGGTTTGCTGGACAGCATTGTTTTCATGATAAGGCGACAGAAACGTATTGTACTGATTGTAAACAGGGGCTGGAAATTTCGATACGAGTATAAGTGGAAATATTCTCGCGACATCTTACCTGTTAGTAAGGTTTGCAATGTTGCAAACTGCCAAGTCTAGAATTTCATAATAATTGAACGAGCTTTAAGACGGAGGATTATGATGCAATAATTTAATGACTAACAACCATAGACTTAAAGTACTAGAAAATAAAGCATGCTGCTATAAGAATAGAATACACATTGAATTATGTGCTCAAAGTACAGTATAAAGCGAATTTTAACACGTATACATTTTTAAACAGTACAGATTTGCCGTCACTGTCTGGGTGACCTTAAAAGACACTGCCCAACACAAAAAAGGCTTTCAAATAGGTATATCGAGCGTGGGCATGAACCCTGCTCCGGCTAGTCTTTCTTATTAAGGTTTTCCTCAGTCCCACAAGGTGAATGCCTAGATGGTAGCTTCTGTAAGGCCAGAATTGGGCGGAACACTGAGGGTCCAAAATTGGTGGGAGACATATTCCGCCAGTATGTTGCCAACACTTTTGCAAATATTGTGGTGGTGGGTTTCGATATCTTTTGTTTCGTTTTATAACTGCTTAAATTCGTTATGAAGTAAATGTATAAGAGTTTCTTTCATTTTCTTTCTTTCTTTCTTTTCCTTCTCATCTTTCTCATCCTCGCTCTCTTTTCCCCACCGTCTTAAAATCCGAATACTATCCTCCTGTAAGACTGAGTTTCTCCCCATGGCGCGAGGTTTAAAGAGACCAACCTGATATAGTTAACTATTAGCAGAAATGTACCAATAAATCCACATAAGAGAAGTAAACTGTCTTGAAATTTACGCAACTTGCAAATACCAAACCCTACTAGTGCTATAGTTGATGAGTTAGTGCCACTGTTACCATTGCGATAAGGGAGAAAAGGGAAGGACTACTAAGATTTGCTAGCCAGGTTTTGTGTCAAAACACAGCGCCAAGCTATAGTAAACGTACAATGCGGGTAATCTGTTTTTGACATAAATATTGGAACACCCGCAAAGAATATGCCTTTAATGAAATTAATATGATTAAAAATCCAGCTTGAAATAGGCACTATCTTCCAAAAGTCATTTCGAACAGGTCAGACGTTTTTCCGAACCCGAAAATTATGAATTCGATTACAAATCTCAGTCATTTTTGACGTTTTATTTTCCAGTTCCCCCACCCTCTGCCGATGGGTATAAACGTGGACTTGAATGGTACTGAGAGCGTCACTATTCATTTCAGCGACCTCAATAACCATGGATTGCACACTAATATCCTTCCTCTTCCAATATTTTTACATGTCACTCCTTTCAACTCCGACCTTGGGATGTCTTAATCCCACAGTTTTCTTTCTTTTCAGACTGAAAGTCATAAGCCTACTAAGTTGGTTAAAATTGCTCCAGACATTATGGATTTACTCTGGAATATACATTCATAGACACATATTCAAATATGTAGATACGTAGATGTAAGAGAACGCTTTTGACGTTGCCCTGTAAATTTCCAATCCATCTGACATGCCAGTTCATGCCTAAATTTGAATTAAATATAATCGCGATTGTAACCTAACGAACTGAAACTATAGATTCGAAACTAATCTCATACATTTGAGACATTTTATTTTTCACCTTTCCTCACCCTTATGCCACAGGGTATTGAACATGGACTTTAACACTATTGAGAATGTAATTATCAATCTCAACGACTTTGAGAACTATGGATTCGACACTAATATGGGTCGTTTTCGATTATTGTATGTCACTCCCTTCCCATCACCCATGGGGTGCTAAGAGGAGTTAAACATAAACGTAAATAGTATACGGAATGTCGGCAATCAACTTAGAGGCTCCGAAAACTATGGATTCGATACTAATATGGATGGTTTTTAAAATTGTTTTTTTCATGTCACCTTTTCCCCCTCCCACGGGACACTAACGAAGGCTGAACTTGGATTTAAATTGCATCGAGAGTTAGCTTATTCGTCTCAGCGATCCTGTAACCTATGGACTTTACACTAACATTGATCGTTTTCGATCGTTTTATACGCTACCTCTTACCACTCTTCCTAGTGTGCTAGGGGTCTTACCCCTACGAGAAGTTTAACTTGAATATAAAAGTCATCGAAACTGCCACCAATCAACTTAGAAACACCGAGAACTATGGATTTGACACTAATATTAATAATTTCCAATTATCTTTACATGTCACAATCCCTCCCCAGGGTGCTAATGGAGGCTGAACTTGAATTAATTGACATCTGAGTGTCACTCTGCACCTAAGTGACCCCCAAAACTATGGTTTTAACACTAATATCGGACATTTATTATCAATTTTATGTTTCCACCTCCCCACCTCCTAGTAGTGCTAGTGGTTCTTGTCCCAACATTTGACACCTCATTGTTGAAGTTAGTAGATGTGCAAAAATTGTCGGATTTTTTATAATCAGACTAATGCATTGCACCATGAAGATAACCGAACTTACCCTAAAACAGCGGTACATGTTACCATTTCGAGAAAGGTGCAAATGCCGCGAAGGCACGTGAAGAAGTTTGTGCTGTTTATGGGCAAGATATGTTACCAAAAGTAAGAGCCAAAAGATGGTTCAGTCACTTTGTTCTGGAAGTTTTGATGTCCAAGACGCTCCTAGCAGAGGCCGATCATCACAGTAAAAGTGGATGCTATTCTGGCAAAAGTTTAGAAGACCGGAATGGTGGCAGTCATGACATCATTAATGACCTAAACATTCATCATCAAACAGCATTAAACCATTTGCAGAAATTCGACTACAGAAAGAAGCTCGACATTTGGGCGCCACATAATTTCAAAACCAACATTTACTTAACCTATCGAATTTTTATCTGCGAATCTCTACTGAAACGTAACGAATTCGAGCTATTTCGAAAGTGATCGATCACGATGAATGAAAACAGGATATCCCCTAACAACAATGTGCAGAAAAGATCATCAAGAAGCTTCATAGTCTGTGGCGAAGCCCACACTGACACCCAGGAAGATTATTCAGTGGGTTTGGTAGGATTGGAAACGCGTTGAGCATCACGAGCTGCTACCACCGGACTGAACGATAGATTCATATCTGTATAGTCGACAATTAGTGCAACAATCTAGAAATTTAAAAGAAACGGCAGGAACTGGACAGTAGCAAGTATGTCGTGTAAGACACGAACAACGTCAGATCTCAGATCGCATATTGTAATGTATGGTAGAGACTTTACACGGGTTTTGTTTCCTCGCCCTTTTATTACAAAAGTTTTATACAAGTTCTTTGTACTCTATACTACAAATAAGTTGTTTCCTCTAAACAATAATTATTTCTATAAGAAGTTCGACGTCCTGCCCGTAGCAGCCCGAAGGTCTTTGAGGTTGATGGTTAGAAACCACCTGCTCGAATTAGCGTGGAGGTAGGTCTCCTGCCCAGTGCAGCGCGGAGACAAAAGGAAACTCCTGTCCAGTGCAGCGCAGTGGGAATGTTAAAGAATCTCTCCTGCCCAGAGCAGCGCGTAGAGAAAAGTAAGATTGGTCAGGTTGAACTGAGGAGTTCTTGGTCTCGACATACTCTTTTATAGCCGTATTTTAGAAGCGGAGCCTGTGGAGGGGTTGTATCGGTTATTCGTGGCTCTTCCCGTACTTCTTCGTAGGTGACTTCTGTTGGCTGTTTGACCATTCTCGTGGAGAAGCACATGTTGCTGTTTATAGATATTCCAGTCGTTCTTATTTTATTTTATTTTATTTTTTCAATTTGATTCAGTCTACAATCTTGAGAAGGAGAGTAGAAGGCATCTTACACATCTCTATCCGTAGCGCAAACCTTACTGGCATGACTTTTATTAGACTTTATATAAATTTGTAAGTTTTCCGGAAAATTCTGTCCTACTAAGTAAAACTAAATTTCAGGAGAAAATTGTGTCCTAGTTTTTCGAAGTGAAGGACATTGGAGTCATGTTATGAAGAGATCTCTATGAAAGCAATGCAAGTTATTTTGTTTTTTCTTCCAGAACTTCTGTCAACTCAATTGCTCTGCATTTTATCAACACAAATGATTTAATTTATGTAGCATTTCTACTAATTGAATCTATCAAAGTCTCCATTTATTTAGTGCTGTTAGCGAGAAATGGTTCTTGTCTGTTTGGTTGGAAGAGTGCGGTTGATTTATTGGTTTGTGGTTAAGCAACGTGTTCTATGTTCTTGAGGTATTCGTAGACTTTAGACAAAGTGTTAAATTATTACTCATTGTTCTTTGTCTGCATTTTAAGCATTTCTACATCTTGCAGTATGTAAACTATTTCGTTCTCGTGGCATCGGCCGAAAAAGAAAAGCAATTTGACTACGGAAGCAACAGATGAGAAAAGAGAGGCATACTCGATTTCCAGTTCTAACTTTAGAGATGAACATGCATATTGTGCACAGTTTGTGGGCTTTTCACATGGATTAAATGTTATATCCTTACATTTATTTGTGTTTTTTGTACATGATAAACTTAAAATAAGTGTATATTCTTATAAGTACTTAATTAGTGTGTTAATGTTGCGCTATAGAGGTGTTTTATAACTCAGTGCTTCAAAACTCTGTACAACTGAACCCCAATTATATTGTGACTCACTTAAAGTTAGATCATATTAGGTTAAAATTCAGCATTACTGCTGCCGTTTGAAACATTGACTGATACAGTATGTCTCAAGATTGATTTTATGTTCTTGTTAAAGAATTCATGGTAAAAGTAAAATGTATCGTATGAAGTCCAGACTTATATAGACTTTCTGAATAGCATAGCATTTATTTTAAAATCCTTAAATTTCTCGACACACTCGTTGAGAAAGCCTATAATCTCATCAATTGAATCGGTGAGTTGAAAAAGGTACACATTCCAAAAATATAAACTTTCGGAAAACTAAGAAAAACTGTTTTGTGAGAAAACTAATTGTTCTACCAAAACATTTACTATTGTCAATTTGTGTCGTTTAGTGTAGCAAACCTATTGCACATGGTACCTGTACATACTTTTTTTATATATACCATATAATTGTGTAAAGATGTTTAGGAATATGTTCCTTTTTCAACTCAATGTTTTTAAATGCACAATACTTTATCCCAATTAGTGGATTATGTTAAACAGGTTTCAGAAATAAATGAGTAATATTATTCAATCTTTGTATAAAGACAAACAAATGTATTTCAAAATTGTTAGCTACACATATTGACAAAAATAACCATGTTTCCGAAAAATCAATGGTCATTGTTGAATTTTTCAGAGTAGACAATCATCAATCATCTTTATCTAGCGGATCAGCAGCTGAAAACAAAAGCCTTGATCGAAAAACATTATAAAAACATGTTCCCTTTCAGTTTGACCATCATTAGTATTTTTTTATGCGATTAAAACACACCGAGCTGCGAAAAAGTGCTGAGATAATAATATTAAAACGATTTGTTTTACTTTGCCATTGCAAATCAGTCTTTTTTTGTTACATACAGGGTCCAGTGTCATAACCTACCATAAAACATGCCTGTAATAAAGATAGAAATACTTAGGTTAGGTTAGGTTAGATTGTATTATGAAGTTTCGTGTTATATTCAGACTGTTGTTAGGATAGATAAGTTTAGGTAAAATGAAAATGGTCTAAACTAATTTACAAAATATAAAATACTGAATATAAAATTTACATGTTTTTCACTGTCATTAAGCGTGTTTGATTTAATTTTGATCTTCAGGTCTTCACAGGTACTGCAGATACCGACCTGAGGTCTGCCAAATCGGTAACCAAAGTTTTTCTTGAAATATTCCAAATAAAACTCATACTTAATTACATTCTTCAAGTCAGGAAATTTTTGTATGAAAAGTTCGTGCATTTTTGCCATATTAGGCTGAGCATCGAAATATATGACTGATGTAGACGTATAATGTGCAACATATTTATGAAATTAATCAATATGTTCATGTATTTTTACTAGATGTGAGGCTGCAACAGTATTAAAACGGTGTTCCTGTTTACCTCTCATGTCAATAGGGAATTTCCAAGAAGCCAAAATCTTTGTCAACCTAATAACAACTTTGCATGACACAGCATGAAGGCTTATGTACGCATTACGATATACTTCAACTCTGCTCGTTCCTTTCATGGCAAATTATTTGAAAGAGGACTCGTATTGCTTTGGATTTTGATTTGATGGTCTGAGCCTTGCAACCTCATGCCTCTCAATTAGGCTCACTAATAATGTGTCCTGCTTGTTCTTAAGTCTGCCACTATTTAGGGTTTTAAACCAACATGACCTTAAACAACAGCTCACCTGTTAAGTCATAATACATAACTGAGCACTAGCGCTGTGGTGAGTGCCGCCGGCACTAGCGCGGCTGTGAGTTGAAGAAGGGACATATTCCTGGAATATGTTCCTTCTTCAACTCAATCACATCTACATATTTTTGGAAAGCTTATTTGCAATAGTGAAATATGATTCTTTTTCTGTTCTATGGATGTAGATACGTCCAAAGAAAAAAATGGCTATCTCAGTTTAATTTGTGATATTTTTGGAATATGTACCTTTTTCAACTCACCCGTTCAATTGTTACTTAACTTTTACCTCTCACACTAAACCAGAAGACACGTTTATACAATGAGAACCAGAGCACGCCACAAACACACACACTCACACACAATCAATCTAAATCATCCGCAAAAGAGTAACGTGCATGCCGGATTTACCACTTGGTCTGGTCCACGGGGCGCATGCTGGAAGCAAATTTAATCAGGAGAAAATTGGAAAGAATGTAATAATAATAATAATAATAATAATAATAATAATAATAATAATAATAATAATAATAATAATAATAATAATAATAATAATAATAAACGTGATAGTAAACGTCTCCAAGATATTCGGTACGACGATATAATAGACAGCTTCGCTCGAAAAAAACAGTAAGGAGAAAGGCACTTTATATTTGTATGTTTCAAATACTTATTTGAAAGGAGCTCTTTCGTGGCTAAGTGGTTTGTATACGCGCCTTTGGCGTGAGAGACCCGGTTTCGATTCCCAGCAGAAGCTCATGTGGTTCGGATTCCATGTTAATCAGCAGGTCCCGTCTCATATAGCGTCGGTGCTGAAAGGGACGTTAAACTCAAAATCAATTCATTTATTTGAAAGATAACTGACAAATCTGATTTGGGCAATAACAACAAATTTTCTTATACTATTTCATAATGCCTTTTCTTCCTGTTAGATTTACTTACATTACTTTAGTGTGATAATAAAAGATGGTATTGAAAAAAATTGTTATTTCTTCTAATCGAAATATCATTTTGTATTACAGTAGAAACTTAAATTTAAACAATCAAAAAATGTACGGTATATTTTATTCGTTTTAATGATATTTTAAGTCCTTGAATATTCGCACTATTACGGACGAAAATTCAAGATGACTTTATTATTTTGCTAATCAATGTTTTAAAAAATAAAACAAATGAGTCTCTGTAACTTTATTTTAAAAACGTGAATTTGGAACAAATCAAATCTTTCTTTACAGCAAATTCAAAATAAAAATTCATTAAAATTTATATCTAAAGGTTGAAACAAAGATATCCATAAAATAAGTTTCTATTGTGTTAAAAATTTTGTATCTCGGTGTAAGAGGCGGCAAACATCTTTCAACCTAGAAGTCGGCCCTGGTAGCAAGATCGATTACAGGAAATTCACTGCACAATAATCGAAAAAAAAACTCCATAGATCTCGCGCTACTGGTGAAAGTTAGGACACTCCGCACCGCCACGGTTTTGCAATTGAAGCAAAAAATATTGCATCAAAATCTCATTAAATAAAGCATACTTTACCCCTGATACATTATATACGGTAGGCAGTAGAATGTAATTACTGTGGACTGAAAAATGTTATAACTGTCGGAAGTAAGTATGATTGGTAAGAAATGTTCCGTTTTGAGGCAACATACCTGTGAATTATGTTTTGATTTGTATGTTAATTTCAAAGTCAGATAAAATTGAAATATTATGTGAATAATTCAAACGTACATCACGTAGAACAAATCCTTTCCCAAAATTAATTTGATCCAATTTCTAGTTTAATACAGGCTACTTGAACTAATGGTTGCGTCATTATGGTAGCACTTTGAGGTATCACAATATAAAATGAAATGAAGTTAGATGTTCGGCTGAGTCATTGAACTCGGATAATATGAAAAAGTTTATGTTATCACAGATAATATACAAGTTAAGATTGTCTATATAAAATAGAAGACAATACCTAATTATTGAGAGGTCTGTGGATTTGGCTGTATAATAGAACGGATAATATAGAACTAAAGCTTCTCTGGTGGTTAAACATCTTTTAATTAACGTTTTCAGAGTTAAAAATGAAGCACAAACCTATTCTGGACGACCGGCGGGGTCTGCCTCTCGTGGAACTAACATCAAGTAAGACGGACTAAATGGATAGCTTTACATTTATTTTATAGTAAGTTTTGTAGTTTTCGAAAATGTTTTCAAAATAAAACAAGATGAGAATGCTCCAAGAGCATTACCAGATCGAACTTAAAAAAGAATGGAGCGGGAAGGATAACTGCGGGAGTAAATCTTTTTATCCACACCTTCTCTTCCTCGCAAAAATTAGCAAAATATCATTTCTCTATCACTTACAGTTCTCGAGATATGGCTATTTAAATATCTAGAAATTCGAACTTTTTTGGGTTAATATCTGGGGAACGGTGGCCAGTTGGCCAGTAGACAGTTAATCTGTAGCTACCGGTTACTATTTGGTATCAAAATGTTCACCATCCTCTTAAGTATTGATCAATACCAACATGATCTCTGTGTGACTTACGGTTCCCGAGATTTGGTTCCTTAAATCTCCCGAAATCGGAACTATCTTTTGACCAATATCACGGAAACGGAAAATCATAGAGAGATTATATTGGTGTTAATCAATCCCTAATACAATCTTAAAGATTTTAGTATCGATATTAGTTGATGGCCACTATCCAACTGGCCACTGGCCAAACCAGTGTCCAGTTGGACAGTGGCCACCGGTTACTATTTCGTACCAAAATATTTACTATCCTCTTAGCTAAGTATTGATCAACATCAATATCATCTCTACAACTTATGGTTCCCGAGCTATGGCTCATTAAATATCTAGAAATTGGCCATTTTTGGCCAATATCACAGGAACGGTAAGTCATAGAGGGATATAAGAGTATAGTAAACATTTTGGTATCGATAACAATTGGTGGCCACTGGAAAACTGGCCATTGGCCAAACCAGTGGCCAGTTGGACAGAGGCCACCGGTTACTATTTGGTATCAAAATATTTACATCCACTTAGGTATTCATCAACATCAATATCATCTCTCTACAACTTATGGTTCTCGAGCTCGTTAAATATCTAGAAATTCGCCATTTTTTGGCCAATATCACGGGAACGGTAAGGCATAAAGAGATGGTATTGGTGTTAGTAAATACCTAAGAGTATGGTAAAAGTTTTGATACCGATATGGTGGCTACTGGCCAATTGGTCATTGGTCAAACCAGTGGCCACCGCTGTTTGGTACCAAAATATTTATCATCCATTTAGATATTGATCAACACTAATATAATCTCTCTATGACGTACGGTTCCCGAGAAATGGCTCCTTAAATCTCTGGAAGTCTGTCATTTTTTGGCCAATATCTCGGGAACGGTAAGAGTGACACGAAAAATTTAATCACTTTCTCTGATAGTTTTTGATGCTTTATCGAATGCAGGGTTCAAAATTGAAAAATCGCAAATAACAGACAGACGGGCAGACAGACACACAGACATAGAGAATTCAGTAACGAACTTTGTAAGCTCGTTGAAAATTGAATCTTTGTTATGAATTTTGCAGAAACACACATGCAAAAAAAATCCATCAGCTGGAAAAATCAGTTCGTCCTCAAAGTATTAAGGAATGAAAAGAGAAGGAAGTGAAACTTTTAAAAAAATAAATAAAGAAGTAATTAAATAAACTGATTGACTAATATAAATTGCGTGATCGTAATATGTTACTTTGCAATTCAATTCGTGTGTGCAGGAATTAGAAATAAAAATGTTCTAATTTGGAAAAGAAATTGATCTATATAAATAAAAAAAAATGAAAGTGATTATGACTTAATAATTCTTGAACTAGAGGTCTGCACGGCCTGAAATTTTAGCCCGGGCCCGGTCCGGCCCGTGAATATACAATGTGAGGCCCGACCCGAGTCCGAAATATGTTTTATCATTTAGGCCCGAAGCCAGCCTGAGCTCGTGTGTTAATCAAATGAGCCCGAAATAAGCCCGAACTATAGAAACTTAATAATTAACGCAAAATTGTATTTTTATTTACAGCAATTACAGGTTTAATTTTGCAGTTGTGCTTTAAAAGTTATCCAGAAAGAACGGTTTGATAAATATCGTTGTACAGTATATTTACAAGGTTAGGCCCGTAAGGCCCAAGAAATACAGTTTTATATCTGAAAATTTACGGCCCAAGCCCGGCCCGGGCCCGAAGCGATGTCTGCTTTGTAAGCCCGAGCCCGTACAGACCTCTGTCTTGAACAAGCCGACCGATCACAATCAAATTTTCAACATAGATGAGGTTCGGACCTGGAATGGTTTTTATCATTTCGCATTGATGGTGCAACATAGGGGTGGGGGAGGGGAGATACATAAAAATAATCGAAAATGACCTATATTAGTGCCTAATTCATAGTTTTCGGGGTTGCTGAGATGACCAGTGACACTTCTCATGCGGTTTAAATCCAAATTCAGCCCTTGGGGAGGAGGAGGGAGATATATATATATATATATATATATATATATATATATATATATATATATATATATATATATATATATATATATATATATATATATAAATGATATATATAAATGATCGAAAATGACTGATATCAATAAGCGCTTCAGTAATAAGTAAAACAGGACTGACTAATGGAAGTATTACTAATTTATTTTATTCTAACCAAGCGAAGCGGGTAATTGACGCTAGTATATTATGTTTTCTAACTTTGTCTTCAAAATGACTTAAACCATTACTCATTGCACTATAGTTTCTTTCCCGAAATCGGTGATGTAGTTCTGTAATCCAATTCTCTTAAAGGCAGTGATGATTCCAGTGGCTGATTTTTGGAGGAAAGAATTTCCTCGCCCCTCCGAAGCCATATCTCCATTAATGGTTAATGTTAGTTACTGGTATATTCAAAGCACTACTTTTCTCCCCAATATATTGACCGCAAGAATTCTAAAATCGCCATTGCTTGGAGGCAAGATAGCGTAGTGGGGAATGATCTCTACTTTGTGCGTTGTTGAATTTGCATGCTAAGTACCGGCCAACTGCATCGAGTTTAAGCTTTGGTTGTGGTCCCGAGCTCACGTTAATAGTAGGTCTCATCCTTAATAACCCCAGTATTGGATGTGATGTAAAGCAGAAAAATTATTAAAAAAATACAATTTCTCATAAATCATTGGTATCTGTACCGTATTTCTATCAAATATTTAAAGTCTATGCATTAGTGTTAAACTTGAGGTTGTGTATCTGTATTAAGTGATTCTAAAGCCAACACTTCCATATTACAAAGTGAGTAATCCGTCATGGACAGTTTTCGAAAATATTTCTAATATCTTCGTATTCCCTAGATAACT
The DNA here is from genome assembly GCF_964235325.1 of Thermobia domestica. Classification (NCBI taxonomy): domain Eukaryota; kingdom Metazoa; phylum Arthropoda; class Insecta; order Zygentoma; family Lepismatidae; genus Thermobia; species Thermobia domestica. Next base: position 175,981,726 of record NC_137463.1, on the reverse strand, counting down.
TTTGACGTATTCGAGGTGTGATGAAAAAGTACGGTAAATCATTTTATTGGAAACAAAGTAATAAGGTTACATGGAAAATTGATTTTATCTCCTTCAACTTCAAAGTACTATCCTTAGCTAGCAATGCACTTATCTCAACGTTTAATCCATGTCTGGAAACACTTCTTGAAGTCTTCTTTCTTCAGGGTCTTCAATTGTGCCGTCGTCCCCCTCTCAATGTCTGGAATGGTGTCAACATGTCTTCCTTTTAGCACGGTTTTAATTTTTGGGACGAGTCAGAAGTCTCATGGTGCTATATCCGGAGAGTACTGAGGATATGGACAGACAGGGATATTTTTTTCGGTCAAAAAGTCGATTCTCCTTCTGTTTGTCAGTCAAAAGTCGGGGAACGAATTCGCAGTCACTCTTCTCTTTTCCAAACTGGTTGTTAAAATGCTTTTCGCGGACTCGTACGAGAAGTTTAGTTCTTCGGAAAGCTCTCGAATAGTCATTCATTTGTTTAAACGAATAATTTATGCCACAGTTTTGCACGTTTTCATGTTTCTGAAGTCCAATTACATCCAGAACATTGCTCGCCTTCAACCGATGCATTGCCGCTTTTAAATCGTACATACCACTTAACCAGTCTTTGATGTCACCGCTACATCTCCATACAGTGATTTTAACATTTCGTGAGCTTCTTTGGCATTTTCTTTTGCAGCTTAAAACAAAACTTAATGTTGATGCGTTGCTTGAAATCCATAATGCGCGACAGACACTCTTTATAGCCCTTACTGTTCTGCCCTTGGAAGCCAACTGATACGTCACAATTCGTTCAAACTCGACACTGACTGTCCCAAAGTTTCAGCTAAAAAGCTTACTGGTTGAAATGAACAAAACGTCGATAGGTGGTGCTGTGAAACTACATTCACCGTACTTTTTGATCACACTTCGTATATCTCTAAAAAGTATTTTACTTCCATAATTTACCCACACACCAATAATCAGTTCAGATATTAGTACGTACTTGAAAAATAATTTGTTTGACAAAATGTTGAAGTCAATTTATGATATATTGCCAAAAAGTACATGAATAGTAGTGAAGTTATTTTGTGTTTACTTGAACTTAAAAATTACTTTCTTTAGCTTTTTATTTTTTTAATACTTAAAACAACATCACAGCACAAACACCAATTTAAAGTTTTTCTGCTTTAAAGCTGACCTGGTTCTGGACGGTAGATAAATGCACGTTCCACACGAACATATTTAACAGACTTTTTTGTGAGGTCTTTTAGTTTGTTTTAAATTTTGTTTTATAAGCGCCTTACATGCATAAATAATTTTTAAAAAACACATTGTGTCTTTTAAGTATATGTTTAAAAATTAATTTCAACAGTGATACCAACTATATTATCAGTATCGTATAAATGTGAAAACAATGTTATTTTTAAATACATATTGTTTACTTTAATGGAAGTCTCTAAGAAGATATCTTTGTGAGTTTTCTGTATTTTCAAAATATTTACAAAACATAATTATTTAGTTTTCTCGAAGTTCAAAACAGTCAGGAACAGATGTTCATTATTACTTACTTCGAACTTTGTTATGCAACATCAAGTAGGGAAATTAAGTACACTAACATATGTTGGAATATTTAAGTTTAGTAAATTATGGTAATCAACAGTTTACATATATCACAATAGCTATAGAAAGCTCCCTCGTAGCTAAGTAGATAGTGTACAGTGTGAATACCTATCTAGCAATATGTAAACAATTCGGTCTGTAATGGAAATACGTAGATAAAACTATATAGACAATTCTTGGAATTGAAAACAGTAACAGTATAGTGCGAGCTGTATCTTTCTATGCGGTGGTGTACACAGTAAATCATCAGAGAGGGTCAATAAGTGACGATAGAAATATCAGCTAGGAGCATACTGAACATATGAACAACAGATGGCAGGATTTCTACTCATGTAAATTCATACGCCCACAGAACTATTTCTATGAAGAATTACAGGAAATATAATACACTGTTAGTTACTTGCTACACATGTCAAATATACCGCGTAAATCTTTGCCTATACCAAAAAATAATACACATTTTCACTGTGAGTTATTAAATATTTATTGATATCGTAGGGAGGCAATGACCTTGGTGTTGAAATGACACCTTAACAGTAGTAGATAAATTGAGTTGTTTTAATACCATCATTTTATGCTGTGTAGTATAGCCTACTGTACTGCAGGCAATAAAATAATATCAAATCGTTACGGAAAATTCACCTTCTAACTTTTGTGATATAATTGTAACACGGTGTTGTCACTTTCGTTATTACAATTTCTCTTCCACAGCCATGCCATTTCCTGATTTTATACAAAATTTTCCGCCAACTAAAGTAAATAGATATTTCTTGTGACCATCGAAGAAATGCAATGACATCTGTATGCCTACCCAAACACACGAAAAAAATGGGGGGGGGCGCATTTCTTATATGTTTGACGTTAATACACCGCAAAATTTTCGTTTCTGACGAGAAACTAAACAGTGTGGGTTACAGAAACAAACAGTTTCACATCGGCAGAATTATATTCCCATTGAGGAGATGCTGTAGAAAATGAAAGTGTCATATCTTAATTGTCTTTTTATAAGCTTGAATGAAAAAATATGAACTAGGTTCCGAAAATAGTACTAGAGACTTTAACTTTTCTCTAAATACTGGATCTGCAAGTGGAGAGATGGTTTTAGCAATCGGTTCAAAGAAACCAAAAAATCCAATCGATTCGGATAAGCCGTAGCGAAACGACCGAATATGTGTCACTATACAGTGTTGCTAGATCCAGATATGCTATGAGTTACTAGATCCAGACGCCTAAGACAGCCGAGATGCAGGTCACTCGTGAAAGCCTTGTGCAGAGTTTACAGAACTCTGATTGGAAGAATTTAGATCAAAGATCCTAAGAAAAAGCCCAGATGAATATGTAAGATAATGTACAACGAAACGGTCAAGCAATAGCTTGTGCCAATCCTGACTGTGTGGATTGTCTCATGATAGAATTCAAATCCGTTATTTTCACACTGTGATACTGAACTTCCAGTTTCCTTAAGATATAGTAACATAGTGACAAGTTTAAATTTTATTCCGGAAAGAACGAAATTATATATTAGTAACAGAGGAGAAGAATATATTTCGTAGAGGAGATGAATATGTTGAATGGACCGAAAGTAGTTTTACAGTTATTTCCCTATTAGATTCTAATTCTTCCAAACCATAATTTTAAACCAGTACTCTGTATCTCTCAGGTATGTCTTTAAAATGTTTTTAAGCTATTTCTTCATACTTCGGGTTTGAGTTTTATTGTCATTTTTGCCAATTGTAGTTCTGCGATCTGATGCGTGACCAAATCGATTTGGAGTCAGATCTACTGGATAAGATTATCTCGTCAGATGAAGCTCACTTCATATTGTCAGGTCAGGTCAAGTGAACAGGTATAACTATTTGTACTGGGCTTATGGCAATCCTCATGTTATATGAGACGTGGACTTACCACTTAATGTGGGTGCCGAACCACGCCGGGAGTCGAACTCGGGTCCCTCACACCAAAGGTGCGTACGCTAACCGCTTAATTACGAGGGAGCTCCGGAGGTGAGTGCGCTACTCGCACTGAGACACCATGTTTCTTGTAGAAATTATGCAAATTATATAATTTGATTAAACAAATAATTTTAAAACTAAGCTCACGCATGTATTGGCTGCAGTTTAGCGTCCCTTCTGAGCACCAAGGCTAAATGAGATCTGGACCGTTAGTTTAGGGTGGAATCCAAAGCACCGTAACTCATTCATATTTCTAACTCACTGGAAATCGAATCCTTCACCCCGCACACCAAACCAAACATAGGATATAATAATTCTGAGTTAGATTTATTTTTCGAATGCAGTAATTGAAAAGGGCTTTTTGTTTCTGTTACAATGATGTTTCAAGGTTTATAAGGCTTGGAATTTTAGTATATTTTCGTGCTATAACAGCAGGAGTATACGTCCTTTTCTGTATATAGCTACATCCTTTTCTGTTTTCTGTATATAGCTACTAGCAACACTGATACAGTATATTCTGAACAACAAACATTTTACTGTCCGTTGTTGGAAAAAGGTAAGAACTTGGAATTTACCTTTGCAGTAAAAGGGAAAAGACAATTTTCTATGTTTTAAGTGTCTACGGGTCGTAACTTCCTTCCCAGGGAAATAGGACATTAAAACCGGTTGAGAATCCGAGGCGGAAGGGAATTCGAAAAGAATCAACTTGAATAAGATAAAAATGAAGACTTGAATAGGTAAAAGAAAAAGATTAAGAAGGTGGACTCACGTATCCTTTAAAATGGATTAAGTATCTCTGAGAATTTGGTAATGCCCATGAAATTTCTATGTTTCCGCCCATTGGTCGTAACTCGTATAACTTTAAGACGTTCTAACTGCATGTTAGTTTTCCTATTGTAGGTACTTTTTTTCTTAATTTCATGGTTTTCTTTCGTTTGCTGTTTCCAGACCAAGATTCTACTGAATTATTCTTCATTTTCTGGATAATGTCTTTGAGTCTCTGAAATTATTTCTTGAAGAAGTAATGGAACTATCTTACTGACCTAGTCTCCGTAATCCTTATTCTTTTGTAGTTAAACAATAAAAGCATGTCCTTACGTAAGCTGAAGGTCATTACGATGTTATTTTTCTACTTTTTTTTTCACCTCTCTCTTTTTATACTGATAGTCCTTCAGGTGCTCAATGCACATAATAAAAGTCGGTTATATTTTCCCTGAATCGGCAGTTCCAGTGATTTTTATCATGAGTGACAGCAAGGTAGCAGTGAGTGATGTGGGAAATTCGGTTGCAATAAGCAAAGATAGCATTTACTAAATCACTTTCAAAACTATGACGAAAGAAACAACAATCGTAAAAGTAAATTTGCATTTCTGCAAAGCGATAAGTTTTTAACTACAAAATAATATTTTAATAAGATGCGCTTCAATAATAATAATGTTAATTTTAGATACTTGCTTAAGATATTCATACTGTTAATTAAATAATTCTCTAGCTTTAATCTACCTAGGTAAAATTGTTTTATATCTCCTTTCTGAGCTGTAAGGTTAAGTATAAGAGGAACAGTTGTGTAAGTAGTGACTGCGAGGCTCCAATCTAGACAGCATAAAAGAAAATCTAGTCTGCGTTTTTTAAATTAATAATTGATCTATTTATCCATTTGCAGGACAGAACTTTAAATTAAATTGATATAATGAAACATTGATGACGCGTATAAATGCTGTATAAAACATTAAATAGAGTCTATATCAAGGATCTTATAAAATAGAGGATCTGGCCTTACAACAAAATCTTGAAGCCATACGTCCCAGTTTCGCCACCCCTACTCTGCCCACTCCGCCCAATAAGATCGCAATGTTTTGAGCCAACAATCATGGCGGAAACGAAAGTTGCCAATCAGACGATGGCAGAAACGAGAATAGCCAATCAGACGTGCCGATGCTCGGTTGCTTTTTGGCTTCACTGATTTAATAGGATGAAGATACATATGGGCAGATCCTCTATTTATAACATCCTTGGTCTATATGTTGTATGAATAAACAAATTACATACATTAAACATAAATTTAATAAATTCTGAATATTAACATAAACAATGTCAACGATAAACTTTACTGGATTGAGCTAAACAAAATAATATGAATAAATGTAATCCTCATGCGCAGTTTACATAAATGCCGACAGATTTTTTTTTGTTTTGTGAGCTTAAAAATTGATACTGTACGATAGGCACGCAAGCTACAATTAAGACAGAACTAAGCTTAGATTGACCACTTTCTTCCCCGAGCAGTGTCATCGTAGAGGGACGTCATCCCTCATAGGTGGCGTGCTAACATTGCCATAGGTGCCAAAAGCCCAGAAATCTAATTCCTAATTCTAATTTAGTGTGTACTTGCTGAGTTAATTTGCATTCTAACACTTGCGTTTTACATGTGTGTTTAATATATAAAACGATGACCGTGCCTGTTGTCCTGTATGGCTACGAAACCTAGTGACTAACTCTAAGGAAAGAACGTAGACTGAAAATATTTGAGAACAAGATCCTGAGACGAATATTCGGACCCGAGAGGAACGGGAATGAGGAATGGCGGAAACTTCATAATGAGGAACTGCGTTATTTATACCGGTTACCACACATTGTTAGGGTAATCAAATCTAGGATATTCAGGTAGACAGGTCATGTAGCCAGAATGGAATAAAGTAGAAACGCTTTCAAACTTTAACTCGAAATTCAATCGAAAAACGAGGATTAGGAAGGCCTAGATGTCGATAGGAGGACAATATTAAAACGCATCTCACAGAAATAGGAATACAAAGTAAAAACTGGATCTAATTGGCTAAGGACAAAACTCAATGGAGAGCTTTTGTGAATGTGGCATTGAATCTCCAGGTTCCATAGGCCATAGATTTAGTTAGTTACTTCCATGTGCTTAATATATTATTTTATTTCCATTGATACAACATGATGGAAAAATATGGGTACCTTTCCTATGTTCTGGTTATCTACTTTATGAACTCTTTTATATTCATAGTAAGTCTATAATTAATAAAATTATTAACAAACTAAGTAATGGATATGGAGAGTAAATAAGCAAAAGAAGTTAATTAATGATGGATTATTTTTCTGCTTTCTTTGAAATGAACTGTAATTTCAATGGTTGAGTTTACTGATCCTTCAAGTCTTGTTAAATGCCGTTTGCTCCTTCAAAATTAATTTGTTTTATGTATAAATTTAAAATTACAAAAAATAAAATAAATTTGGTTATTATGTACTCATATTAAAACTACAACGAGTGTCCCACTCGAAGGTAGGCGCGATAATGTTCATTTGCTGTTGTAAATATTCGTTTCGTTTACATTTTTACAGAATGTTAATTACGTCCGCGAGAATGTAGACAACTAGAATATTAAGATTTTACATTCGGTGATTACCAACTAGACGGAACCACAAGCTACACTTCTGGCGTGAGCATGGATGAACGCTGAGCTGAAGTCGAAACATGAGGGTAATTTCACGAGGAACATGACCTTAAAGCTTACCAGTTACGCCCCACCTTACATTTTCCTCTAGGTTAATATAAAAGAGGATGTTTACATGAACTATTCACGCATTCTAGGTAAGTTCCGGGAGAACATCAGCCGCGAGGTCCAGGCAGTGGCACCAGAGATTCTGGACAGGGCACGCACCCAGAAATTTTTGTTAAAAGCTGTGTGGACCCCGTGAAAAGCTTTTGGGGGTCCATTACCATAAGCCACTATGTCTATGTAATTGAACAAGTATTATTCTGCACCCAAAAGACGATAAGTAATCGTAAAATACTTCCACCTATATTTTCGGGGGGAAAAATGATAGAACTAGTTTTTTTTTTTTTTTTTTTTTTTTTTTTTTTTTTTTTTTTTTTTTTTTTGTAAAAATACAGATGATGTGTAAGATCAAATTTTCATGCTATATGAATAATTTCCCTGTTACACAAGTGTAGATCTTATTGAGAAAGTGTACAAATGTATGTTGAGTTAGGATATTTTGGGCCCGTCCCGGTGAAGCCCCGTGGGTGTGTGGCCCTGGTTCTGGCAACCACCTTCAGAAACACAATATCGTTTTTCACTTGCATTTGGATACTTAAAGAGAATATATCCAGCATCTCCTGTGACAACGTCATGACGTTTTATTTCTTACATATACACGTACTTTCTTTTAAAAATATTTTCCGAGCCTACCTTCGAGTAAGACACTCTGTATATAACGAAATTTAAGTTTCAAGAATTGAGCGACTTCTAAATAAAATCGAAAGAAGTTCGCAAAATCAAACAATTAGAATACCAGTTCATATCAAAGAAAACAGAACAAAATATTCCCATATAAATAAGCGTTGAGCTAAACAACAAAGATGATTCGTATATTTAACGCTGTTAAGGAAAAAATCCTCAAATGAGACATAACTATAATGTTATGGATTCCGATTCTTTAGTCACGTTTCCAGTTCCATCATTGGAACTATGATGCAGATTAAGGGGTGATTGGAGAAAAAAAAAAAAACTCTGTGTCACTGCATTGGTGATTTCGAGATGTCAGTGAAGTGAGATTTATACCGTACGCAGTATTTATGGCTTAGGTGTATATGTGGTCAAGCGGCTTCATATTATCGAGAATTGCGTCGTAAAAGGTAGCTCTTCTGGGCTTCTCTTACGGCTTTGTGGTTCGTCTCTTTTATAGCTCTTTTGCGTCTCGTCCCGTAAACCTAAAGGTTATTGGATACTTTCGAAAGCCTACAACAGCATCTGTCCCTTAGATAAACGTTTATTTGGCTCTTCGTCGTGGTAAATAAAGTATTTAAAAATTAAAATAGCTACATAATTCATGAGGAGCAGTCCTCACTCTAAAGTGCATTGTAGGGGAAACATTTATACATGAAAGCTTCTTACTGAAATGATATCTAAAAGGTAATAAAATACACTCTTATGTTTATTTTCCTTTATTTTATTTTATTTCGTTGGTAGTGAGATTGACAATTATTTTTCTAGTGGTATTGACTTCTTTTGTTCTATGTTTATTGCTTTATTTAATTATATATTTTGTAAAGTAAATGCTAACGAATCTCTATACTGTCGTACACCAAATGTTCAGACACCACACGAGTACTTCTGTTTAGCTCAACCTTAATTTGTGACTGTGTTGTCTCATTAAATCTTTTGTGTGTGTGTGTGTGTGTGTGTGTGTGTTGAGTAATTGGCGAATTCTGCTATTCTTGAGTGTATCATGTGAAACAAATTAATGCTTTTTAATCATTATCTATATCCTCTTCGATGCACCACTAAGACGTGAATGAAAGACATTTTGTGATGATTATCAAGTCGTAGTGAGTATGTACCAAAGGTTCAGGATATCAGTGCTCCTTGTCATTGTACTTTATTGTAATTTTGTCAACCATAATTGGGTATGTTTAGATTCAGTTGCAAGAACATATAGAATGATGCTTAAGTTTATAATGTTCCACTTTTAAGAGGCCTCATCACTGCGAAATTAAAATACCGCTAATTTTACAATAATTATGTGATATCTTCAAATAGATAAAAGATAATCGAAAAGTGGAACAAGACCTCCCTAGACAATATTATTCTGCGTGAGATACCGTTATCATGACTCATTTATCTGCTTTCGATTTCCAGCCATTTAGAAAATCGGCATTTATTTTCGCGTTTCTAAATAACTGCAAACGGAAAGCTACTAAGTGACTGGTGATAACGGTACCTCATACAAAATAACATCGTCTAGGGAGGTCTTGATCCACTTTTCGATTATCTTTTATCTATTTGAAGATATCACATAATTATTGTAAAATTAGCGGTATTTTAATTTCGCAGTGATAGGGACTCTTAAGCGACTGTTAACACAATTCATATGATTGTTTGTGCTGTTAAAATTATTATTATTATTATTATTATTATTATTATTATTATTATTATTATTATTATTATTATTATTTTGTTTATCTTATAACTTATTTTCAGTTCACTTTCGGGATATTTTATATTATATTTATTTGAGAAGATTGACATGTCTCAAATCAGCACCATGAACCTACCAGCAAAGTTGCTGGCGACAGCCATCCAAGTTTTGTACCTAATTTCTTGCAATCTAGAAAATTAAATAAGAATGAAGGTATAACTAAAATATACAACGAAAATTGATCTTTTTTGAACCAGAGATTTAAGTTATCGATTTTAATACTGCAGAATTTACGCCTCACGAAGCATATTTATACTTTATAACTGGAATTCACGAAGGTACGAAGGTAATGTTTGAATTTAAGTTTGTGAATGGAAACTATGAACAAGAAAATGCAGTTTTAAAAGGGAAATCCAAAAAGTTTTCCCAAAACAATGGGACATATAAACAAGACGATTTACATTCTTCAGGTTGCATACTCCAAATCAGGTATCCAAATAAGCAACAAAATTTTACTAGCCCAAGAAAAAAAGCTACTTGGCCACATCCCCAGTAGCAATCATTTACTTACCTTTGAAACAGTGATATTAAAAACTCGCCCGAACCGATGAACCACTCACCCTGGACGAGTGGTTATTTGCATCCCTGCTTGAAATTCTAGTTCTTTTTTTCTGACATCTGCATATATTATAAAGATATCTCTCGTAATTTTTACTGATGCTTATGATAAAAGTTAGGGATATACAACAAATGGTAGTTATATAAAGTATATATAACTACCTATTACTCGCCTTTTTACTACAGATTTTGTATAATTCTAAAATATAAAACTACTGCATGGACAACTTACATTATACTGATTCGTAACAACCAACAAACCAACATAGAAAATATTGCTTATCAGAAAAGAAAATATTACTGTAAATTATTACTGTACAAGTAAAACTTCCTAACTTGTGCTAATTACAAAATAAATTCAAGAGAGCCTGTTTTGATCATACCTTGTACGGAGAACCTTCAGCGTTTAAGAAAGTATACGAAGAAAGGTTCCTCAATATCAGATCTAACGAAGGTGTTCCCTGTCCCTTTTCAGCCAACGTTGAGTAAAAGTCAACCTACTTACAGATGGAATTAATAGAAATTCAGTTTGACTCAACTTTAAAGCAAAAATTCAGTGAAATGAGTATCCCCATATTTTACAAATACTTACCTACTCGGGTCCCAGAGACCCTCAAATTTCTATCGTATGTGATTTCCGTGTTCGGCAGTATGTATCAGTGATTACAACTTTTCTTACTTATGAAAAGAAACAAGTCCTGTGCCTGATACATTTCTCTGATCTCTCTTCTGAAAATTGCCAGCGCGAATAGCATTTCTCTAGATACTCGAAAGTTAATTGCAGGAAAAAGATACCAAGCGTCGGGAAAGAAGCAATACTCGCAGATTTCCTTAAGATAAATTTTATGTCTTTATTCATTTTTAAATACATCATTAAGTACGAAAATATTTTATTTTTCTTGCGGCTCGCACTATGCATACAGATGACTACTTGCCCCATTTCAGATACTAAATTTAGCGTGGCTGTCCTATGCGCTTTATTATAAATAAGGTTAAAGTTATCGTTATGAACTTTTGCCAGATTCCATGCCTTCAGATCCACGTAATATTAATTTTCACAGCTACAGTGAAATATTCTGTACAATAAATGAAACACAAGATGGAAAATCACCATGCGTGTAGCCACAGCATAGACTGATCTTGAGAAAGATGGTAGGCTTAGTGTCTTGTTAATATAAAAGTTATTGTTAAAAATTGTAACGACAACGCTTTTAGTATAAAAATCATTGAACCAAACATACATATTCTCATCGATTCTTTTCATATCCATTCCAGATAAGAACTAAAATCACCCTGCGGACCAAATGTAGCTTTTATTGGTTTCAAAGGAATTGCCAGGTGCTTAAAAAATAATCCTTTTGTCAACAAAAGGAAGAGCGTGATGACCACTTATCCATCATCTTATTTCACGGACAGATTAAATAAAATATAACTCATATATTATCATTACTGATGACATCATAGACAATATTATACTCTTATCCAATGGACCAAGCAAGTATTTTACCGACATTAGGGGCTGTTATTACTTCGGAAGGGAGGACTATCTTACACGCGACACTACGATTTTTGATATGGATTTTCTAGATTCCCCTACTTCATGCACGTGGCACACTAGTTTATCATTCACTGCTGTATTGCACTATTTTTCTCCCTTTTTAGATATCGTTGCGCTTACATCATCGACTGTCACGCTTAATTTAGTTAATGATGTGGACGGCTTTCATCCGAACAGAGCAACTACATTTGATTTTTTCTTTCTTTCTTTTAAGTTCCCGCATTATCTAAAACTTGGTTTTCATGATCTCTTTAGCTCCGGTAACGTTAGTATCTCAATCCGGTAAGAAGAATTGTAGTTACTGTAATCAGTAAAATTTAAAACATTATCTTTCTTACAAGGAACGGACATGAACCTGTCATCCGGACATCCGAATCAAACCTAGTCAATTCGATAAACATAACAAAGATATGTCCATGCACAAAAAATTATGTGCCATGGACAACGAAGTAAGTCCCTGGGGCGCATTAACCTTGTTAGTATAAAGAAAACCATAGACTCGCAGAGAAATAGCTCTTGCATCAACACTGTTCATTGGAAAGTCATGGTTTATAGTTCATTCTCTTCAGCATAAAACAATATTTCCAAAGATGATGTATATATTGGCACCCATAGCGTATCTGAACAGGGAAAATTGAGAGAATATCGGGAAAATTCCCTCCAGAAATCCTTCCCATCAACTTTGGACCCTTCCGGAGTGGTCCCGGATAAAAGCACACAATCCAAATGTATCTCAAAAAATACTATAGGGGATAAGAAATGTGTGTATCAAGTTTCGTATTGATAAACAGAATAATTATGAGGGGAAGTCGTGTATTGGTACTCAAGCTTTTCCCTCATATCTATTTCAATTTAGCGTCCCACGATTATGTCCTATAAGCTAAGGGAGACGATGATTAAGGCAAGTGAACAATGATGGAAGAATTGATGGAATCAGAAAGTGGGAGGAAACGAGAGAACCAGAGAAAACCCTCCGACATGATGTTGTCCTCCATAAACGTACTTGACCGAGGGTCAAACCAGGGACTCCACGCAACGGAGGTAACCACTCTAGCACTGAGCCACCGTGATTCCCGCTTTTATATACAGAATGGACTGCTAAACACATTTTGCACCTTATGGTCGGAATTAAAATACCATTTAGTATACAAAGGAGAAGAATATTTTATGAAATCATTTTTCTAACCAGTATACAACAAAAAAAAATTATGGTGTTAAAACAACTCAGTTTTAACATAGATCAGTGGCCCCAGTGTGATTACCACTATAGTGAGTTATTTCAACAGCAAAGGTCCGGTATTGCAGTTAGTACAGGTCCCAGTGTGACTACCACTTTAGGGTGTTATTTCAACATCAAGTTTTGTGGTTAACACATGCCTGTTGTGCCGAAAGGACACAGAGACGGTGTTGAGCGGTGGGAAAACAACACCGTGGCGGTGTTAAGAACTGGGTGATTACACGAAGGAATTAGGAAAGTGATCTTTCTTTATATGATATTCCATGTATCGTTACTAGCATCCTACCTGGTATAGTGAACGGAAGCCACTAAGACACTAATTAGTACTGTGTCATTCATCAGTGGTCAGTGAAACCTTTCACTTGCTAAGATTAATGACTAAAAATCCTGTGTATCAGATAGATATATTTGATTTTAAGTGTGTACATTGCCTTCCAAGGATATCATAACAGTCTAGTACCTAATATAGAGAATGCTTTTTATTTTTTGATATGAACAAGTATATTAGTCAATTACACCAAGCAATGAACAATGCATTCTATTTCCTGTAATCTTTCGCAATACTTGTGTGTGTGTGTGTATGAGTTTCCTGACAACATTTACATGAGTAGAAGCGTTGTTATCTGCTGTTTTTATCTTCACTATATTTCGTTCCTTGTAACTACTTGTA
>NC_137463.1:175663479-175967925 GCF_964235325.1 Thermobia domestica | reverse complement strand
GAAAGTGAGGAATAGGGGGGAAAAGAACACAACTGATCGATGATTTGTAAAACAGAAGAAAATATTGGGAGTTAAAAGAGGAAGCTGGAGATCGAGAAACGTGAAAGAAACATTTCCAGGTCCAAACCTAAAATTAAAAAAAAAAAAAAAAAAAAAAAAAAAAACACGCACAGGACCTGTCATTAGGCAAAATATTTAATAATAATATCATTTCTTTTGTCATGGTTCTTACAGAAAAAGAATAAACCTATTCCCGATTAATAGGGTCTACAACGAGTATTTCTGAAAGTAAACTCCAAGTAAGCATTTTTTGCAATAAGTGTTGTTTCATCTTTGAGATTGTCTGATGACGTTTGTACAAACAAAAGCAGGGTTAATAGAAAAAAAAGGGCGGAGAGTATGAGAGTGTTTGCAGAGCAATGTTGATGAGGCTGTCGACAGCAAATTACGGAGAAGTTGAGTGTAATAGAGATAGGCTGTGAGAAAGGAGGAAAGGATGGATGAGGCCTTCATAAGGGGATCGGTAGATGAGTAAAGGAATTTGATTTCTTTCCTTTCATCATTACCTAACGAGAAGGTTGTGACGTCATTTCTCTTAACATTCTAGTAGGTAGAAGTAGTTGGTAATCGAAATGTCAGCCACATGCAAGACATGCACGCACACTCATATATAAATTCAGATTATTTTTCTCCGTCTTCGGCAAAATTCGCTAAAGCTTTCATTTTTCGTAAAATATGTGGTAAATATACCAGTATATTTAAATATAGATGCTGGGTCCTGTAAGTAAAAGAAGCAAAAATTTGCTTCATTTGACGAACTAATAAGTTGTATACTACATCATGAAGATTTAGTCTATCCAGGGACGTAAAATTCTGTCCTTTTCCTTTAATCAAGATAAACTTCGACGCGCAGCGCCTCTTTAACATCTTTCTTGGGAGAAACATTCTTTAACCTTACAAGGGTAATGCATACGTGAGGCGTTAAATGTCAAAGTGGATCGAATTCAAAAACCTAATTTTGAGAAAGAAAGCAAAAAAGTAAACAACAGAAAGAGTCTGCTTGTGAGTCGAGCAATTCTGAAAAAAAAAAAAAAAAACATCACGCTGCCCTTTTCGTTATAAGGAATGATAAACTGATACCGCCTTTTAGTATAATAAATACTTTACAAAGAATTACAGTAGAAGTTGTTAAGCTCGTAGCCGATCAACTGTTAATTTCGATACATACAGTGACTCGAAAAAGTATTTGTATAGTTAATATTTTCAAACAATGAACACAACTTTACAATTATTTAATGAGCAAAATAGGTAGAGATTATATATGAGATATGAGTGAACCCTAGGCATTACGTCTACATTATCTTGCATCGTTAGTCTATAAGTTGCGGCACCTATGTAGTGTTGTTTGCAGAATTTATGCCTTAGTTGGCGGCTATCTAAGCGTTCGCAACGCGTTTTTATTGCTCATACGTACGCTTCGAATATGCTGACTATGTGTGGATGGCTTATCACAACGCGAAAGCAATAAAAACGGGCAGAAAATGTCGGCTCGAGCGTATTTGTTGCGTTTCGGAACAATAGATAGCATGCTGTTTAAAGGATGTCTAAAGGAAGGGGGAAAAAGGAAAGGCGTGTTGCCAGGCAAGGGGATTTTAGCAAGAAACAGCTGCTTGGAAGATGCTTTGTGCAGAGTATTGGCAAAAAGACCTGAAACTCTGACTAGCTCACAGTATGATTTATAACTGGCGAAAGTAAAATTACCGAATAGCCACCTAGGTCGCGTAACGCATCGTCGAAGACCATACACTTACTCACATCAAAAAAATATTCGGTAAACATGCCTGTCAAGTGCTACAAGTATGATAATTCTTGTAATGGTACATAGAAAGTTGATGACAAATATATCAACCGATTTCTTGGTATCCGTTAATTGCAAACATATTGTAAACGATGAAATAAGGTACAAAGGGAAAGAACAAAGGAGGACTAAAGAAAAACTATTATCATGTTTCGCAATTAAACAAAATTATTGTCTGAAAAATATAAAATGATGGGACGACCTTGTCCAACAGTTCAATCCCTAATAGATAGATATTGCGCAACGAAGTCAGTTGAAAATATATTTAGGGGTAGTCCCAAGAATACTATCAAATAAAGAAGAGAACATCATAGTGCGTACTATATTTTAAAAAATCCTAAAACAAATGTCCCTTGGATTGCAAATGAGTTGCAGAGCCGAAGAGTACAGGCTTTAGCGGATAAAGTGAGGAATATCCTCAAAACAATAGCAATGACGACCGTCTCTTAATAAAACAAAAAGTTTGGTAAACGACAGGAATCACAAGAAGCGCCTGGGATTCGCCTTGAAATAGGTAAATAAACCTAGTGACTGTTGGAACCAAGTGATTTTCAACGATGAGAGTAAGTATAGAATAAATATAACTTGTTTTTGTTCAGATGGGAGAAGAACCGATTGGAAAAAGGATATAGACATGGATTCTAATGTAAGAACCATACCCCAACAGTGAACATGCTGTGGGACATCTGTGTGCTAGTTTGGGAGACATTAAGTGTTGCTGGAGTCGGGAATTTGTGCTTCGGAGAAGGAACAATGAATCAAAATATCTATATCAGTAGTTCTCAAATCTAATTCCTATCACAACCCCCATTTTATCACATCCTCTTATTAGTGACCCCTTCATAATTTCTCGTTTGTAATAAGCTTGTTTTGGATTTTTAATATACTCGTTGCGGAGATCTCACGATATCCATCTATTTCTATAATAGATCCATTTCTTGTATATAGTGGACACAGTAACTTCCCTAAAAGCGAATGTATTAAAACCAAATTTGGTCAGTTCATTCACATTTCGCTTGTCTTCGCGATCACCATGAAACCCTTTCGACACCACCCTAATGGTCGCGACCCCCAGATTGAGAAACCCTTATCTATATCAATATTCTGAAGAACAATCTGTGATAAAATGGTCTGAAGATGGGTCTCAATCAGTATTTTATATTTATGCACGATAACGACCCAAGGCATATTTGCACATCACATCAAGATGTGGGTGCTAATTAATATACCGTATATATATATATATATATATATATATATATATATATATATATATATATATATATATATATATACTTACCTGCAATCACTAGATATCAATTCTATTGAGCTTTTATGGGAAGTACTTGACCAAAAAGTAAGACGAAGGCATACTTCTAACAAAATAGATCTCAAAAATGCACTATTAGAATGAAATAAAACAATATTTAACCAGCAATTATAGTTAACTTGTTTCCTTCCATTCTCAAAAGGCGTCAAGCAGTTATAGCTCTTAAATGGAGCCCCACAGAGTGTTAATAAATTGAAAAGTGATATTATTATTTTTTTCTTGAATAGGCCTATGTTAGCTGTACGAATACTTTATCTATGTATGATTTTAGAATTGTTTTATTTTTCATTTTTTTACAGAGAGAAATTAAGTTTTAATTGAAAATACCAACGTTAATACATTTATAGATGTGTAAACTAATACACCTAATTTAATTAATCATTTTACACTCTCGATATTAACGGTATCACTGAAATTGTACAAATCTGGTACTGTACGAACAGTTTAGTATGTGATATCTGTATATGAAATGAAGAGCCGTTAGGATATCTACCTATCAGCTGTTAACAAAATGTCAAATGTTTTTACGCTTCAAAATTAGCAATACTGGTGTGAAGGTGGTCTACAACAAAAACAACTTTTATTTCGATTATTCCTGAATTCATGTCATGAAAAACACATATTTAAATAACAGCCTACAAAATGCATATATTGGATAAGGCCTGTGTGTTCCCATTCTAAATTGTAGTGCACCACGCTTGTGGTTATGCAGGGACAATGGTCACGTCTGTACTTTAGTGTCAGAATTGTGTGTTTGTTTGTTGAAAATTAGCGCGTTCCTTTTCAGCACCGAGGTTATAAAGGACGTTGTCACACGGTTTAAAGTGGAATTCAAACCATTATAATACGTTGAAATTTCAAGGCTCCCCAACCAGGAATCGAACTTGGGACCTTTGCAGAGAAGGCGCGCGTACTAGTCACTAAATCAGCGGGGAGGTCAGAATTGTATTGTGCTCCACATGTGGTATCTCAAGGCAGTAGTAGTGGGACGATCAGTATTTCCTCATACAATCAGTTTACTTTTATGTACGATGAATCATTGTTCTAAAACGTTCGTATTTTAAGTACATCATACTTACAAATCAACATAGGTGACCACATTTAGTGTGTCTGGCGTTTACCATAAATAACATCTAATTTTGCACATAACTTCAATTGACGTAATAAGCTTGTAAGATAATGAATGGTGTTATTCTTAGAAGTGTGCTATTAAATAACGTGTTCCCAATAGAGAAAAATGAATGTGTTGCCACCTTCGAGCGTGTTCCCTGTAATCTTCACATGATCACGCATGCTGATAGAGGCCGCTACCTGCTTTCACTAAGCCACCCACTCATACTTCTCCTATATTTCTTTTCAAAACGATCAAATTACTGTTTCTGTTGACTTCATACGCCCTACCTCCTATACTCTGGTTGCCACGTATTTTTCAAAAGCATTTATTAAGGCGAATATGAAATCGTTAGCGGGTATTCAGCTTGTCCGCATAAGTGGCTGTTACAGCTTCCCAGGTTTTCGTATCGTTCTATCATTTTGTAAGATACTCCTACAGGTCTCTCTTGTGAATGTTAGGTTATTAGAATCTTCCTCTTTTCGACCTTTTAATGATGTTCATTTCTAAACCAAATATGGAAACCAGAGCGAACAGATCTGTAGCAGTCATTGGACATTAAAAAAAAAAAATAAAATAAAAAACGTTAACATTGACGAAAGGCTGATTTCTTTCGCAGATAAACAAGATATTCTCAGAGCTATAGTGTTCGGTTATTTCAAGGAATTTCAACATTAGTTCAAAAAATCAACATTTTGAATATAAATTGAAGATGTTAGGGTGATTATGTATATATATATATATATATATATATATATAGATAGATAGATAGATAGATAGATAGATAGATAGATAGATAGATAGATAGATAGATAGATAGATGGATATATATATATATATATATATATATATATATATATATATATATATATATATATATATATATATATTTGTTAGGGTTATTATATATTTTTTTTTCAACGGTATAGAAACGATTGAGTTCCATTTCATTAAATATCTTCAGTGGCGCAGCACAATCCTACAAATACAGTACAGACTTAAGGAAATACATTATCTGAAGTCTATTTAAAACATGAATTACGAAGCAGAAAATATTACCTAAGTAATTACAATTTTCCAACATAATATGAAATTACAACGTACTGAAAAAATATTACATTCTACTTTGATTATAAACACTGAGCCATATTTAAAAAAAAAAAAAGCGAAAAATGTTATATTCCATGGTATTTTATGGCATTATATTTCTTATATATTGAGCTTATAACTTTTACGTCCCCTTGAGCTTATAACTTTTACGTCCCCTAAGTCCAAAAGTAATGTATATACAACAAATAAAATGCATTATTGATAATTTAGTATTATTTTTCTTTATGACAGCAAAAAGTTACTTGTAGCAATAAGGTTGACTATTAAGTAATAGAGAATTGCAAACACGAAACATGATTTGCAGAAGCATTTTTCAACTTTCGGCCTTGAATATTGCTTTAAATATCAATATTATATAATACTAACGTCAATTACGCACTTCGCTGGGTTAAAATAAGAAAAGTTAGCAGTATGTTCCGTTAGTCCGTCATTTTTTACTATTACTAAAGCGCTCTCAAATCAATGCAAACAAACATAATATAATGAAAAATCAGAAAGTAATAAGTAGGCTCTAATCTATATAAATAGAAATTAAATATTACTACATTGGAAGTGTCACTGTTCACCTCAGCGACCCCGAAAGCTATCGGTTATTTTCGATCATTTTTATATATCCCCTCCCCTCCTCTAAGTTTTACCGTGGCCCAGGACCGAACCTCATCTGTGTTGAAAATTTGATTGACATCGGTCTGGTAGTTCGAGTTATTAGGTCACAAATACATTCACTTTCATTTATTTATACAGGCTGGTAGGTAACTCCACCGAAAAACTTTGGGAGGTGATTCCTTATATGAAATGAAAGAAAAAAGTTCTAATAAACATGGGCCGAAAAACGTCTCCTTTCAGAGTTATGATCCATTGAAAATTCGAAAAATCACTTTTCAAAACTCCCTAACTTAGAAACTATAGGACCTATTCCAAGCGGTTTAAGGAATTACACAGGAACTAGTATGTGCTCTATCTAAATATCCATGTTTTACCATCCTCCGTTATCGGTGAAAGGAATTGTAAAAAGGAAGTTGAAGTATAGGAATACTCCTTTAAGTACTAGTCGTGCGTTCGTTTCGCTGGTACCGGTGAATTCTGAAACATGGATATTTAGATAGAGCGTATACCAATTTCTGTGTAATTCCTTAAACCGCTTCGGATAGGCCCTATAGTTTCTAAGCCAGGGCGTTTTGAAACGCGATATTTCGAATTCTCGGTAGTTCATAACTCTGAAAGGAGACGTTTTCGACCCATGTTTATTAGAACTTTTTTCTTTCATCTCGTGTAAGGAACCGCCTCCCAAAGTTTTTCGGTGGAGTTACCTACCACCCTGTATATATATATATATATATATATATATATATATATATATATATAGATAGATAGATAGATAGATAGATAGATAGATAGATAGATAGATAGATAGATAGATAAGATACTGTAGATAAGAGAAAGTATCAAAAGCGTCCACAGGATTTTTTCCAAAGGAGAAGGGGGGCAAGAGACCGAAACAAATGCGAAATACACTTTGATGCACATAATATATCTCGTAAAACAATTATTATTGATACACGTTGCATTCCTTCGTGAACTGCAGTGTACTAAATGATATGCTGGGTGAAACTGAAGGTATGTAATATGTTTTGACATGTATTTCGAAGAGCTGAAACCTGCTTTCGAAAATTCGGGGAAACAATTGCCCTCCCATGTTCCCCGCTGCGGGCGCCCATGAAAGTAAATGACGAAACAATTGATTAGTTATGTGGTAAATGCATTAGTATTGATAATTTTAAAAAAATCTTTAACAAATCAGTGGAGGATGAATTTTTCTCGCATAAGTGGAACTTACTAGTACAGTACCCGGTACCTACTTGAATGCTGTTCGCGATTGTTTGGATTTGTTTGTGACCTCATCTTCCTCAAAGTTAATTTATAACAAATTAGAATCAAAATCTAAATACAGCAAAAATACACGTACAAATGACCTGTGTTACAGATTCGACAGTATGTTCGGTCAAGCCAATGATATACCGGTATTTCATGAGCTTCGTGGCTAAGCGGTTAGATACGCGTCTTTGGCGTGGGAGACTCGGGTTCGATTCCCAGTGGGAGCTCATGTGGTTCAGATTCCACGTTAATCAGTAGGTCCCGTCTCATGTAGCCTCGTTGCTGAAAGGGACGTTATGCTCAAAATCAACTCAACTCAACCGGTATTTCATATATTACTGAAAGTGTAACAAAGATATATTTGTTTTAATACTGGTCAGATTTTGATTTCTAAGTTTATTCCAAAACTAGAATGAACGATAAACAGTTCATTTATATAATTCAATATATTGTCCATCACGTTTTGAAGAGGCGGCGCAATCTTCTGGAGATAACATGTGGAGAACACAGATTTATCCAGCATTACACATGCAACAGTCAGCAAATTATCAAAGAATATCAATATTATCTTCTGTAAGGTCCTAGCCTTCTTAGAGGCGTTATTCTGATATAAGAACACTTAATTGATTAGAAATTAAGATCTAAAATCCTTAAAACAAGTTAATTTCCTTTCGTATTGCAAAGCTTCTGTAGCCTTGCAAACTATGGGAATTCAATATTAAAGCCGGACGTAGTAGGTTTACGTTTCACTTTCGGCTGCAACAGAGCAATTGCTTGGGAGTTGGAATTTTATGACATATTTTTTCTTTATTTGCATCAAAATCCACATTCGTGCCAAATTTTAACTTTCTATGAGGACAGGAAATACCTTCTATGTTTTGAGTTCAGTGATATAGTTTTGGTTTGACACCAAATTTTCTCCCTTGGAGGGGAAAATGTCCAATTTTCTTATTTTACTTGTATCACAAACATTACATTTATGCCAAATTTCACGTTTATATGTATACACGAAGTACCCTATAGGTTTAGAGTCCAGTAATATTATTCTCCTCCCTTAGACGGGAAGTTTCCATTTTTCGGAATTTTTACTTTACTTGCATTAACAAATCTTGCACTTGTGCCAAATTTCAAGTTTCCAGTCTACAAGAAGTACATCATAAGTTTTGTTGAGTGAGTGTCAAAATTTTAGGTTTTTGAGGATTTCATGATCATCTATCTCCCAAACGGTTGGAGATAAAACATTGAAATTTTGTAAATACCATGACCAGGTGAAAATTAGTGACGGACCCAATTCTCTTTGCACTTTCTTTATGGGAAGCGAAGCTATGGATGCTAGAAAAATGCTTGAGTTGCTACGTATAATATACACACTGTGTGCTCCAGCCAGAGAACTTGACTGACTCACCTTGAATCTCGAATATATATCAATTTCTATTGGAAGAGATGTATCTAGTCACGGAACTTTTGTCTCAAAGTGTGAGTCCGAATGAGCGTAATATTGGATTGATGATGTACGCGTTAGGTCGAGTGAGCGTGAATCGAAATTGTGTAAGAATGAGGTCAAGCGTGTCGCCGGATTGATGGCGTGAGCGTATAGTTGAGCGAAGCGGTTTGATATCTTTTAAATGTGTATATGATGTACGGTAATGGAGATAACGCTGAACATTGAAAAACTACTTTGAATTGATAGATATGATGGCTCATTGGTAGAGCTCTCACCTCTGGTGCAAATGTACCTGGTTCAATCCCAGGCTATCTGAGTGTACGAGGGACAATATCATGTCCATAGAGTCCTCCTAAATTTTCATTCTACTAATTCTTTCATAATCATTCACTTTCCCTCTCCTTTAGTCTATAGGGGCAGCGGTGATTCAGTGCTAAAGTGTTCACCTCTAGTGCATGTGGTCCTTGGTTCGAGCCAAGTGAACTTTATGGTGGATAAACACCGTGTGCTTGGGTTTTCTCGAAGTTCTCCCGTTTCCTCTCACTTTCTTCATTGCACTATTTCATTCATTTCTCATCATCATCTTCCCCTTTAGTCTAGCCGGCATAATCATAGGACGTAAAACTCAAAGATTTCATTTCATTTCATTTCATTTCATTTCATTTAGTCTATTGTGCATACACGTGGGACGTAACTTAAACTAGAAACTTCATTTCTTTTTCCATAAGTATTGCAAAATTCTTATTATCTCTGCATTTTAGTTAGATAATGAGGTTCCGTTTAGCAACTTGTGTTGGGTAGCTTAACTTAGCGAGAAGTTAGTGATGTTAGCTATAATATTTTTGAAAAGTAAAATACATTAGTGACTTTACGCATTCCATTTAATAAATGTGTGCGTGCCATGCTATGGTCAGCTCTGATAGGAATTGCTTTAGGATTTAGAGCTGCAACAAGAAGTTATTTTAAGGTGTTCGAAGTAATTAATATTCCTCAAGACATTTGGGTATTTGATAAAATACTTAAGAGGGACTAGATATGACTTATGTTTCCTTTTTGTGGGAACCGACAAGCCTCCTGTAGTATTAAATTTTCTTTCAGTGTAGTAATAAATATCTATACATAAAGATACACTATTTTAATTATCTTGAATAATTAATTTTTGAATATTATGCGTGTTTTACCACAATCGTACTTTGTGTATTTTTTCTACTTCGTTTCTACGTTTACGATGAATTAAGTTGGTTTACCAAGATTGAGCTCCAATATATATATATATATATATATATATATATATATATATATATATATATATATATATATATATATATATATATATATATATTTGCATTTGAGAAGATAACTTAATTGAAAACTCTGTAATGACGATCCCACCCATCGTGGTAAACCATTCCTCATTTTAAAGCGTACCAGGATAAGAGCTTTGGTTATTTATTTTTGAGTGACGTGCACTGGAATGAGATAGATTGGCTTTCGGTTGCTTGATGGAGAAACAGAGAGAGAGAGAGAGAGAGAGACTATATTTTTTCGCGGAGAGAGAGAGAGAGCGCGGAGGGCAAAGAGTTGAAGTGGCGGTGGTAGAGGGGTAGAAAGGTTGTTGAAAGTAAGTGTTGTCAGTTACAGCTGCTAGAGTTGAACAAATGACTTTTGTTTTATTGATGTTTCTTTTTCTCTGTTTTTTTTTTTTTCTGTTATTTCCTATATAGAAGGTTTTGGTTCACTAAATTCGTGAAAGCGATGGATTGGTGATGTGTTTGACTATGAGCGATTGTGCTCTTCATATGAAGTACATTACGTCATTGATTACGAAGTTGTTTTATATGTTAAAAAAAAACATTGTTTATTTAATCGACATGTTTCCCCTTGAACAAAATTTAAAAAAAAAAAACTACTATGAAACTTTCAATGGAAATTTTATATTTATAATAATTTGATTTTTAATTTTGAAAAATAAAAATATATTTGAAGATTAATTCAATATTTTTTTTTCCTCCAATTGCCTGTAGATGGTCACATCGTCCCATTGGTGCTGACATTTTTAGATTACTTTTATTTCGCTATGTTTCGTATAGTCTGTGGCATGTTTTACATTAATTTTGCTGGAAAGCTAAATCTAAACTAACTCAAATAATGTTGAATATTACGATATTTGAATGTAACCACATAAAAATGCAGAAAATGTGAGTAACAAAACAAAACCTAAAACAAGTGAGTTACATTTTACAGTCTGAAACTACGGTAGGCTTCGAAATTATGTGACGTCAATACTGAAAGTTCAAGTAGTAGGCCTACATCTATAACTTTGGATTGCAATAGAGGGGTCAGAGCAAACATAGCATTAGGACCTGTTCCTCAGACGCTGAATTCATATCAAATAGCTATTACTCGCTGCTAGCTCTTCTGTTTAGCGCTGGAAGCTTTGTTTTTCCGAAGGGCACGGTGCTCAGTGGTAGAGTGCTTACCTCTTGGTGCCTAGGGTCCCTGGTTCGATCTCCGCGCAAGTAAGTTTGTGGTGGACAACATCGTGTCCGTGGGTTTTCTCGGGGTGCTTCCATTTCCTCCCACATTCTCATTCCAATAATTATTCCATTATCATTCACTTGCTTTAGTCATCATCTCTCTTAGCTCAAAGGGTATAAACGTGGGACGTTGAACTGAATGATTTACTGTTCTTGGTCTAAGAAGATTAATATTAAAACCGGATCTAATATATTCGGTTGCAATAGAGAAATAAAGTGGGTCATGAAACTTAATCTTGTGATACTGAATCCATATACAGGGTATTTCAAAACAACACCGACAACGTTTGGAAGGTGATTCCTGACACCAAGATAAGACAAAAAGTATAGACCAACTTGGGTGCACAAATGCTTGCTTTCGGATATATAGGCTGTCGAAAACATGAAAAAAAAAATGAAATTTAAAGGTCCATAACTTCAAAACTATGGAACCTACCGTAGTCGG
This sequence comes from Thermobia domestica, assembly GCF_964235325.1. NCBI lineage: Eukaryota > Metazoa > Arthropoda > Insecta > Zygentoma > Lepismatidae > Thermobia > Thermobia domestica. Next base: position 175,956,215 of record NC_137463.1, on the reverse strand, counting down.
CTCAAGACTCACTTAGGAACTTTATCACCCATGTCCAAATATCCATGTTTAAGAATCCTGCGATGCTTTCGCAATAATTTTCATGGAGGTAGTTGGTAAGTACATCAAATTATATGCCCGTAGCCAAACAGCCTCTATAAAAATTGTTGCGTGAACACCTTAGGATTCTGAAACATGTATTTTTGGACAGGTCACATATTAGTTCCTAAGTGAAGTCTTGACCCGACTACGATAGCTCCCATAGTTTTGGAGCTGTGGACCTTTAAACTTCATTTTTTAATGTTTTCAGCAGCTTATAACACGGAAAGGAGGCACTTGTGCACCCAGGTTGGTCTATACTTTTCGTCTTATCTTGGTGCCAGAAATATTATCCCAAACGTTGTCGGTTTTGTTTTGAAACATCCTGTATAAAATATTTTTAAAGAATATTAACCAACTTCAACAAAACCGGTATAAACTGATAATAATAATAATAATAATAATAATAATAATAATAATAATAATAATAATAATAATAATAATAATAATAATAATAATAATAATAATAATAATATAGCAATTAAATCCAGAAAATAATTTATTACTATTATCTATAAAAGAAAATTTAAAGTCTACGACAAGCAATGCAAATTAGTGCCTTCTATAAAATTAATTTGGAAGGTGTAACTTGTTTGACTTGGCACAGACTTGTTCTGTGCTAAGAGTACCTACTGGGCTGTTATTTCTGAGTCTACACTTTGAATTGTTACAAACAAGAACGTACTTTCTCGTGATGGAGGAGGTTGTTTTACGAGTAGTAAATTGCTTAGCTGTCGTGTTGACTTTGGAGCCGAAGATTTCGTAACTGGCTTTGTTTCCAATGAGTAGTAGGAAAGTCATGATTATTTATTATTCATTTTATTCTTCTGATTTTACCAATATTATTGACGTCTTTTTTGCCATCTGTTATTAAAATTGTTAAAATGAAAACCGCAATAACTTGCTTCAATCTCATTCACCAACGACTATAGAAGTAAAGATTGTAATTTTTCAACGGATTTAAAACTTTCATAACCCCTTTTGTTGTCAAGAAAAGTGCTTTTGTTATATTCACTCATCTATTTGTCAGAGTATACAGGGTATTTCAAAACAACACCGACATGATTCCTGACACCAAGATAAGACAAAAAGTATAGACCAACCTGAGTTCACAAATGCTTCCTTTCGGAGTTATAGGCTGCCGAAAACATGAAAAAAATAACTTTAAAGTCCATATTTCAAAACTATGGGACCTACCGTAGGCGGGTCAAGACTTTACTTGCGAACTAATATGTGCCTAATCCAAAAATACGTGTATCAGAATCCTAATGTACTCAAGCAACAATTTTTATAGAGGGAATTTGGCTAAGGACGTATAATTTGAAGTATATGACAAGTACTACTATAAAAATTGTTGCGGAATTCTGAAACGTGGTGCAACTATCGACTGAATATCTCAGATAAAAATAAAATTTGAGAAAAGTTATTGAAAACCAAGAGCTATACACCATTATTCTTGATCGTGCATGAGATATTGTATATTGTATAGGGTAACTATATACTGATCAGCTCTCTGTAATATTAACATTTGTAAACAAAGACATCGCTCTGTAATATTGACATTTGTGAACAAAGACATCGCTCTGTAATATTGACATTTGTAAACAAAGACATCGCTCTGTAATATTGACATTTGTAAACAAAGACATCGCTGTGTAATATTGACATTTGTAAACAAAGACATCGCTGTTTACTATTGAGATTTGTAAACAAAAACATCGCTCTGTAATGTTGACATTTGTAAACAAAGACATCGCTGTGTAATATTGAAATTTGTAAACAAAGACATCGCTCTGTAATATTGACATTTGTAAACAAAGACATCGCTCTGTAATCTTGACAGTTGTAGACAAAGACATCGCTCTGTAATCTTGACATTTGTAAACAAAGACATCGCTCTGTAATATTGACATTTGTAAACAAAAGCATCGCTCTGTAATATTGACATTTGTAAACAAAGACATCGCTCTGTAATCTTGACATTTATAAACAAAAACATCGTTCTGCAATATTGACATTTGTAAATAAAGACATCGCTCTGTAATATTGACCCCGAGATACCCCGAGAAAACCCACGGACACGATGTTATCCACTACAAACTTGCTTTACCGGAGATCGAAACAGGAACCCCATGCACCAAGAGGTAAGCGCTCTACTATTCAGCCATCGTGCCCTCCTCCCATAGTTTAGAAGTCTACCATAATTTCACAAGGTAAAACAGAATAGCCAGACGTTACAATGGCAATTTAAATATTTCATTATTCTATAGTCATTTAGTCAATTAAATCTTCCTAATTCTGGTGGAACTATTTTACTCTCTTTCACACTTACTTAGCATTGCAGTTGCATAGTTCAGGAAGAAGACTGTGAGTATTTCTCATAAAACAAAGTTTGCCTTAAACACTGCTCTTATAACTGAAAACCCCTCTGCCTTCTACTCCTTCCACAACCAGCCCTCGTACAATTTTCACCCCCTTCCCCCTCCCGTTTGTTTTATCTGCTGAAAAATATTTTGTGTGATTGTTTCATTCTTGGCGTTCATAGAAATTTCCATTCCAAATTCGGAACATTATAAATATCCAGACAATTCATCGACTATTGCTATCCTGTAATTATGGAACTGATTGAATTCCTGAACTTCCATGCATACATGCAGAGAGACAAAAAGTATTTCCGGAATGGAAATTGATGGAATGGGAAGCAATGTTATATCTGCATTTCGAAACACATGTTTTCAACAATTGAAATATTCCACGATTGCACGATGTTATTGATATTGGTTATCAATGTAATAAATACAATGTTATGTCTATATTAATTACATAGGTACATTTAATCATTAGCATTATTGCTTTCGCTTATGACTGTAATTAGTTTAATTCCTGACATACATGTATATATGAATGATTCATAATTTATGAAAGAACTAAAACTAATCAAAATAAGAAAGAACTAAAAATATGCATAAAAACGTGTGCATTCCTATGATTATATGCAAGTTCAATTCGTGGTCAAATAACATTAAAATTTGGATTGATTTGACGCAGCTTCCTATTCTTCCTTATGCTCTGCGCATTTTTTCGTTTCCTTGTAGGTTTTCTTCTACGAAAAATTGTAGGTGGCACACTTAAAAAGGTAGGTTACATGCGCAATTCCTGCAGTTTTTTGGACAACATACAGCAGATGTATAACTGAAAACGTATGCGTACTTTCTGTATAAGTGTTCATCTGTACGTACTTTCCGTATGAAACAATAAAGGTGGTCAGAATCACAAATGGACGTATACAGCTGAGGATTGTAACATAAGTATATGTATGCAGTGGTGTTATTATAATTTTTTAACAACCAGTTCTCTCTCTCTCTCTCTCTCTCTCTCTCTCTATATATATATATATATATATATATATATATATATATATATATATATATATATATATATATGAGGGGTATTCCAGAAGTAAGGACCGTCGACGTACAGTGAAATGAGGGTAGACCGGAACACAATTTCAGGCATGCAGCGCCAACTACGGACAATTACTGCAGTGGTTGTTTTGAATCAGTAGGAGTTTGGCAGCCACAGAAGGCAGATCGCAATGGCCGCAAGAAATGTTTCTTCCGCTAGTTGTGAAGTGAGCGTTGTGATACAATTTTTGCTTGCAAAAGGAACTTCTGCTGCTGATATCCATCGGGAATGTGTGCCTAGTGTATGAGCCTACAGTAATGAGTGCACGAAAGGTTCGCAAATGGTGTCGCGAGTTTCAAAATGTGCACGATGAAGACGAGAGAGGCAGGCCTAGTGTTCGTGGAAGGAAGTGAACCAAAAACTGCGAAATAATCGGCAATTGATGATCAGTGTTCTGGCTCATGACTTTCCCCACGTTGCACGAACCACCATCTGTAGGATTGTCACAGAAACGCTCGGATATCAATCTTCACCTCATTAGGAACAAATATGCTTTTGCCTTTGTTCCTACACTTCTGCAGGAAGTTGTCATTACAGATGACACTTCCAATGCAGAAACAGTTCCTCAATTTTCAGCATGTAGCATGAAAAATGGCAGAAATGTTGTGTACAAAAGAGGCTCTGCAGTTCACCGCATAGATTTGTGAAGAAAGTTTGCATCTGTGTAGGAAAACTCTATTGTGAAAAAAAAAAAAAAAAAAAAAAACGATTTCAAGAAAGGAAAGAGTTTCAGAAATCTACTGTTGTCATGACACCCATCTTGTTTCCCTGCATCCTAGAATACTTGGTACTTAAACCATTGCAAAGTCACAAAATTCCTTCTATGTTTCAACATGAATAGTGTACATGTAAAACTATTTTCACCATAGATTATTCCATTCCTAGGCTTATTTAGATGAGATGTTTGAGTTTTACGTCCCACGGTTATGCCGGTTAGGCTAAAGGAGACGGTGATGATGAGAGATGAGTGAAATGGTGGAATGAAGAAAGTGGGAGGAAACGGGAGAACCCCGAGAAAACCCACGAGCACGGTGTTTGTCCACCACAAAGTTCACTTGGCGGGGGCTGGGATCGAACCCGGGACCCCAAGCAACAGAGGTGAACGCACTACCACTGAGCCAACGCGCCCCCCGAAGGCTTATTTAGAAATTTATAAATTACATGTGGTGTTTCTCCATGGAGCGACTGCAGATCTCATAACTTAACCTCGATGCCCGATGGCGGAACAAAATATTTCTAGAAATGGGAACCCCTTTATCTGTTTGTGATTTGAAGCATCTGCCAGTACTCTTCCAAATTTGGTGTTCAATTTTGCTTGAAGTTCGTTGGTGACAAATGAGTAAAGAACATTAGTTATTATTAGTTATTGTGGTTTCACATTTTGTGCCCGTACAACTTCGGCTCAAACAATTTCTGTACCAAATTTCTGTGCAATTCACGGAGCGGAAACTGTTGTTCTGAAGTGCGCCATGGTAAACAAAAGTACATTGTCCAGCTAGTACCTTGGCTTCCGTATTCCTAAGCATTGCTGATCGTAAAAATATGCCACGGAGCAAGCAAACGTTACTACAGAAACAGTTACCACATGCTGAACATATTTCATATGTATTACAATGTCTAATCTATCGCTGTGAGAAATGGAAAATGCAGATCTTCACGTGTCACGCCGAGCAAGGGAGTTGTTCACCTTCTTAATGAAAAGTTACTTACTTTCGATTTTTTTTTAAAACTCATATGCTCGTTTCGACATTGCTGGTAAAACCAATAGGAGGCAAAATATAGAATAGCACGTCCTGGTTAGTGCACAGGCTTTTGAGTGTGTTAAAGGTCTTTAGGCTCAAAGCGGGACATTAGTGCATTCCGCCAATCCTTTTTTCCACATGGGAACATCAGTCTGAAATGCAGAACCTATGGCCACTTTTCTTTTATCTAAATATTTCAGCTACACTATTTGTATTGGAGCAGATTGGTATATGGAAGAAAGAAGGCCCTTTACTCAATTGTCATCCATGAATACTGACAGATGCTGCTGCCCCAAAGCAAGTGGTAGGCAACTGAAGTATGGCAAGTGCTTATCTGTTTTCTCTGTTTTCTCTTGCATAATGATACAGTGTTTTAAGTTTGCAAACTTCCCATAGTAACAAACAAGACTGTTCTGATTACTTAGCGTTTACAAATGTTATGGAGTGAGTTTGGGAATTATACAAAATTAGGTATTAAATGCCAAAATTATGTACCTAGCTGATACCAAACTATTGTAGAAAATAAAGTAGGATTGCAGTTCGGAAGAGTTTGAATTAATTAGATAGATTTGAGTTTAGCATCCCTTACAGCAGGGAGGCTATATGAAACTTGGACCTACAGTTTAACGTGGAATCCGAGGTACATGAGCTCCAGCCAAGAATCGAGCCCCGATCTCCCACGCTAAAGACGCGTTCGTCATCTACATAGCCACGAAGAAGTTTGGGAAGAGTATGAAATGTGAAAAGTATAGCAAGTTTCCTTCAAATCATCTTTAAAAAGCCAGTCCGTGAAAAAGCTCGACATGCCCTATGTTGATGCATCTCAACCTGTCACGTTGGATGAAGAAAGTAAATCAACTTCAACAGCAAATCATCCAGAGAGAGTTGTGGAAGCGATGACATCGAACAAAGTGACTAGCATGAAGCTGCTGATGTAGTGCCTATAACTGAATTACCACAGAGAACTGAACAGCATAATACTGAACTTCAGAAATTCAACAAGTACACAGGAAGAACACTGTTACCTGACTCATTGAAGAAAGAAAATACACTTGCGTGCAAAGGACATCAAATATAGTTTACTGTTCCCTAAATAATTCCTCAGGATAATTTGAAGACCTGGGGATTAAGATATTTCTAACACTTCTGCTGCATGTATCAACTCGAAATTCGAATAGAAAAATAACGACAGTAACTAGTGTTGAAGTGCGTTTCCATCGTATAATTTAGAAATCGTTCAACTTACGCTTTCAATAATTTCTACATTGTTACACTGTAGAGGGATCCGATTCTCGAACATTGATTGATCTAAAATCAATCAATAATAGAACGGATTTGAGCATAACTAATATTCCGTAAGTATTGATCTTAATTGACTATGATTTTGGCTGATTTTCGTCAATCAATGATTTCATTCAATTTTGACAAGCTACATGTTGATGATCATCCGTCAAGTAGTTTTTGATATTTTTGTCTCCTGAATGGACGGCCACACGGTCAGATATGGTAAATAAACACTTATGTACAAAACTTAAGGACAAGATAGGTAAAGTAACATAAAATATTGCATAGTCAATGGACATGAATGAAAGCCCAGCAGCATGTTGCCATTGGTCTTCTACATGTACACACAGACGAAGATTTACAGAGGTGTGACATCAGCGTGACCGTAGCGTCGAGTGAATCTGTTCTCCTACACGAAGCAGTTGAATGAAAGGAACAAGACACATTATGTGTCAGTCAGAGAGCTCTTAAGGAGCATTGTGGTGGTGTTACTTATACAACATGGCACCGAGACATTTGGATGGCTTCACATGGGCAGGAATCATCGTGAAATTAGAAAAAGGATGAATTTGTGACAAGTGTGACCCAGGAGTTTGATATTGCCCACAGCATTGTTTCACGTGCACGGCGAAGCAATGCTGCGCGAAGGAGGTGATGGTCGACCACAATCAACTTTAGCAGCGGACGAGAGCAACATTGTGTAAAAGGCAAGAAAGGGCCGATGTCAAAACAACAACGAGTACAACGAGTACAAATGCAAACATATTTAACAGAACTGCAAGGCGCTCAGTTTCAAATTTTATAGTGACACTTTGACTGCATTCATTGCATGACGGCCATTTGTAGCGATGCCCATAACATCAGACTAAACCGAGGAGGAAAGAGGTCGCGTTTCCTTCTCAGATTAGAGCAGATTCAGTTTGGGCGTCATTTTGGACCTTTCACCCTCACCCATCTGGTAAAAGATGGGTACACGCAATGAACTCAGAAACATTGTCGAACATTATTGTTTTAGCGGGTCACGTGTTCTGTGGGAAGACATAATGTTGCATTGGCATACCAATCTCTAAATTTTGAACGCGGTAAACTCACTGGTTAACATTATTGTGATACTTACTCCTTTGCACGTTCGTCTTGTAGACGTTCAGTCAGCCCTGATTTCTTCCTTATGGATGATAATGCGAGACCGCAAGTGGCGAAGCTCTTGAAAGAGAGAATTTTCGTCTGATTGACAAGCCTGCTCATACCCTGGACTAGCATCCCATCCACAACATGTGCGATGCTGTAAGGAAACGTTTTGCTGCACCCAGATATACCAAGGACCATCCAACAGTTGTCGGGGGGCGCGGTGGCTCAGTGGTAGAGCGTTTACCTCCGGTGCTTGGGGTCCCTGGTTCGATCCCAGCTCGCGCCGTGTGGACTTTGTGGTGGACAAACACCGTGCTCGTGGGTTTTCTCGGGGTTCTCCTGTTTCCTCTCACTTTCTTCATTCCATCATTTCACTCATCTCTCATCATCACCGTCTCCTTTAGCCTAACCGGCATAACGTGGGACGTAAACTTAAAGATTTCATTTCATTTTTTTCCAACAGTTGTCAACAGCGCTGATGGAGTAATGGAACTTCTTACCACAACAATTCATTGTCAACGTTATATGCAGCATGTCAAAAAGTTGCAGAGCATGCATCACTATCCGTGTTAACCACATACTTTTTTAAGGCCAATTTCACTCCTTCTGTGATGTCACGAAGGCCATTATAAGTCGTAGTGATTTCAGTGTAAGTTATTGTTTCCGGAAAGGTAACCAAGAAAGTTCTGCCACTTTTTTGTGGAGGTCTGTATTCAATTGGCTCTCACATCGTGAGTTGAATGCAAGTGGAGATAAGCCAAAGCTCAGTTGTTGGTGTGGGTGTATGCAACATACTACCTGGTTATGGCAGTTAATTTACACCGTGAACTTGCGTAAGAACAGAGTGAACATGGAACCTCCAAAGAGCGTCATAAGGGCGTGAAGGCTGTACGAATTCAAACTGGGGTCAAAACCGCTGCAGCGGGGTGAAAGATATGTCAGACCATTGGTGAGGGTGTCGTGACTACGCGGACAGTACAACGGTGGTTTAACAAGTTTAAGGATGGAGACGAAATACTCGAAGACGCACCACGTGCCGGAGGACCAACACATATACAAAATGAAAATCTTCAGGCAACAAGTGAGGCGAACAGTGGCCAGATATGTGAAGAACTGAGACTACAATTCAGTGTGAGTGGAGAAATCATTCGGCAGCGCATCCATCAACTTGGGAAGAACTACAAGTTGGGTCGATGGGTCCCACATGATTTGAATCCGTACCAGAAGACAACGCGAGCAGACACCTTGTTTCTTTGCTGTCTCGTCTAAGGAAGGAGCCATTTCTGGGCAGGGTGTTGACATGTGATGAGAAGTGGGTCCTGTACGAAGCTCCACAGCGCCATCATCATTATTGGTTAGCATCCCATGAACCGGTTCAAAACAGCTGAAACCAGCACTGTAGAAGAAAAAATCCTCGCCATCGTGCATCAGGAAGTGCTATCAGCTGGTCAGAGCATCAATGCAACTGTGTACTGTCAGCAGTTGAGCCGTGTTAAAGAAAAACACAAAACTCTGGAGCCAGAACTTCTGAATCGCAAATTGGTCCTTCTGTTACAGGACAACGCTAAGCCCCTTGTAGATAAGGTGACTCGGGATACCATTCTACGCCTTTGATGGGAAACACTATTGCATACGCCATACTCCCCAGACATTGCACCGTCCAATTATCACCTGTTCCATTCCTTGGATAGTCACCTTGGAGGACGCCATTTAAAATCCCTAGTAGAGGTTCATAATGCACTTGATACCTTCTTCGCTTCACGGCCCAACAAATTCTACCGCGATGGAATCCATGGCCTTCCAGAACGTTGGCAGAAGGTCGTCAATGTGATGGGAACGATTTTTGATTTTCCAGGTACGTCATAGGTGACATCGATGTTCGAAGTTGGTGGGTGATAAAGCGACAGAACTTTCTTGGTTACCTTTATATATAAAAGTGTCATATTTGTCCTAATCACATATCTATTTCTGTTGTTTCTATAGTACTACTTTCTATGTATGGTTCAAGTTTTACAAATCTATGCCACTTGGGAGTGATGTAACATGCGAAATTTAACTTTCATCCTCAAGTTTTGCGCACCAGTCTACAAAGATTTGCTTGGTAAACTAAAATTCTTAATAAAAATTAGAATACTGATACCAACTATATTTAAACAATCGGTGTAATTTGCAGATATGGTTTTGGGTGGTGGCAGAAGAAGTATCTCCGAGTTCTTCAAGCAAATATCATGAATAAAGAAAATATTCTATATTGATAAATTTGGAAACGTTCTAAGTAGCTTCTTCTCTTGGTGTTCTCCGCTTAGGAAACTTTTTCTTCGTCTCTCTGTTTCTGGCGATACGCCCCATTAGCTAAGAGGGAAGAAAAATGTAAACTTCCCATTTTAATTTTAGATCTCGCTAAAGGGATGTGATGACATAACGCCATTATTCCTCCAGATTTAGATAATTGCTAGGGAGGGAGGGAGTTGTAACAACCCTTGTAGAAAAGCTTTTTTTCTAATTCATACTTTGAAAAAGAAAAACAAGAGGGCGCTGAAGTGATTTTTCGTTTTTCAATTGTTTTCTGATCCTTGCGACATTTCTTTGTTCTGTAATTACGACGCGTGAAAGACAAATGAACGAGCACTATGAGCTGCCAAGAGCAATAGAGTGGTGGAGAATATTTATTGCTGCCAGACACGTTAACTGAGTTTAGCTAATTACGTAAAGCGTTGCTGACCTATCTGCAGACATGGACGTCTTTATCGTTTGCGCCTCGTTAAAATATCGCCGTCTCTTGACACAAACTGGATCAATGGAACAGAATGACGTCATTGCAAGTAATAAATGATAGGAGCAACGTACTACTAGAGTAAAAGCCGAAGCGTCATTTTAGTCATTAAATACAAACACGTATAGTCATCCTACTCCCCTCAGTACACTTACTAACCACTCTATTAATCACCTTTTTTTAGTTCTCTTTTACAGAAGGTTTACGGATGGATGTAATATAGCTCTCGGAGGTGCTTAAACCGAGAAATCCTGGGTAAGATTCCCAGAACTTGCATGGTGATCAGTGACAACGCCAGTTTTAATATCTTACAGGGTAAGCGGTGAGGCAGTGACCGAGGAGCAGCTATTTTTGAGGGGCAGTTATTTTTTTTTATACCGAAAATAATAGTTCTATATTACTTGACCTGTATCATAATACATTACAACTGGGGTGCAGTCGGAGGAAGATTGGACGATGCTACCAAAGGAGCCCACTCGCTTGCTTCCTCTGCTATCGTCACTGGTGAGGAGACACCTTCTCTCTGTAATAAATCGTTCACCATTGGTGGAAACAGAAACGTCACCGGTTTGATCCATTGTATATATGACTTTGCAGTGGAGAACATCCTACCCAGAGATACCGACGGATAAAAATAAAATAAAATAAAATACGAACATAGTGTAGTCATCTATTTCTATCAATTTAGGTCATCTATTGCAAAAAAAAAAATTCGAAAATGTGCTTTCGTTCAGGGGTTCTAGTGCGGAATAACAGAAGAACGTAAGTTACCTCTATCAGTTAAGATGTTAACGGATCGATTCCGTTATTGAACCCGGTCGGAATTAATTGGTTTAGCAATGCGTTGCCAAGAAAAAACAAAAAATTCGCTTTCGTTTAAGATTTATCGTGCGGAGCAACGGACGGACATAACTTACCGTTATCCATTAAGCATAACCAGATTAAATGAGGGTCTTAGGGGTCTATAGCCCTGCGCCTCCAGGTGAATAAGGACCTTCACTCTGATCAAAATCTCAACTGGCTATCTAAAAATAATTATGAAGATACAATCATCATCATAAAACAAAATATGACCAGAAATATAAAAAATATATTCCCTTAACTTTCCTACTGTACTTTCACAGAAATGTGTTGGGTGAAATCAGCAGAGGCCACATATTTCTAGTCCCGGGTCTCCAGATGAGTTAATCCAGCCCTGTCATTAAGATTTTAACGGGTTGATTCCATTAATTAAGTCGGCCGGAATAATTGCTCTAACTATGCATTGCAAAAAAAAAAAAAAAAAAAAAAAAAGGAAAAGAATTTAAGAATTCGCTTTCTTTCAAGAGTTATCGTAGGGAGTAACGGACGGACATAACTTACCGTTATCCATTAATATGTTAACGGATTGATTCCGTTAATGAACTCGTCCGAAATAATTGCTCTAGCTGTGCATTGCAAAAAAACAAAAGAAAAAATTCAAAACGAGCTTTCGTTCAAGAGTTACCTTGCGGAGCAATTCAAAAATTTGCTTCCACTCAAGAGTTATCATGTGGTATAGCAAACGTAGGTTTACTAACATTACAATAAGTTCCACTTGCAGTATTCTAACAAGATAATACATTCTAAATACTCAGAGAAATGTTATTGTTTTATTTGGCAATATTTTGAAAAACGCGGAAAAACTGGTGGTGATAAAGTGGTGATCACCGTTAAATTTTCAATGTGTTCAAAAAAAACGTTTAGAACAATATAATGTAGTCATCGATCCAACGCTACAAAAGAGAATCTTTTCCATCTCCCATTGTTCTCGGCGTAATTTTCCTCTTATTTTCCAACGTATCCGATGACATTTCTACATGAACATACTAAAACCGAAAGAGAAAGGTATCAATATACGAAAGTGGTATTTATTTCTTGAAGGCGTCTAACATTATCGTCAATCATGATTAGCGATAAGCGCCCTCTATGTAGGAGGAAGGTGTCATTAGTATGTGTTTGATTTATTGTCATTTATCGTGCTGAGTCTGTGTCTTTCTCATATCCAACCCATTGCATGATCCATTATGTGTAAACGATAATATCGTAACACCATGCTAACTGCCAGGAACTGAAGATTTGTGAATGGCAGGGGAGGGACTTCTCATGTTTCATATTTTCATACTCTATTGTAGTTTTTTTTTTCATTTTAGTTAATAAAACATTGCTGTTATTACAGATACTGAAATATACGGTTTGATGTCTTTTGATGGATCATAAACTACCCGTACTTTACGTATTATACCGTATATGTGTGGAAGCTAAACGGCATATACATGAAAGGAGATTATAATATGCTATGCTCTCCTACTTTTGTCTGAAATACTTTGCCGCCAGGATTACATTACACTTTAGCGCAGCCTCTTGTTTCAACCTTTATTGCGTGCTCATATATCACAGACAGGCCTGACTGCTCACAGGTGGTTCATAGATTGTTTTCTTTCAAGAGGAACATACAAAATTAAAAAAAAAAAAAAAAAAAAAAAAAAAAAAATTCATTGCACTTCTAACATTAAAAAGGAGGAATCGATTTTATCTCTAAAGCAGAAATCTTTTTTGAAGAAAACTACCCGTATCCCTTTAGCAACGCAGAAGTAACCAAATTAAAATCTTAAAAACTGAAATCTTTATAAATCAAGTAAAAATATATGCAAAAATCTTTTTTAAACAAGTTCATAAACTAAATTATTGTTTGGGGTCTTCCACATAGCACAAGTCCAGTGGACGTCCATAGGACATCCAATATGGTTAACGCATACGTCTTCGGTTAGGGAGACCTGGGTTCGATTCCCGGTGTAAGGTCATATAGTTTGGATCCCACGTTCAGCTTAGAGTCACATCTCGAATAATCTCTACGCTTAAAGAGATTCTAATCCTACACTCAACTAAGCAACCTACTTGTAAGCCTGTCATACGTCCCGTAAAAACCAGGACATTCCCGATTTTAGACCCAAGTGTCCTGTGTCACCGAAAATTTAGTCGGGACATGCAAATGTCCTGCATTTTAGTTCCGTCCCATTTCTGTTATCAATATCAGCTTACCGACTGGGAACCCTGTTATTAGTGAATGAGCAATAAGTTGTAACATGAAACAGCTTGGAGCAAGCTATCACTACACCACTATCTCCTATTTCATAGCGAGCAAAAATAGATTACAGGGGTGGATCCAGGGGGACGATCGGGGCAATCGCTCCTCCCTCAGAAGAGGAAGAGGAAAATTCCTCTTATTTTAAATATAAATAAAACCCATTCCAGACTTTGGAGCTCTTAAAAGTAGCAGTATTACAACCCCCCCCCCCCCCAGAAGTCCGTCCTGGATCTGCCTTTGATAGACTAGACTAGACTAGACTCGAAGCGCAGATTTTCAGTTGTTCGTTCGCAGAGAAGGGGATCTGCAATTTTTGATTAAGTGCACGAGCTGAACTGTTTTTGATAATCATCATAAATGAAGTGTTCCAATTTTGTGTCAGCAAGAATGCCTAAACAGTAATGTACTCTTTCTTCAAACTTGAAGTGTATTCAGATGAAAAAATTCATGAAAATGCAAAACGCTCATAGGAATTCTCCCGAAGCATGATTGTACTATAGGTTGTTCGTTACTTCTTTGTATCCATTTCAAATAATGCAATGAAAATATTTCCAAAGGGGGTATATAGGAGTATAGCCCCCCTTAACGCTCAGGTATACACTGGATAAAATGGGTTTCAATCTTGCTTTACACTGAATAAAACGGCAAACTATAGTTTACCCCTCCCTTGATCATATCCTGAATCCGCCAATATATATATATATATGGCAGGCTTACCTACTTGTCCCGTGACATTCATGCTTCCAGTAAAAACTTCAAGGATTGGCAATATTCACAAGATTTCCCTTGGGTTTTAATGGGTTCTTGCCTCTCACAGAACAGTGTTTGAATTCCAAAAGCCATCCTGTGATTATCCCGCAGAGTCTAGAAGTGTCTTATAGAAATTCCTCAGATCGTTTCTGGGAAATTTGATTTGGAGAAGGTCTACGATAGGGCACCACGTCAGCAAGTATGGAAATATCTGAGAAAGAAAGGAGTGCCAGAGAAACAAGTAAGGATACTTCAAGTTATTTACAGGAGCTAATACCCAAAACAACCCAAATTCCTGTTAGTATTGATTAAACAAGGGCTCAGCCTTAAGCCCGTACCTCTTCAACAATGTCATGGATGCTATAATTCAAGAAAAGAGGGATAAAGCCCCTTGGTGAATGATTGGCCGACAATATTGTACTATGCAATACAAATAAAGAAGTTGAAAGGAAAGTGCAGAGTTGGAGAAAGTCTTTGGAAGATAGAATTAGTAGAAAATTAGCAGAAAGAAGCGAAATATATCAAGTTCAACGAAGAAGACGATGGGGAGGTATTACTAGAGGGATTGAATGACGTAAAGGAATTTAAATATTTAGGATCATCTGTTGCTACTTAATAGTGATTTGGAAGTGGATACAATGCACAGAACGCAAGAGGGATGCTGAATTTGGAAGCAAGTATGTGATGTTCTGTGTGATCGCAGAATCACTGTAAAGAATAGACAGATGATTCCGAAAACATTGGTTAGTTCAGTAGTGATGTATTAAGCAGAAACATGGCAAATAAGAAAAGCACAGGATGAAGACTGAATAGAGGAATGAGGAAGTAACTGGAGATACGAACAAACAATTATGTGATCAGAACACTAGCAGCAATGGAAGTGGATACGAATAAAGGTAGAGGGAGACCAAGAAGAAAATGAATGGATTTGGTTAAAAATAACTTCAGGGTGAAAGCTCTAAAGGAAGAAAAGTTCCATAATAATACTTCATGCAGAAGACTCACCTGAAACGTCGCCCCACATAAATGAGAAAAGACGGAGCGAAAGAAGAAGTTGATATGTGGATACCTACGCCCCATTTTTGCGAGTGGATTTCAAGTGGATACCTCAATATGCCGGGGCTGGCATCTCCTACACGACCAAGAAATGTCGCTGTGCTATGTCAGTTTCGTTGAGTTTTTTCGGTAAGTATTTTCAGATTTCATTATACAGAGTGGGCCTTAAGTCGCTTATCATTTGCAGTTAGTCAGTTCTCAATTGACATGTAGCTGACTGATGTAGCTTGAACAATACATTAGGATGTAGTTCGTGGCAATCCGTTGTAAGAAGAGATTTTATAAAGGATTCAAATCTCAATATTACATTTGTATCTAAGTAAGTTTACAATGAATAGAAAGTTATCAAAGGACGAAATGTGTTTGTAGTTTAAAAGTGGTCGTTACGTGACCACAATTACCAGGATATTATTGAGTTGTGAAACGTTTTTCGAACCCTGTAATTCCATCTCGAGAGCAAATCCATTTGAATAAAAGGTTTGAACAGACTGAATCTTAGCAAATCTTCCTTTAAAAATATGTCAACTATGTCCAATTTCGTGGTAGGATGATATATAGATGTCGCCACTGTTCACAAATTCGTATGACGTTTACTAACGGTCAATTGATACGTGTCACAATCCCACAACAATCTAACGTTTAGTTCACAAGTTACAGTGGTTTTAGTGGCGCAACTTTTGTAATTTTCAAAACAAGGCGAAAATCTGAATTTTACGTGTTGATAAAGCATTGTTTGTTTAATGGGAAAAAATACTGTTCAAGCAAAGTAATGGTTTGACAAGTGTTATTCGGACTCTACTCCATCGAGACAAATTGTAGAGAAGTGATTTGCTTAACTTAAACGCCTTATAAAGTACTGCGAAATTAAGCATAGTTGCAATGTGTAGTAGAAGATGTGATGATTTCTTTGTTTAAAAAAATATAAATTGTGCATTGAAAATGACAGATGACACTTTGAACACTTTCTTCAGGTAACCTAACTTACTGTTATGATACAACTTCTAATAATTTCACACTTCTGAAGTTTATAAATAATCAATTTCAAACGGAATTTTTTCAAGTAGCTTATGATCCACCTTATAGATCAACACACACACAAAAATTATATAATAACGATTTATGCGTTAATCGTGCATACGAACAAATAGTCCAGTTTACTTGAGAACAAGTCCTCTTGTTATGTAGTCCCGAAACCAAACCTAACCTATCAGAGAGTGTTTGATAAATATGCGTACAAAAGACTATAATAGCTGGTTTTCGCTATTAGAATTATGCTATGGACCTTATAAGATGTAATGTTAATACGTCTGTTCGTCTATTAGTCCACGATAACTGTCGAACGAAAGCGAATTTTTGAATTATGTTTTGTGCAATAGACAGCTCGACCGTATTCGTTAATGGAATCAATCTCTTAAGATCTTTACGGATGTCTAACTTTAACGATGTCTATATATATAGGATGTTAATGAACTATACAGAAAAAAACTGTAAGAGGTGATTCCTTATATCAAAATAAGAGAAAAAGTTCATATGACCTGTGGGGAAAAGTTCATAGTTTCAGTGTTAAGGCTGTCCAAAATCGCGAAAAAGTCAAAATTTCAACAGGCCCTATTTTGAATTCCAGAAACTGTGGGTAGGGTCCTTATCAGCGTAAAGGAAGTCACGCATGCACAATCCAAAAATTCATATTTCACTAATATTTAAATGTGTTTGAGTTAATGAGAACTCCAAAGCAAGCAAGCACTTCTGGACGAAATGTAAAATGGGACAGTGTTTAGTGTGACTATTTTCTTTGAAAAGAAATTGTAACATGAAAAAAAAACTTGGAAACGAACAGAAAACATGTGAGTTTCTTTTTACATTTGTGAAACTAAGAAATTGATTTATTGTGTAACTTCCGACTGCAATAGAAGGATAATGAAAGAGACGGAATGTGTTCATCCAACGATGAATTCATATCAATAACAGTTTCTTGCTGTCTCTTACGATTATTACAATTCAAGAATTAATATTGAGACCTAAAGTTTTACTTTTTCTCACTACTTCCGGTTTCAGTAAAAAAGATAAATCTGAAATAAAGTCTATACTTCGCATACTGGATGTATATAAAAATCGTTTGTTGCCTTCCATTACCGTTTTCCCACCATGGGAAACAATATTAAAACCGGAAGTAACATTGGATTTTTACCAGTTTCGTTTACAATACAGGAGTAAAGTCGGGGATTAAACCTATTCTTGTGATTGATGAATCCATACCAAACACCTATGCTTCTCTATGTATTACTGTTTCTATTGTGATTGTGTTGAAACCTGAAATCGTATATCTCCACCATTTTTTGTTCACATACTGTGATAAAGGTAGAAACTAAGAAAGTTTTTTTTCTTGATACGTTCGATTGCTGTCGAAAAACCGTTTCTATCTTTTACGTTTCTCTCTCTCTCTCTCTCTCTCGAGATCAATATTTAAAAACGAAACAGTAGTAAATGTCTACCACTTTTGGTCTTAGTACAGATATAAGGAAGAACATTCAATCTTTTCTTGAGACACTGAATCGATTCCACAAGAACATTTATCATTATATATCAGGGGCAGATCCAGGACGGACTTCTGAGGGGGGCGATGGGTTGTAATACTGCTACTTAGAGCTACTTTTAGGAGCTCAAAACTGTGGGATGGATTTTTATTTATATATAAAATAAGAAAGTTTTCTATTCTGGGGGAAAATTGCCCCGATCGCCCTCTCCCCTGGTTGATTGATTGATTGATTTTGGAGTTTTACGTCCCGTTCAGCAGCGAGGCTATATGAGACGTGGACCTACTGATTAACGTGGAATACGAACCACATGACCTCCCGCCGGGAATCGAACCCGGGTCTCTCGCGCCAAAGGCGCGCATGCTAACCGCTTAGCAACGAAGAAGCTCACCCTCCCCCCTGGATCCGCCCTTGTTATCTATTACAGTTTTTGTTTTTATGACGATCAGCGTTGAAATCGGAAACGATTGATTCCTACCACTTTCAGTTTGAATAGAGGGTTATCGGAAAAGATGGAAAGAATTCTTGGGATGGTGATGGTACCAAGTACACGTAAATGCTTCTCGATATCTCTTACAGTTTTTGCTCTATGGATATCAATAGGAAACAGGAAGTACAAGTACATTTCTTCGATTCAGCTTTTAGTAGAGTGTTACGAGTAGAAATGGTATCTTCTCTTGAAACATCGAATCAATTTTAAAAAAAATCTCCTTTCGCTATGTATTACCGTTTTTGTTTTATGGCGATCAACGTTGAAACTGATAGTAGTAGTAAATGTTTACTACTTCCAGTTTTAATGGAGTAATACAAGTGGAAATGGTATATTTTGTTGGTATATCGGTTCCAGAAAAAGGCTGGATTTCTATCAGTTTCGGTTACAAATCAAAATAAAATGAAATTTTTGAGTTTTACGTCCAACGGTTATGCCGGCTAGGCTAAAGAAGACTATGATGATAAGAAATTAATGAAATGGTGGAATGAAGAAAGTGGGAGAAAACGGGAGAACCCTGAGGAAACCCACGCCCATGGTGTTTGTCCACCACAAAGTTCACTTGGTGGGCGCAGGGTTTGAAGCCGTTACCCCATGCTTCCAGAGGTGAACGCTCTACCACTGAGCCACCGCGGCCCACCAGTTTCGCTTACAGTACAGGAATAAAGCCGGAGATGGAAAGAATTCTTGAGATATTGATTCCACATCAAAAATCTTTTATTAGGCCTATCGTTTTTGTTTTCAGGCGATCAACGTCGCGATTCGAAACGTTGATTTCTACCAATTCCGGTTTGAATAGAGGATTAACGGAGGAAATGGAACGTATTCTTGGCATGCTGAATCGATTCAACAAAAAGAAATTTCTAGATATCTCTTACCGTTTTTGATAGGAAGACAGACTGAGATAGCTATTCTATCGAGTTCCGATACTTATCTATAGCATAGTTTGGAAATCTAAAAGAAACTCAGAGCTGCTCGTGCTTCACATGATTTCTTTTAAAAAACATTGCCATGGAGCATGAGGACACTATGTGTTCTGAAGATTTCTGAATGCGTGCGGACAAAGGTGTGGTGCATTTCATGGAGTTAAGCACTGTAACGATCCACAGTGGTGATTTCGCCTTGACTGAGAAAGATATAATGGATCAACGCGCCATATATCACAATATCCAGCAACAATATCTTCTAGGATTTTGAAAACCTTTTTGGACCTTGATCAAGATCCAACCACTTTCCTGACCATTTACAATTATTGTATCAGATTCATTTTTCGTCAAAACTAACAATCCGATGCAAGAAACTTTCCCGGTTATTCCTTACATAGTGTACTTCATACGACCATGGTTAATAAGGCACTACTTCCTGACTGTCTGGGTATTGTAAGATTTACACAGTTTGTGACGTTAGACGCGTGACCTTACTCTTTTTGTCATGTTGCTGAAGTCAAAGACCCGCTAGACGTCAAAGCGAACATTTCATTTACACTAACGTAAGCTAACAATATATCAGCAATTGCTATTTAGAGCATTAGAGATTGTTCCATGAAACAAACTTGTTAAACGTTAAGTAACTGGAATGTGTACTTATTGTAATGATTTGTTGAAATCACTGAAGGATGAGTTTTGTTTTCGGCAATCGTGAAACTAGTTTAAGTTTCATAATTACTATCATCATCGTGAATATATTGTATATTCATTGCCGATAGTTCCTTTGCAACGGCGCCGACTTCCCAAAATTTATGTGGGTGCATATCAATGGTGGAACGTGTTAGCCTATATGTTTTCAGTGCAGTCTCGGCATCTGATTGATTTATTTTTGGTTAAAATCTTTTATGAACCCTGTCATAAAGGCTGTGCTGTGATAAAGTAAAATATATCGGTACCATAAACATAACTTAGGGCTGCCCTAGCTCAGTCGGTAACACGGCTGACTTTAAGCGCAAGAAAAACGGGTTCAAATCCAGGTCCAAATTAAAAATCTTGTGGGTGCCGGAACCCTAAAGTACCCACGTAGTCGGCGCGCATGGTTCCTTGAGAAGTAGTGATGAGCAAATGCAAGACCAAGATCAAGACTCGGGTGGTTTTGGTCTTGGTCTTGCACTGGATCCCTTGGTCTTGGTCGTGCACACCCGATCTTTGTCTTGGTCTTGGTCTTGCTTGCAAGAGTCTTGCAAGTCTTGCTTTCAAGAAATCTTATGCTTTTCATAGAGAAATTTTACTCTGGACATTATAACGAAATACTTTGGATAGATTAATAATTACCTGCACCTTGGGCAGAAAGTGCTCATACATAAGCAATATACTTAATAGAATGTTAATTTAATAATAACAAAAGAAGAATGTTTTTAATATATGTAAAAGAAATACATTATGGGATAGTGTTATGTAATTAGTTGCTATGTAGTTGTTTATGGATACCTAATCATCTTGTATGTGTGCATGACAATTTGAATGAAAATACATAAAAGTGTATCAACTAATAAACCATTAGATACCGTTCATCGACTTTATAATTTTGATAGAAAAGGTGAGAATAATAATATGTATAATTATTAAAGATATTTTTACATGCAAACTATTACTACCACTCGAGATTCATATATCAACGATCGAACCAGGTTGACGACTACCCTTGGTGAGTCGTTATAAAAATTTTGGTGCCTTCACACCGGGATTAGCTAAAAATTTTTGTTTACCTCACCCGGGATTTGCAGTAAATTCATATCCCGAAGCAAAGTAAGGGTGAATTTACTTTTGTAATAAAGTTAATGAATACAAATTTCACAAGACTGAGAAGTGGTAAAATAATTATAAGAAAAATGAACGGTGAGGCAATAGAAAATGAATCCAATGATGGTGATAACGGTGAACATAGTGTAGCACCAGGAATGACATTCGAAGAACGAATCTTGCTAGCCTTACAGCGGCAAGAACAATGTCGAAAGGACGATTTTGAAGCCATGAAACAAAATTTGGTCGAATTAAAGCAGAAGATAGAACAGAAGTCCGAAGAATCTAACAAGCAATACGAGGAATTAAGTAGACGAATGGAACAGAAGTCAGATGAAACGAAACAGTCAATTGTCCAAGCGATGAATGACATCACCTCGCAGTTCGAGGAAAAGTTAAAAAGAATATCCGAGGATTGTCAGGATAAGCACAACCACCAAATCCAAGAAATCAGTGATGTAAAAAAGGATTTAGAAGTAATAGAATCTTCTGTTCAACAGCAAAAGATTCAGGTCATCAATAATTCTAACAACATACGTGCAAATACGCAATTGATAGCTACTCTACAGGAAGAAATTAGAACGCTACAAGTTAAGGACAACACATACCACAATAATATGGGTAGTGATCGCTTGGAGTTTCCCCACTCACCAGAGATGACTTCGCCTTCACCTGTGTCTGATGAGGATATTATTTTGGAAGAAATTCATCCGAAGAGGACAGATGGGCGGAAAAGGGATGGTGCAACGACACATCACGTCATGGATAGGAATTGTCACCCAATAAGTACACGGAATGATAAAAGAAAGGTAAAGTTAAGTGTTAAGATGAGTGAAATACGGGCTATGAGTAAATTCAGTGGTAAATGTAATGAGAACGCTACTTCTTTCCTGGAAAAATTTCAGGACGAATGAAATATAATGTGTATAGATAGATCACAATATATGAAATTAATCCCTCATGTATTACTCCCACCATGTTCTTTATGGTTTAAAGCAGTACGTGATCACATCAATACATATGAGGAATTTAAGGCAGCACTGATTGCGAATTATGAAAATGACTTTTTGCTTGCAAATCGAGATGCCACCATTAGAAATCAACATTTCAATCCTCGTTTGCACAAATCTGTTGTTGAGTTTGTCGTAAATACATACAACGAATTAAAAGTCGTTAATCCATTACAATCGGAATCTAGAATAATAGCATCGATTCGAAATTTGCTCCCATTTAAGTTACAACAGATCTTGTTTTCTACACAGTGTATGAGTTTCAACCATTTATTAATGCTTGTCCAATGCTATGAAACCCAATACCATGCTATGAATCAACAAGCAGGAGTAGGTAAAAATAAGAATAATTCAGATCATTTTGTACCTGTTCGGAATCTAAATATTCGAAGTGTGAATGATACGGAACACAACCTAAGCCGAGTAAATTCTAGCAATCAAAACGAGCAAAATAGGCAAGGTTATGTAGGGAATCAGCCTAACCTAATTAATCGTGGTAATCCTGATGTCAGATCACCCAACAGAAGTAGATATAAAAACAATCGGAATATAGGGCGAAATTCCAGGAATACAACAAGCTACATGGATAGACATAATTGGAGGTCAAGAGATGGCACTTCGTATCAAAATCAGAATCACGATGAAATACATGTACAACATATTGTGGAACCTAATCATGATTGTGCAGTACAATGTACTTTATTAGAATCATATGCAAGTACGAATGTAAGCTGATTACCGTTAATGAAATTAGGTTAAACCCATATCAGTTATAGATTCTTGTGAACTTTTATTTTCAATTTTATGAGTTAATGTTGATAATGAAAACGACTCTTATGAATACTTGAAGTGCTTAAATATAGTTTTAGGTAGACTGGAAAGTTAATTTTCAAATGATTTTTATTTTTTTTTCTTGTTAATGTGAAGAATCATAATTCGATTCATAATTGATTAAAAACAAAGATTATTTATATTAGATTGATTTGTGTTGAAAACTTAATTGTCAAAGATTAAGTTAAGAATAAGGTCCATTTTTATTAAGCTCATTATTCGACGACTGTTTTTATGAGCTATCCTATATGTTATTCGAACAAGATTCTTCTTTATTATGACATCTTAGTGCTACGATGTATACATTAAAATACACCATCTAACTTATTTGTTATTCTATGCACCCTGAAAGATCAAACATTATTTGTAACATCACCGTTTCAATAATGATTGAAACTATTAATCATATTAATTTGTGTTTCACCCTCGTTAATTATGTTAATAAGCGTCGACGTTTTTAATAATAAAGGATAAATATTAATGTAATAAAAGATATATGATAATGGAATAAAAGATTTATTGTGAATGTATTTATACGAATGAAAATAAATAATATTATATATACGAGGGGCGATCAAAATGTGATGAACATATGTAATGTAAGACCATTATTGTAATCGGACCAGTGGTTCTTGAAGATAAAAGCCAAGCTTACTTATGACTTTTATATTCAGTCCAATTGTCGGGCGACATTTTATATAACGAAATACTTTGGATAGATTAATAATTACCTGCACCTTGGGCAGAAAGTGCTCATACATAAGCAATATACTTAATAGAATGTTAATTTAATAATAACAAAAGAAGAATGTTTTTAATATATGTAAAAGAAATACATTATGGGATAGTGTTATGTAATTAGTTGCTATGTAGTTGTTTATGGATACCTAATCATCTTGTATGTGTGCATGACAATTTGAATGAAAATACATAAAAGTGTATCAACTAATAAACCATTAGATACCGTTCATCGACTTTATAATTTTGATAGAAAAGGTGAGAATAATAATATGTATAATTATTAAAGATATTTTTACATGCAAACTATTACTACCACTCGAGATTCATATATCAACGATCGAACCAGGTTGACGACTACCCTTGGTGAGTCGTTATAACATAAGGGATCATAAATTATACAATGCGCCAATAGTAACGGAAATACAATGTATGTTTCTAAATGTAATATACACCTTCGTGTAAGTATGATGATAGTGTACAATGTAAGCGATGGCCTTTATTTATTTATTTATTTCAATGGGTGCCCACGCTTCACTACTTATAAGTTAAATCACAACGTTTCGTAATTTTTTTTCTATCTTTTTAACATCCAATACTCCACTGGTTCCCAAACTGGGGAGGCTACTCTTGAGACGCATGAAAGAAAATGAAGACGGCACACATTACTGAAATACCATGATTTGTAAAATTATTTTTACACTCGAAAGGCATCAAATTTCTTTTGTTTTCAACCTCGATTAGCTCTTCTTTGTATTGAACAAACTTCCAATTAAATATTGAGATTTTGTTTTACTAATTCTAAATATGTACTCTTGGGGCAGAAACATGGACATTACGCATAAGTGATGAAAAAATTAAGGACTTTCGAAATGTGGGCATGGAGACAAAAGGAGAGAAGTAGCAGTAGGGAAGAAAACAGGAATTTTAAATGTAATTAAGAGGAGAAAGAGGAATTGGTTGGGACATTGGCTGGGGAGGAACTGTATTGTGAGAGAAGTGCTAGAGGGTATGGTGGAAGGAAAGAGAGGGAGAGGAGAAGGAGATTGTAGTTGAAGGAAGATATTAAAACAGAAAATTGCTACGTAAGACGAAGAGACTAGCTGAGGATCACCGTACATCGAAGCTTCTTAGTTGCAGCAAGGGACCTGCCAATAACGGCAGAATAGCTATTATGATGATAATAATGATATGTTTAGCAATATTGGCTAAAAAAGAGAGAAAAATTAAAATAACGTTGATTATAATCAAACAAGGTTTAAAGAAATCTGTAATATTTCGAGTTTGCTGCTGCTTTAATGTAAATAGTTCCTGCGCTTCGTTCTTATGCACTGATAAATGGTGTTTTTCAGGCCTAAAGTGTTTCTGTTTTTGATTTTTATTGCCACTTTGCTTCGATTTTTTTGAATAGTTCGCATAACCCATACGGATGCTCCGCACTTTTCGCAACAACTTCCAAATACGCATGAAAGTTGCTTTCTTCCGCTCGCCTTTTTTTTTTTTTTTTTTTCAAATTTCTTCTTACTGGACGTTTGTGGCGTTTCGTCAGCAGACTGTCTGAGGCATAGCAACTGAAAGGTGAAAAACAAATCCCTCTTTTGCCATATTTATCCCAGGATGAGCCGACAAACTTTACCAGCTTGAAGGTCAAAGATTTAAGTTTACTCCAGAACACACACACCTTTAGAATAGTGTCTGATTTCCCGATAAGTAATCCTTATTGTTTAAAAACTCTGGAATGCAACGTAATCCAGCACCAATGACACATTTCTTTGTGTGCAACAAGCTTTGATCACAATGACATCTGCAGGGCCTGAAAACGAGTGATAACTACAGAAAACTCGAACATCCGATTCACAAAAAGATATACTGTAGCTTTATGCTACAGGGGAAGATCAACGGATTGTATAAACTACAGGGAACACATTCACTCCAGCGGCATTTTTACTGAAGCCAAGAACTTCAAGTGAAAGATGTAATAATTTTTCCGCTTTTTACATTCTATAAAAGAATTCAAATAGTACCGGTATTTGTGCAAGAGTCTTGGTCTTGCAGGTATGGTCTTGGTCTTGCACTCCTTGGTCCTGCATCGGGATTCCTGGTCTTGGTCTTGGTCTTGGTCTTGGTCTTGCATGCAAGACTCTTGCAAAAAGTGCAAGACCAAGACCCTTGCGCTCTGAGAAGTCTCCGGGCAGTCGGATTCTCAGCTGAGCTCTTCGGCTGTCTGCTTTAAATCTTTCTATGTAAATCTTCTTCTCCCGTTGCCTTGCTATACTTTCATCATACCTTCTATCCAGCCTTTTAACTATACAATTCATCCTCCCTAAATAGTTTCTTTGTTTCATTGTCTCCAACATTTTTTTCTTTTTCTCCATTTCTATTGCCAATTCACTTAACTCCATGAATAAATAGTACCTTAGAAAAAATCATTGAATAAAAACACATTAACATAATAGCTATTGATATAACCAAAGTTGTATGTTTTATAGTAAATTGCTGACTGCATTCGAAGTAGATATATTTTTGTCTTTGCACACAAACCGAGGGGAAAAGGAAAACAAAGCAATGTAGAATATACTACATTCGCATTTGAGTTTTCTGTGAAATGCTGTCCACTCTCTATTCTAGTGGAAACCATTAGAACTTAGGTCCATCTGAGATTCTGGATAAACAACAGCTGTGAAAGGTTTTCACCCCGCTTCCTCTGGTTTCTCTCAGAATTTGCAATACACAGCTACACAGCCGGAGAGCGAGAGAGACGCCCATACAAATATATACATACAGAGTAATGGTGTGGCGGGAGATGGCTTTTGCAAGAGATGGTGTGTGTATGTGTGTGTGTGAACAATAGAACCCTCTGCCACCGCTGGACCAAACCCAACATAACAATAGCAACTTCAGAGAGTATTGTTGTTGTTCCACACTACTCGAGAAATTTGCGCCAACGTATCATTTTGTGTTTTCCCTCGTAGTCACTCCTGTGATATTGCCTTTAACAATATTTCTCAGTTCTCACTCATGCTGTGCTTAACTTGACGATTGTTGAAGGGAAATGGAAAGCTAACAGAAGTATATGAGCTGCTCGTTGTTACTGCTCATTGACACCAGGAAAATCCAGTTAGAATAATGTTCTAGCGAGCCACCTTCTGGTTCATAGAGCATGTTTCCTTCAAATATAGCTTAATTATATTGTAGAGTAAATTTCAGTTCGGGTTACAAGACTAATTATAATTAATCTTAACTTACAATATGGTTTGATTAATCCGTTTCGGTATAAATTCTACGATACTCCAGTCTGTGATCATACGTAGTATGTCCTCGAATAAAATACGATCCAAAGTTTTTGCGATGTTTTTAGTGGAATAAAATAATACACACATTTTAAAAGATTTAAATCAACTACGTGCAATATCGGGCCCACTGAATCCTTTAATCCGGTCCGCCCAACCCGTTTTTTTATTGAAGATTTATTTATTTATTTATTTTTCGTAATCTCTTAAACTGAATTAGAACTTTTTTTGTCTAGGGATGCGCATGAGACGAGTCGAGACAGGATTTTCCTGACAAAATTCGAGTCGAGACACTGCTCTTCCAATAGAAAAATATATATTTTTCGAGTCGAGGCATCACTTTTACAGCACATTTTCGAGACGAGACAGCCATAAATCTTGTCTCGTGCGCATCCCTATTTAAGTCCATTTTGAAAAGAGCCTCAGCGTCGAAGCATCAAGTATATCAACGAACAATAAGAGTGTTCTTCAGGACATGAAAGGTCGTGTTTTCCACTAAAATAGTGTAAATATTTTGGCTACTGTTTTTTTTTTTCCTTTGATATTAGTGTAAGATGAACAAGTTTCTCCTCTGAATATGGGTGTTCAATTCTTGTGGAGATGTTATACATTGTCTCGTACAGCCCATGCCTGACAAATAATTTAAAACTCGTCGATTTAAACCTCATTTTAAGAACTAAATTTAGTCTCTTGTATCTTCTGGTGGTTATTACTCTGCATTCGGTATTCAAATTAATTTTAATGCTCTGTGGAAACGGGTAAAATACACTCATTACAAATTTTAGATGTCAATCAGGAGTAAAAGTGGATTTGAAAAGGTATGGAGACGGTAGGTAATGGCATGACGTCACACTGTCCTTCTGCCTATCTTCGCCCATTGTACTTTTTTTTTTTTAAGAACTGGGAACGCCGTACATATTTTTTGGACGTGGGGGAACGACCTCTGCCCGCGTTCCCCTTCACTTTTACCCCTGATGTCAATCAAATAGAAACGTAATTCTTGCGCTTTACCACTATCTATTTAATGCATTGTCTTTTCCTTCACCCACTTCATAACATGGATCCTCAGCATCTCTTTTTCTAAGAAAAAAGCTCACACTATTCTATATTTCATAATACATTCCCTGTTCTACAACGTTATTCTCCAAATTGTAACGTTGCTTTCTTGTTAGTTATTTGCTAAATGTACTGTCACCATAGGCGCCGACTTTGGGGGGGCAGGACACTTTTGGCCCCCCCAATATTTATAGGTGGGGTCCTCGCCCCTCCAATATAATCCAGCCGAGGAAGAATTAACAGAGAGGAGCAAGAATTTCTGTTGTAAAATTCGTCATTCCTTTAATTCAACGTTAGGAATAGCCTTCTAGGAATGGGTACGAGTCGAGCTAAAACTCGACTCTACTTGAATTCGAATCGAGTTCCGAGTCGAGTCAAACGTAATTTTCTCGAGTCGAGTTCCGAACCGAGTCGCTGTTTTTTAGGTCGAGTTTCAAGTTGAGTTTGATAAATGGCTCGCTCGTTCAGCTCGTTTCAACTTGTTTTAAAATCATGGCATGATTAGACTGGAAAGTGAAAGCCATGAGCAATGTAAGCGATAAAGTGGAATACTTTTAGTATTGTTCACGAGAGGGGACACTGCTTGTATCTTGTAGTAAAGGATTTTATAACGAGGCCTCAAATGTCGTTAGCACAAGGCTGAGACCTGCACGGTCGAATTTTTGAGCCCAAACAGAAGCTCAACCTGGGTAGTGATGTAAACTTGCTCGGCTCAGTTCAACGGAGCAAAATGCTCGACCCGGCATGGTTGGGATGAGCCATCGATTCGCCCCAACTGAGCTATCAGCTCTGTTCGTCTCGGTTTGGGTGAGCCATCGGCTTAGATCGGCTCCCCCAGGCCGATAACCCTAAGCCCGAGCCGAACAGTTTTGAACATGTTTGGTCAGCGCCCTATAACTTTTAACAATATTTGGCCCTAGCCAAATCCTTGCTTCTCCAGAAGTCAAATCCACAATCTCGTGAACGATGGTCATGCCTCCTAGACTTCATGACTACCGAGGTCGGCAGTCAATTAGTTTTTAGTATTCAGATAGAAACCACCTATCTTTCATGTTTATACACGGTGTTGTTAAAATAATAATATTATTATTATTATTATTATTATTATTATTATTATTATTATTATTATTATTATTATTATTATTATTATTATTATTATTATTATTAAGTTGTAGTAACAGTAGTATCATTGATAATAATTACACTGTCTATGTAGGATAGTTGAAGAGAGTACTTAAAACTACATAAAATTTAGCTCCATTTGGCTCGTTCTGGCTCGACTCGACTCGAAACTCGACCTGAATTCGAGTCGAGGTGGAGGAAATTTTTCGAGCCGGGTTCTCGGATCGACCTTAAATATGTCTGTTTCGAGTCGATTTTCAAAGAAAACTTGCTCGAAGTCGCTCGTGGCCATCCCTACAGCCTTCTTATTCTATAGAAAAGGCGGTTTTCAGACTGGTGTTGAATACAGCACTAAAGCTTCAACCAACACTCTGGCAACACTGACCTGACAAGTGAAGATCAATGCAGTGTGAATTTTGCAGCGGATCGAGGTTTGGGGGGAGGGAGGGCCTTCATCAAGCAGTTAATTGAAAACGGTTGAATACGATGATGATATATTTATTCATTGCTTGGACCCCCCCAATATTTTCTTCAAGTCGGCGCCTATGACTGTCACCTCTAAATTATCGGAATGAGCAAAACAAGTTTCTATAGAAACCGGAAACCAGTTTCTAGAAAAAGCCGAAAAATTAACATTTTCGTTTTCTCCTCATCTCGATTACTCGAAATATTCGGTAAGTGAGGTTTACCGTGATCTATGCAGTCAGTCGGATAACCACCTTCACTTTCCATGGCAATCAGAATTCGTGCAATGGTAACGAAAAGATATCTTTACATCCCGCATACGTGAATAACAACACACGACATAAGCGCGAGAGGACGTGGGCCCATGTTTAGTGAGCTTCAAAAACTTAGTTTCGGATATTTACAAAAAATATTTCTAACGCAACCCAGATTCGCTGCGACAGAAGTACCTACCCACGATCTATACAAAATTCATGGAACTTAATGTTGATTAAAAAGTTATATCATATCCTAAAACAGTAATTTTGTAATAACGTTACTATAAACTAAGGCGCATGTAAACATAAAATAGAACGAAGAAGTTGAGAAATTATCTAAAAATGCAGTGAATATTTGAACAAACATTAAAATTCCTTTTTACAACTTTAAATATCTTACTAGGAATAAAATGCAAGAACATATCACCTACTGGAAAACGAAAATAAGAGGACCTGGCATCCATTATTGGAACTTCACAGACATAACGATGGATACCGAGGATTCTCTCAAATGCTGGCCTAGATCAAAAATAATTTTATATCATCGCTTAATTTTTAACACTGCTTTAACTCCCACTAAATTGAATGTAATACATAAAAAAAGAATAAATTATTGCTGGTGTGGAAAAGAAATAGGCAACATCAATCATCTAATATTCCAATGTGAACTGCTACAACAAAAAAGAATTATCTTCAGTAAGCATCATCTTAATTTTCTTCATACTTTTCCAGTCACCACAAACATGATTTTATTTATACACCAGAAATTGGAATTTAATTAAGAAATTATTAATCAATTAAGAATTTATTCAAGACAACAATCTAAATTTATATATAAAAAAATATATGGTTCATCTTCAATATCGTTAACTAATAAACCATTTACAAAGAAAGGAATAGCTGGAAAATCACTATTTACACTCAATCAAATTTAGAGATTGAGTGTAAATAGTAATCTAACTTCATCACTGTCTCAATTTAGTGCACTCAACAATTTTCTTTAAGACAATATAATAGACCAAACAACTTAACTCTTTGATTCTCGACTATTCTAAAGTACAATGGTTCATGTGAGCCATAAAGTTGTTTCTCCATTTTTTTTATTTTATTTTATTTTTTTTTTTTTTTTTTTTTTTTTTTTTTTTGTTATATTTATCACATGATTAGGAAGAAGGCTACTGGAACTGAAAGTTCGAGCCTATGAAGAAGGTATCCAGTGGGAGGCCGATATGAAATGAAATTAAGTTAGAGCTACCGCTGACTGGCGACAAAATAGTTGCGCAATTATCTTGTCGCTGTCGCCTACAGTCAGCAACTTCACGGCGACAAAGCATTTTTGTTGCCATTCCCTTGCTCACTGACAATGGCAACAGAAAAGTTGCTGGACATTTGGTATCACAATTTGGCGGGATTGGACACAGTACGAAGGACTTCGAAGAATGTATTGTTTGTGCGTTAATGCCGAATTTAAGAAGGAAGAAAAGAAGAAAAAGAAATACTGGGTACATCCTATATACAGTGAGAGATTGCTGAAGGGAAAATTTTACACGCTATATAGTGATTTACACAATTATCCCTCGAAGTTCTTTAGCTACTGGAGAACGAATGTGATTACCTTTGATGAAGTGTTGTCTGTAGCAGCACCAGCAACAACAAAAATAAACACAAACTTCGGACTAGCTGTACCACCTGAAGAAAGGCTAATAGTGACATTAAGGTACGGTTCATTTTAGTTGTACTGCGATATTAAATTCAAAATCGAATAGTGTTTAGTGGTAAAGCGTTCACCTCTGGTGCATAGGGTCCCTGGTTCGATCGCAACTCGCGTCAAGTGGGGTTTGTAGTGGACAAATTGTACATTGGTTTTCCCATTACCTCCCACTTTCTTCATCCTGAAATGTCATTCCTTCTCATCATCACTGTCTCCTTTAGCCTACTCGACATAATCGTGGAACATAAAACTCCAAAATTTCATTTCATTTTCATTTCAAAATGTAATAGACTCCAGTGTAAATACCTGTGTTATCTTTTTCTTGGCTGGGAAGCTCATTCCAGTTTCCTACAATAGCGAAACACACTTCCTCCCACAATTTCTTTTTTAAATTTATATCTGAATATTGTTGCAATTTTCTTTAATATATATAACGCTGGTTGTTTCTCCATTTCCTCAATTTTTAATTGTCTTTATCACTAATTAGACATACATGTATTATATTAGCTTCCATTGCGAACACTTCTTTTCATACGGTACACACGTAATGAACTGTTATGTGAAAAAGCTTGTAGGAAACATTTATTTTTTATTTCTTTTCTTGGAGGTACATCGGCAACTTTTCTGTCGCCGTCGCCTCAGTGAGCGGACTCCCATATGACTCAATGCATTTCTAGATGTTGCCCAACTGTTCCGTCGCCGAGCTGTTGCCCTGCTTGGCGACACCTCGGCAACTTTTCTGTCGCCGTCGCCTCAGTGAGCGGAATTCCATAAGACTTACTGCATTTAGCCAGAGCAACAAGATAGTTGCCCGACAAAATGTTACCAGTGAGCGGTAGGCCCTAGAGTCAAATAGAATCCATGGAACATATTGTAAGCTATTAAGTAATTTACTGGAATTTTGATGTAGACATTGGAAACTAGAAATTCTTACTTAAAATACCAGACATATGAAGACCCTATTGAGCCCAAAACTGTTTATAGTTGCAAATTTCATTGCCAACATCATAATCAGAATCGATTTTATATACAACAAAGTAACCTGTTTTGCAGATAAAATTTACTGACTTTAAACTTCCAAGTTTCTTATTTTACTAACTGATAGATAAGTATTAAATTATTGATCTTAACTGGCTTAAAATCTTTCTTTTATATCATAAACGATTGTCACTTTTATTCGGATTTAAGGTGTTTTATGCATTGATTCGTGTTTTTTTTTTTCTTCCAGATTAGAAAATTCGGTATATCAATGGTTCAGACCTAAGATTCAGTCGTCAACTTACTAAACGTCATTAGTAACCTATCATAACAAATTACAACTACTATTGAAAATTGAAAATAATAACATAAAATATAAGAGGTTCATTATGAACCGGTTTCCAATAGAAATACGAACCGGTTTAAAAACTAAAACTAGTTTTTGATTGAAAATCGTTCCGGTTTTGAAACGGAAATCGGTTTTTGATCTAAAAATAGCTAAACTTATTTTTCTGCTCACCACTAGTAAATTACCCTTTTCTGAACGTGTAGCTCGGTTATACATCCAAAATCTACATGCAGGGATTTTAAAAAGTATTTTTTTCGATCGACGAACAGTAAGTTAAAAGATCGAGTGCGAAATGAAGAAATTTACTTATTTTTATATGCATGTAATATAATACTATGTGCACATGTCTAATAATTTTTTTTTCTTATTTTCGTAAACATAACAAATACATCCCTCTCCTCTTTCATAAGTTTGCGATGAATGGTGTGCTTTCGACAAAGACTTCCTACTGCTGTGTCTGATGCTGGAGGGCTGTGTGTTTAGTACAGACAGTGTCGGGCTGGCCAAGTTGAGGGCCCTTGGCGCGGGTCCTTAAAGGTCCCCCCATATATATATATATATAAACTTAACACATCAGTTGCAAAACATGATAAGTGACAAAATAATATTTTCTGTATTGAATAAATATGTAGTACAAAACAGATCGCAAAATGTTACGATAATACTGAGACAATCAAACGTAACGTAATCGTGAAGTTACTTCAGTTACTTCAGCAGGTTTTACGCAGTTCTTCACTTGATGTGGCAATCAAATCAATTATTTTTCTTTGACTAATTCCGGAATAAATCTTTTTCCGTAAACATAAAAAGTAAAGGAGATAAATGGTTTGACTTATCGTAGATTTTAGTCTTGATTTAACAATTTTTAATTTAGAAAATGCTCTCTCACATGTGACTTGAGTACATGGAAGAGTAAGAACAAATTTGAAAGCAGTGTACAAATCATTCTGTTGCGAAAGCTGAAACAGAAGAGAAATTGTATATGATAGACATTTAAAGCACTTTTGATTGTTCATATTTTCTTTTTTCTTTTTCTTTTTTTTTCACAGTTTGTGTGTCGGTTTCATTGCCGCTTTCAGACTCAGGTTCGCTATCACTCTGTTTTTTCTTACCTTCTGGCTTTGGTCTGTAATGCTCTTTCCACTTCATTTGGAAACTGTCATATTGACTAGTAAATTGCTTCAATTCTGGAAGTAGACAATTCATATCAATACCAGTGAGTTCAGCAATTTCAAAAAAAAAAAAATCAACTTCCTAGTATGTCAGGAATATTAAGACTAGAGATTTCGCTATATCTTTGGGGCTCTAGCTAAGAGCAATCAAAAAGTGAACCTTCCTTTGACACAAATCTTTCCCCAATACTTTGCAGAGCACTATCAAGGATTTCATAATATGCGACTTTAAAAAGTTCATAGAGAAAAAAAGTCCACGCTCTCGTCACTCGCTTTTTTCAATAGGCACTTTCTTTTTAATGGGGACTCGTTTCTGGAGAAAATCTGTTTCAATATCTAATTGACCTTTGAATACTTCTTTGAAGCCTTTGCGAAATGCGACACATTTTTCGTACAATCGGTGGAATTTTTCGTAATTTATTTTCTGTTTTATCTGCTCCTGTAATGTATTCACTAAACTCCAAGCTTTGAGGTAATCTAAAGTCTTAGACTGGAGAAACATTATACAGGGGAAGTCACATCAAACAAATCAGGTATAATTAAAGCTGTTACAAGAGTTTCAAAGGTAGTCCATTTTTCTAACAAAGTGCATCCTATCTAAGTTACCTGTGGATATTTCTAGCAAAACGGACAAGAAAGTTACAAACTTATTAGATTCCAAATTCTGAATATTATTAAAATGTAAGAGCTTTGGTTTTGCTCCACCAACGAGCTGCAGCTACTTCTTCTTCTTCTTCTTCTTTTTTTTTTACTTCTTTAGTTTACCATAACTAGAGTGTTTTTCTTTCACTTCCTTTTTCCATGCTGACATTCGTTTGTGCGAAATTCTGATATGAGTAAGGGGGCCGTACTGATATGAGCAAGGGGGCGCGAGAAGACTTCTTTCGGAAAGACGAACTTAGGCTTCCGCAACCTTTTTGGTAGGAAGAGTCAATAAAGCATTTGTGATCTCGAAAATTCGACCAAAGCCTACAGGTCTTGCGCCTAATGATCCCTGCGGGGCCACTTGGGCCCTTGGTGATCGCCAAGTAGCCAACGTGGCCACTCTAGCACTGAGTACAGATATTCATACTGTTGACTTATACATATTCATTTTGATGCATAGCATAGTTGTTCATTTTAGCATGTAATTACAACTGTTTAAAGAGTGTATGTCATCGTTAGGAAAACAAAAAAAAAAAAAAATTAGTTAACAACGTGTTTTGCTACATATGCAGTACATAAATAAATATTTTCTTCCAGGAAAATAAAAACCGTCAATTGTTAGCAATGAACGTCATATATTTTAGTTTAGTTTCTTTCTTCTATTTATTCAAGTTTTTATCTCATTAAGCATCTACTGATATGTCTCATATTTGGTCAATATTTTAGTAAAACAGAAATTTACTGATTTATTTGCATATGCTTGGAAGTGAACCCTGGACTACGAAACAATAACATGCATATATAGAAGTAGTGTGCCATCTATTCCAAACACTGCCTCAATCATATAGTAATGCTTCATGGCTACGATTGAACCCATGGTACGAAAGATCGTTTTAGTTCCTTAAGCTTGTCTCAGACGGGACTGAAGTAAGGATACGATTCACGATCTAAATCTCACGACCTTATTTGACGATAAGGTGAGGAGTAACTTGAGCTGAGTCCAGGTTGAAATTTTCTTGTCCTTATTTGGATCCTGAATAGAAAGAAATAGAAGCAATTTCGGATATATCGCATTTCAAGGGTACACATTTTATCATCTCTTTCAATCTTCAATAAGAAAGCAAAAGTCTTCCTTGTGCTCATCCAACCGAGGAATGTCGTTGGAAGCAATCAGATAAGAAATTTTGCCAGCCGTGGACAAATACTTCTTGTTATCTTTCGATCAGCGTTTTTCTTCTAAGATCACTGTAAACATTCTCCAAGGAAGTGATTCCTTGTCACGCATTAAAAATAACAGGAAATCACTCAACTAGTTCATTTTTAAAATACTGATTCTATTTCACAGGTAGTGAGGTACATAAAGACACAATTATATAGGTATATGAATCTCCAAACTTCACTGCTATTCCAGTTAAAGTTGTCTAGTATATGTTTCAAATAAATATTCTTGCTTTGAATTTCTTATTGCTGATCATTGGGAATAGTTTATAAAAGTGTAGACATATATGGACGTTCAAGTTAGGGCTTTACGTTGATTGACATAGAACAAAAAACGATAATGCATAGCTAGAAACTGTATTTTTAGAATTGAATCAAATTCTCAATAAAATATATCATCTCTACTCTTAACATTCTTCTAAAACCGAACATTTTTGAAATTTACTAGTACCTCTGGTTTCATTATTGATTTCCATTAAGCAAAAACGGCGAGAGATACCGAGAAATGTTTTCCTGGAATCGATTAAACGTCCCAACAATACATGCTATCTACTCCGTTAACCTTCTATTGAAACAAGGAGGTTAAAATCAACAATTTCAAATTTTAACGTTGGTAGCCGTACCATAAAAACGGTAATATATAGGGACGAACGGTTTTTGGAAATCGGTTCAGCGTTTCAAGGAATCAAGGAACAACAGTAAATTTTTAAACATACACACGAGAATTTCAGGAAAGCGATATGGTTATGTAGTATTATTAGCATTAAAAAAAGTGTTCGTTGTGTGACTTTATCACGTACTTTATGGCTTGCCCTTCTGAGGTTGGGAGTTTGTTGAAGGAGTAAATATAAAAGAGATTTCTGTTATTTTTCTTCACCCTGAGGTTTCTTTTATCATACATGGCAGGACGTAACCAAAACATATTCATGCATCGTATCATTGAAGCGTTTTGTGTTTTGTATATTAAAGTGTTCAAAAATATTTAACATATTTGCATTTGTTCATGTGATCTCAGGTTCAATTCTCGGTGGGAACACACATGAGACAATTGGAAGCTAAAACAATATAAAAATAGTATTTAAAAGTCAGGAAATTGATATTTAAACTTGAGCTATCTGTTGGGACTGTAAGGCCGTAGTTAAATTAACCCACACGTTTCGTAAAGATATATTATGTCGTTATTGTTTATTTACTATAAGCTATCAGATACATCCTCAGAGGCCACTTTACACTGTAGTAATCAACAGATGAAAACAACATTGGAAAAGGAATGAAAGGAAGGTTTCCAGAGCCTTAGATCAAGGTACTAACCTAGCATTTGCCCGGTATTTTGAAACGGAAAATTTTCCGATTCATAAAAACATACTCCACTTATTCCTACATCGTTGTTTAGCCGTGATGTGACTTCTATATTTTTCCGGAAAATTTTCCGTTCTTAACAAATATCAGTGATCAAGTAACAATTCCTCAGTATTCATAAAATTAATTGAATTTATGTATAGAAATGTTAAAAATGGAAAGATCGTTTAAAGAATCTGAAAATTTTCATGGCTCACACACTTTTCAGTACTATGTAGGAACAAGTGAAACAATGTTTCATAAATCGAAATATTTTGTGTCTTGTATGAAAAAATTGAAGAAATTTTTAGTCGGAAAATTTTCATCATTTTGAAGCAAAAAGTAAAACAACTTTTAGTGAATCGGAAAGTTTTATTGCTCTGTAGAAGCAAATTTAAGGAATTTTCATGAATCGGAAAATTTTCATCACGATGTAGAAACAAGTGAAAACACTTTTCATAATCCAAACAGTTTTGGATATTATATAATAGTGATGTTAGGTGGAAAATTTTCCACTATATTTAACTGCACATTGAGACATACAATTCCTGTAGAGGAAACTTAGACAGCAACAAATTATAATTTTCCAATTAGATTTCGGGAACCAGAAAATTTTCTAATATTTCAAGTTGGGAAGTAAAAATTTACATAGTGTTTCTCTTTCTCTCTCTCTCATATCTACTTATTTCTAAATGTTGCAGAGTGTAAATCTATAAAAGTAGTAAAGCTATGAGAAAACCGTCTTATGCGTATTAAACTGACGAAATCTAATATTGTAAGATCAAAGGTGGATTCTGAGGGAAGAACGCATTGAAGTTTTTGAAACATTCTTGAAATGAAGAATCGTTAGATTTTCATTTCATGAAACTTTTTAAAACAATATTTACTACCAATAAATTCTACGGCTAAACAACGATGTAGGAATAAGTGGAGGATGTTTTTATGAATCGGAAAATAATTATGACTTTTAATAAATTGAAATTTTAATTAATAGAATGGGATATTTGCACTCTACGAACTCATGTTCTCTGCTCTTTGCATACACACACACACACAGAGAGAGAGAGAGAGGAGTTGAATTGAGTTGGTTTTGAAAAAATGAAATGAAATCTTTAAGTTTTACGTCCCACGGTTATGCCGGTTAGGCTAAAAGAGACGGTGATGATGAGAGAGGAGTGAAATGAAGAAAGTGGGAGGAAACGGAAGAACCCCGAGAAAACCCACGAGCACGGTGTTTGTCCACCACAAAGTCCACACGGCGCGAGCTGGGATCGAACCAGGGACCCCAGGCACCGGAGGTGAACGCTCTACCACTGAGCCACCGCGCCCCCAGAATTGGTTTTGAGTTTAACGTCCCTTTCACCAGCGAGACTAGATAAGACTGGACCAAGGGACCAACTGATTAACGTGAAATCCGAACTACATGAGCTCCCGCTGGGAATCGAAGCCAGGTCTCCCATGCCAAAGGCGCGTATGCTAACCGCTTTGCAACGAAGGAGGTCACAGATGAAGAGAGAGAGAGAAAGACTGTGTAAAAGTTCACTTCCCAACTTGAAATATTAGAAAATTTTCCGGTTCGCGAAAGCTAATTGGAAAATTATAATTTGTTGCTGACTAACTTTCCTCTACAGAAATTCAGTTTTGTAGCTGAATGTGCAGTTATAGTGGAAAATTTTCCAACTAACATCACTATATATAATATCTAAAATTCTCTGGCTTATGAAAAGTTTTTTTCCACTTGTTTCTACATCGTGATGAAAATTTTCCGATTCATGAAAATTCCTTACATTTGTTTCTACAGAGCAATAAAACTTTCCGATTCACAAAAAGTTGTTTTACTTTTTGCTTCAAAATGATGAAAATTTTCCGACTCATAAAAAGTTCTTCAAGTTTTCCATATAAGACAGAAAATATTTCGATTCATGAAAAATTGTTTAACTTGTTCCTACATACTACTGAAAATTGTGTGAGCCATGCAAATTTTCAGATTCTTTAAACGATCTTTCGCTTTTTTACATTTCTGTACATGAATTCAACCAATTTTATGATTGCTGAGGAATTGTTACTTGATTACTGATATTTTTTTTAGAACGGAAAATTTTCCGGAAAAATATAGCTGAAAATTTTCCACCTCACATCACTACATATATTGTTACAGATGGCTGTGGGTGCTGTTGTTTACTCTGAGAAATGAATCTTCTTAATAAATCTCTGTTAGAAATTCCATCAGACTAAATATGCTTTGCTGAGTGAGCGTCAGTGAAATGGACATACACCATTTCGCCGTCTAAAATGAAATAAAAATCATAGTGTAAACTGGTAGTTAAGTCAGCAGGCGACAAGAAAATTGGTCAAACAAGAAGACACCATTAGAGACACATGATCCTAGGTTTTAACCCCTATGGTCTCACTGGCCTCACTAACTGCCTCCAATAAATAATTAGATATATTAGTACAACATGTGGCTATCTTTGATCTCTTGCGTACTATTACATCCAAAAATTTCTTTCCTTTTACTTTTTTAATTCAAAGCTTTAAACATACTAAATTTTAGTGTTTAATTCGTGAGAGGAAGGTTGGGATACATTCGCTTGTTTTTTAGCCTACTTCTGGTACTTGAAACACATTCAAATATTGTAATTTTTGTCATCTAGCATCTCCTTTTCTAAATTTCATAAATCGTAAAGTATTCTAGTAATCTGTTCCATTGGCGTCTCTGGCATGTAAAATTTGGGGGGGACATAAAAGGAAATGATCTAACTGCTAGTATCTCAGTGGAATTTTAGATTGTGTCACTTCAAAATATTGGGGGAACGCGTCCCCCCCCGTCCCCCCGCCAGAGACGCCCATGATCTGTTCTATGTTTCCATTTGAACAATCTATTTATATTCTTATTCTCTAACTCGGTTTTTTTTATATAGGTATTGCATTTATTTGAATCTGGTCTCTAAACTTACATTTAGATAATGAAAATTCAAAGTATATACGTATATTCAAACGGATGTAAATGCTCCCCTAAGCCATCTCTTGGAAGCGAGAAACAGTAGTAAGAAAAATCTACCATATACTCATATAACATGATTTTTGATTTACTAATTGATTGTAGAGTTAATGGGCACATAATTATTGATGCGTTTGTTCCCCGTTACGAGGAATTTGATTTTGTATGATTATTTATGTTCGCACCAATTCCTCCGGATATAATTATAGAACCGTGTTAACCGGGGAAATACAAACTTGAGTAGTGGTTCAGATCCACTTATGTCCCGTCTCGCATATCAAAAAAAGGAATATGTATGTATCATATATATTAGACAATTAGAATCGAAATAGCAACTTGAGCTTTTGTTGCTTACGAGTTTAAAACTCATATAAACGAATTTTATATAAATCTCAATGCACAGATTTTTTGTTTTAAATATCTAATTTATAATTCAATTTTGGAGATTTATATATAATTGTGTCTTCATATACCTCCCTACCTGTGAAATGAAATCAGTATTTTAAACATGAACTAGTTAGTGATTTCCTGTTATTTTTAATGCGTGACAATGAATCACTTCCTTGAAGAAAAAGCTGATCGAAAGATAACGAGAGGTGTTGAGTCCACGGCTGAGTGGACACCTGCAAGATTTCTTATCTGATTACTTCCAAAGACATTTCTCAGTTGGATGAGCAAGGGAAGACTTTTTGCTCTCTTATTGAAGATTGAAAGAGATGATAAAATGTGTACCCTTGAAATACGTTATATCCGCAATTTCTATTTTCTCCTGAACTTGCATACAAGTACCAATCAGAAAGAGTAGCACCTGACTACATTCAACTTTATTTCTTGCTGTCATTTCAAAACAATGCTGCCTGGACAAGAGAAGCATTAATGGTATTAATAGAGTCATACGAAAAATATTTTTTATAACGTGAAGCACGATTTATATTATTTAAAAAAATGCAAGAACAGAGACCTTAGAGAAGGTATGCAATGAAGTATGAATATTACATGTGTGAACAAATGTAATTACATCTTTTAAAAGATAAAAATAGGTGCAAGTATATTGTGCAATATGTATACCAAAAGATACTGTAATATATTATCGAATGCGTGCAGGTTTACTTTTGGCGCACCACCCGAAATAATTGTTCAAAAATCAGAATTCTTTCACTAATTCCATTCTTATTGTTTCCTAAATGATTTGCACTGGGCGACATAAAAATATCTCACATGACATAGTTAAAATTCATAAACAGTTGTTGAAAAATTACAATTCTTTTACGATTTGCGTATAATAACAGCGTTTGGATAAATGCATAAAAACTACTGTGCAAAAACCACAAAACATCCTGTTCTAAGTGTCCACTAAAAAGCACAAATGCTATCTAGCCAAGTCAGCCCTGGACGAAGCTGGAGGTCCCGAGCGTTAGCGAGGGAATGCGTCCAAAGGGAGCGAAGTTGGGTATACGCATAGGCGAGTGTAGTGAAAACGAGTGGGTTTTGGCAATGATACGAGTTTCAAGTTCATTTGTCGTGGTTTCATACTAGTAGCGTTATACTTGTGAACATAAAATACAACTTCTGTACACTGCAGAAATACAGCGCCGGTGGAAAATAGTTTCTAATACAGTCATCTTTCATATGCACTCACTTATTTTATCCGTAGTAAAGTACTTGTGAGAATTTTACATAGACTTGTAGACATAAAATACAGGTGTATTTGATTCTATCGCTTTCAGAAATTTGCTCTTTATAAATATGCCTTTTCATACAAAGTATTGAATTCTACCTGTAAATCTTCCAAAATGTGGTGTGCCAAAACTAAACCAGCACCATGAAAAGAAACAATGAGAGTTAATTGTCATCAGTGTTGTGTGGCCTTCGTACAACTTTAGGGAATATTTCTAAAATGCTAGCACAATGCAAAATGTCCGGATGTAACTCATGAGAAGGGTCCTCAGCGTTGTATAAGTTTACTTTATGGGGTAAGTCAGTGGCGTAACTAAAGGCTTGGGGGCCCTCTCGCAGACAGCGTGAAGTAGAGCCCCTTCTCTATGTCCCACTTCACGATTTGGGGGCCTCTGACGGCTTGGGGCCCTCACGCAATGCGGGGTTTGCGGGGCCCTTATTTACGCCCCTGGTGTAAGTGGGTATCTTTTGTGGGTAGTGAGCTGAGCGGATACCCTCAATACCTACACTAGAAAATTGCTCTTCCTTCTTTATTTTAGCTTTCCGCACCTGATAACTGCCCTCATTCACATATTTGGCTAAGTCGTTTGATTTTCAGTTCGACAATCTGGTTGATGCATGGGCACCGACTACGTGGGTTCTCCGGGGCGCCAGCACCCACATAAATAATCTTGTGGGGCACCCACAATATTTTTAGTTTGATATGAACAATTAAAATAAATATTTCTCACTTGCCATTATCAAAAAGTGATAAGCAATTAAAAAATTGAGATGGAAGTTAAAATTTCTAACCTCTAAAACACAATTTTTTCAAAGTAATTATCTAAGAAAAACCTTCTAAGCAACATCTTACCCTTTTCTTTGCCTGTCTCTGGCTTAGTCAAAGGCAGTCTCTCCAATAATAATAATAATAATAATAATAATAATAATAATAATAATAATAATAATAATATGAAACTATATTGTAAAGCACAGCCTTTACGACAGTCTTCATAAAAGATTTTAACTAAAAGGAAATCAATCAAAAAATATCGACACTCCCCTGAAAACATATAACACGTCCCACCATTGATATGAACCCACATAAATTTTGGAAAATCGGCGACGTTGGGTTGATGCAAAGGTCTACAAACCTTTTTTCATCCGATATAGATTCTCTCATGTTCGTATCTTGCTTCCGAATTTCCCAAGTTACTAATTCCAATAGCGCATGGAATTCTGAAGAGTCCATTCTGTAGAATCTCTTTGTAGGAACGAGGAACTTCTGCAAATAGTTCATTATTCACCATTGAAAATACAATGCTTTCCTATTCATTATTGCAGTGAAGAATCCACTCCCTGGCCCAGCAGCTCCTCTTTTCTCTCTCTCTCTCTCTCTCTCGCTTTTTTTAAGGGGGGGGGGAGGAAGGGGGACAAAAGAGCAGATATCGCTGCTATGGCTATTTCATATTCTTCGGATGAACTCATATTGCGAAATAGAAAACCAGTAATACTTACGATTACGACAGTTGATTGCCCTGTGCGTAACACATTCTTCAAATGTTTTTCGCCTGTTTAATACAGTGGCCACGATAGGCCCTGCAGGTAAACCTATCTAGTTTTAAGGATCGTCTGAGACCCCTACATCACCTCAGGACAAAAGAAATTGCATGGAACTTTGAGTTAAACAACAGTCAAGTTGTAA
Organism: Thermobia domestica; assembly: GCF_964235325.1. NCBI lineage: Eukaryota > Metazoa > Arthropoda > Insecta > Zygentoma > Lepismatidae > Thermobia > Thermobia domestica. The sequence continues at coordinate 175,912,538 of NC_137463.1, read as the reverse complement.
CCTGGTTTGAGACTTCAGTTCAGGTCCATGTGAGACGGGCTTTAATGGAGATTTCTATCAGAACGTAGCTTTTTATGAAATCTGAACTGATCTGGATCATGATCTGCTCTGGCGTCAACTTGCGTTTTGTAACTAAAGACATCATTTCATTAACAAAATCTGCATCGGTTTTTTGAACAGCTCTGGCACCAACGTCGACTCTCGTACTAAGTTAGTGTGTAATGTTGTGCGAAACTACTTTTTTTTTTTTTCGTTTGAAGCGTTAGATCCACAATTTGGACGCAGTAAATACTAAGGTGTTGTGTGGATCTAACTCGATCTTAATATTCATCGCCCAGATAGATATTATTATTCGGTCATTAATAATTGCATGGTGTTATCTCATTGCGATAAAATGTTCACGTACAGGATTACCAAGTCGTGTTTGTAAGGAATTACAATTTGCGAGGCGTTATGAGTGTCTTTTCAATTTTTTCCAAGATTGTCTTATTTCTTTTATTATTATTATTATTATTATTATTATTATTATTTTTCTTATTTTGCGTTTTTGTGCCGTAACAGTAGTGGTTTCCAGACGCGGTGACATGCCAATCGCTAATCCAGAAAGACACAGCTAGGGGTGCTCCGTACCTCTGGATAGTTTGGTCCAGACCTTGTGTGCATCGGCCAAGTAATTGTCTGGAATTTTCGTTCACATCTTCTTTGGTGATAGAACATTTGACGAACTACTACTTTCGAGTGGATTTCATTCTGGCAGCAGAGTCGTTCCTTCTGGTAACACTAGATCATTGGCGAAATCACTTTCAATGTCTTCATCGTCTGTCATCGTCGTTTCATTAGTGTGTTAAACTTATCCACAATAATCTCTTCCTTATGCTTTAATCTCTTATGCAACGAGACGTTCCTGCCACGTTTGGATTTTCTGTGTGATGCCGTACATATCCGCTAACAGCTTCACAACTACAGCTTGTCGCATTTTGTATACATTTTATAGCTGATGCGCATTTACAGATCAGCTTCCGAAGTATCGCCGCACTCTATTTCCAATGACACTGTTAGACATCGAATGGTCATACAGAAACACTAGTATTCGTTCACATTTACTTCTACCACCACAACTACTAGCACTGATTCTGTCTCGCGTCTTTTTATCCCACGCTCTCTACGAACTTTCTACGTGCGCACATCTCCTCTACTTCCGCTCCCTGTGGTTCATAGCATAGCAGATTATACCACACATCTCTTTATTTTGCAAAACACACGTCAACGGTTTTGTTTACATTTCAGCGACAAGTACAAGGGTCATTTCTTCCTGTCATATTATATATATATATAATGAAATCTTAACCCGAAATCTCATTGTTCCAGTTGAATACACTGTTTCCGTTTAGGACAGCTTTCCGTTGCATACAGGCTATATTGAATTGTCTCTCCTTCTTATGGTTGGTAGGTTAATTGTGGTTTGCTTACTTTCACTCATTGCAAGAAATTCAGTTTCACCGTCATTACTGCCTTTATTTCAATTCGGGAACATTTAAAGTTCTCTCTTCCCTAGATCCGCTCCATAGCAGCTTTTCTTCCTTGCAGTCCATAGGAACTTAAATTTTGGTGATCTCTCTTTCTGTTGATGCTCAATCAGACGCTCTATGTTAGTATTAGATTTGTAAGCATGTGGAACTTTACTTATGAGATCATTTTTGGAGAGGCAAACTTTAGTTAATCTTACATTCATTCAAACATAGAAACAAACGACTGAAAGTTTCAGTGAGATTGAAAATAGTCACATAGGATAAGTCTCCCATCCCCATCCCTGGTCACACATAGCTACGGGTCTGGTGTTGACTACAAACCAAATATACGTTAATTAGAGAAAAAAAAATCTCTCTCTTTTCACGTAAGATTTACATGTGTACCCGGTTTTTGCCCACCAGTATAGTAAAACTAAGTGATTCGACTTTTTTCATTTATAATATTATTACGCAATAAATAATGAAGCTCCACAACATGTAAGCTCATAATACTAAACATTAATCTATATTTGTCCTATGTAGGGTTGCCAACTGGCCGCTTTTTTCACCGGCCTGGCAGGAAATATTGCTGTTATTTTGATTAAAGCCAGTGACCGGTACAAACTTCTTACCAGCCCCTTTATGACGTTTTTTTTTTCTTCCCTAATTTGTATCAAGTTCCAATGAATTTCACCTAGTTCTAAATATAGGTTTAAAAAGTAACTTCATTCTGTAAATCCAGAAATGTCATCTTTCACCATCTATCAATGATTAATATATTTTGTTCATCTGTTTAAATAATTTTATGGGGATGACAGAAACCGTATCAAGAAAATTTAAAATTTACTTGTAAGGAATTTTATACATTTATTGAGAGTGAAAAAGGACTTTTTAAAGCAATTTCCTGTAGTTGAAGTATAAGTTTAAAGAATAAATTTCATTTTCCAAATCAAAAATTGTCACGTAAAGATTAATATACTTTTGTCATTTGTTTCCATAATTTTAAACAAGTTATAGTTACTGGTAAATACAACAAAATAATCAATGTCGATTTCAGTTTCTCATGTATAGCACAATGCATCTATTAAGCTTATTAGTGAATGTACTGAGGATATGCAGAATACAGGTGCTAATGCGCTTTTGTTCACGATAGTACATTTCCTTCTTACGGATGGGTCCGAACAGAGATACTTCACACTTAGACCTATATCATAGGGAATTTTGAGGGTGTGCCGTTTTCTTTATATATATATATATATATATATATATATATATATATATATATATATATATATATATATATATATATATATATATATATATATATATTATTTTATTTTTCCAGAGTTGGCAGCCCTAGTCCAATGTGTAAGTTTACAGCACTTTACTAGCACATTTGCTCCCAGAGACCATGAAACCTTAGCTATCCGGTTCTACCCCACTTTACTTTCACTTAGCTATTATCATAATGAAGAGTCCAATGATGGGAAATTGCAGTATCAGCTTTACGTCAATAAGTGATGGTTCTCGTATGGAATCAGTTTGTAAGTTTTTCTCTCCATTTTCCCGAAAACTATGCTAGGTTAATCACACTAGCTGTCTCAAACCAGGAAAGTAAAACTAACACGAATTTCTTCATATTCAAGACATTTTTAAAGTAGGAAACAAGGCATGGTATGCGGACAATGCGGGTTCAGAAAAGTAAAATCGACTCAAAATAGGAAACGAAAATTGCAAATAAGACAGAAGAAGATAGAAAGAAAAGACTAATGAATGAAATGTCGAGAGACCATTGAACTGTCAAATTAGATTTGTAATGTGAATATCATCGAGTTTGTCGAATTTATCATTGATAAGATTGGTGGTGAGTACTGATTTCCTGTTGACTAAGTTACGATGTGTTAAATAAAATTTTATGAAGTCTGACTCATACTTCGTTGTCACTTTCTATATCAACATTTACTTTCACAGATTCAAATACGTGTCGCCTAAATTTCACAGAATCCACAGCACCAGTTTGGAATACTAGTACAGTAGAACCCCTTTAATCCGTTACCTTTTGGACTGGAGCTATGGTCGAAAAGCAAAAAATGTCGGATTATCAACAGAAAAATACCGATTTACAGTAAAATAAACAATCTATGAACTCAAAACTGACTGTATTGTTCTCTGCAATAAAAACAAACAAACAGTTAGCACTAAAAACTGCACAGTACAGTACAAAACAACACGCACAGCGAAAGAAACGATACAAGAGATGACGTAGCACTAAAGCGGATGTGCCGTAACTGCAAGTAAACAACAATGCCGCGACGGCAGTAAATGATAATGAGCCTCGTGAGTCACCGACGAGTCGGAACAAGTTCGGCTCGAGCACAGTTCGTCCAGCCGAGGACGGACGAGACAGGTTCTACTGAAATCTCAAATATTTAGTGTATTATTTTTAATTGAGATTAGATCTGCATACATTACGTACGTTACGTTTAATTTACTACCCAATCTTCTCAAGATTTATGGCGTATATGATCTATCGTCCTTACAATATCGAGAATTAATAATCAAAATCTCAGCTACGCATTGACCACATAGCAATATGAACATGTCGGAAAGGTCAAATTTAGTAGGATCGCGAATTTAAGCTTTAAATTAACTTTTCACAATTGAAAGTTACATTAACGAAAGACGTGTGTCCCGTTTTCGGATCAATGTGATATTACTACCATACTAGTATTATACAAAATTGGTTGGATGCGTTATAGGACACCGTGTACAATCTGCAACTTGCGTACGAACATAAATATATATATATATATACAATTATACAATTATTGGAGTGTATATAATTGTTGTGCAAGATGTTAACAGAGATGCTTATGTTTATGCCAACATTATTTTACTTTTAATTTTTATTTTAGGAAATTAGAGATGGAGAATGCTTTCATTCTGCCGGAAGCATCTTGAAGTAGCGGCTAAGTAATTCAATTACGTATCTCTGTGAGCCTATAGAGAGACAGTGACCATCTTCTTGCCGTTTCAAGGCGATGTGAAACGAAGCGTTACTAATTGGAAGTTACATGCAATAAATGTGTACTTCTAAACGAAGAAGCTTAGAGTGTCGAGTTTAGTTCAAAGGAGGCACCCAGAACATGGTACAGAACACTAGAAAGAACGTATAGAATCCTTTGCCCTAGTTTCTGTTATAAGACTTCTTTTTCTTAGCAGCTCGTACTGCAGAAGAGATGGTGTGTGGGTGTCGCCCTCAATCATAGCGCTTCTCTGAAACTAACACTACTTCCAGTATTGAAACAGCCATGTGCAATATCTACAAAATAGATTTGTACTTAATCAATAGAGCTCAGGGATGGTTTTACGACAAATGTATAGAGGCGTTGACCTGGGTTCCGTGCCTAGTAGGGCTTCGCATATGAACCCAAAAAGAGGTGCTCACAACAGAGGGTGGTAACGTAAAATGCTTCATTAAAATTGTAGTAGGGCTTGGGAAATTGTTGAAACATTAATAAGGGGGTTGTGAGATACTCTATTCTTGCGCCCCCCCAAAAAATCCTCCTCCCGTAGAATACATTAATCAAAGTGAAATAGTATAAACCCAGCTCATCCAAATGCTAACCATATCCAATAGTTTCCTCACACTGGAGATGTTATGAATAAAAAATCGAAAATTGAAATATCATTTTTAAAAAATCCTTTCCCCTTCCCGTTTTGCTTTTTATCTAGGTAGAAGCGGAATTCGAGAAAACACTGGAATACGTGTTCACATGATTTTCAATGACGAGTTTATAGTATACTGAACTTAAACTCCGTTACTTCACGGGATCATCAGATACCCTATAAGATTATCTTAGTTCTTTTAGTTGTAAGTAATAAGACTTTCATATGATTCTATCTAAACTTCTTCCTTTTCTTCTGATGTCCCAAATAGATGCTAATTAGTAATCAGACACTGGTTAGAGGCATTTATGAACCAATATTTCTTCCAGACCCCCGGACGAGACCAAAAATAATACGTCTAAAATATAATCTTCTAATATACATAAAATAATTGTTTGTTTGTTTGTGTGTCTGTCTGTCTATCTATGTGGCCTGGGGACCAAACGAGTGCACCGAGAGTTACCAAATTTTGGTCACAGGTACAACTGTGAGCAAAATAAATGACGCGTTTCTTTATTTTGAAGTTTTTTGAAAATATCTCCGTTTTCTTTATATGTTCGCAATTTCGGAAGGTTTCCTAAGCAGGAAGCGTTAATGACAAACCTGTTTTTAATATTTGTGTTAGATATTAGCTTAAAATAAATAAATTAGAAGCAAAAAACATTAAATCGACCGAAATTACGAGAATTACCAACTCTGCTAAAGTGGGAAATTTTCAAGAACGCGAGGGAATTCTGCAGTTCAACACGAAGCAGCGACATCTATGTCATTGAGAGAAATGTGGATTAAATCTACAAACGAAAATTTGAACGAAATATTTCTAATATGTCTCATTACATGCATTATCTGTGAACTCCAAATATATAAATCTATACTAAGTATCAACGTATAGATAGAGCAAAAAGTGGAAATTATCTATGGAAAAGGACGAATTGGCAGCACGATCGTAATGAAAAATCGTTTTTACCGTAGAACAGGGTTAGTTGACGTAAGAAAGAAATAGCTTAGTTAGTTAAAGCAACAAATCTGTATGCCGGAGTTAGTTGGTTCGAATCCCATGTGCAATTGTCATTTTTATTACTATGGTTATTTTGTTTATTTTTGTATGTGGGAAAGAATCAAATTGTAACATACTGTATGTGTAAAACTCATGACGATACCAAAAAAAGAAGAAAGTGTCGTTGTCGCACTTGCATTAGTGTCCCTAATTTTTGTTTGCAAACAGTTACGTAATTATTTCCCCTGTGCTCACTGCTCACTACATGCTCACTGGTGCATAACGAATATTTTCCAGTAAATGTTAATTCTAATTTGGAGAATTTTATAAAGTTTCACAATGTTTATCACTAGATAGTCTTCTATCTACTTTTTTGGACACTTTGATAACAGATTTCCCTATTAAATATTTAATTTTCCTTATATATACTTAATTACGGAAAAGTTTTACAATGTATTTGTTTTAAATTGAAATTGTTTTGAATTTACCACATGAGGTAAGTAGCCCGAAGGAGGAGAACTCAAGTAACTGATATTCTACGTAAAAGCAACCAATTATAGATTGATGATGCTTCTTATCTTCAGCACATAATCTTTACGTTAGAGACTCAGACAGAAAAATCCTATTTTTTCATCCCCTATGACCACTCATCTTAAAGCTCTACATGTAATGATTCGTGTCACATAATTTCGGCTCTCCAAAGACATTCATATTTAATAATAATAATAATAATAATAATAATTATAATAATAATAATAATAATAATAATTATTATTATTATTATTATTATTATTATTATTATTATTATTATTATTATTATTATTATTATTATTCCTGAATATGCCATCGTTACCTAATGTAGTAACTTTGGACATCTTAGTTTAAAATGTTTTCTTTAGTAATAATTTGAGCAATCACGTAACAAAATTTAAAATGTAGGAGGGGCATGACGTTTTATTTTGCCACTCTATTTTCAGCACCCTCACAAAAGATAGTATTTAATTTCTGACAAGCAGGGCAGACAAAATGAATAAGAAATATATTTAGAGCATCCTTTCCTGCGTGAATGGAATATCACGTAGCATTTTTTATTCTACCGAAGATGACTCTAGGCGGTTATGGTTAGGTAACAAAAGAAATACGTAATATATTTATAGCGCCCCTTGGCTGTAATATTACCGCTTGTTTATTTGTTCGAGGGCGCCCTACACAACCAAGGGTGATGAATATTAAAAGTGTCTAAAGATTACAAAACACTTTATATTTTGTCAGAAGCATGGCAGTGTATACACAGCATTGCTTTCGTTAACAAGTGTTTTATCCTTGAGTCGCTTATAAAATTAACCAGAATAAACTTTTGCCGATCGTTGTTCTAGAGAGATTTGTCCAGGATGGTTTGGTGTCGGGCTAATAACGATGACTATGTTTATTTACAACACAGTTAAAGAAATCGCAAACTTTCTGAAAAGGAACTTACTTAGGAAACATAAGATCCTCCTTATACTTAGCCAGAGCCGATTCTGAAATATTGCATCTAGTGTTCTGGGTGAAAGTTCTGTGGGACTATTAGAAAAATATATACAGTGACTAGCAGAATTATTCGGACAGATCCAATGAAATACATATAACGGGCTATGGCTCCAAAATGAAAACATATTTTGTACACAACAATACATAAGAAAAAGGAGCTATATACGCATACCTGAAAAACACAATGAAGCGTGTAGTTGCTGTCAACAGAACGGATATAATTAATCGCAATGAAAATCATACCCAAATTTTCCCCAGCAAAATTATTCGGACAGTACGACATTTGTGAAATAATGTGAGCACTATGAGACGTGGCTCTAGTGCTGAGGGTTGTGTTAAGTACTGTAGTCGTTATCGTGGCAGTTAGATACAACAATGCGTTGTCAACACGAAGAATGGGTCAAAGAGGAAAGAACACAACACTTGAAAAGCGGCAATTAGCAATTTTTCATTATGAAAAAGATAAAAGCTGCAGAAAAATTGCAGAGATGTCGCAAATGAAAAAGGTATAGTATGTGATATTATCAAGCGATATAAGGTTGAGGATAGAGTTGATTTCCTCCCCAACACGGGACGTCCAAAGACATTTTCGGAGAGACGGGAATCCGCAATAGTCCGAAAAAAAAGGATCAACGAATCAAGGATCAACGAAAGGATCAGTAAAAAAGAATCAATCAGCTTCAAAAATCGCTGCCGAGGTTGGACAATAAATGGGGATCGACGTGAGTCCCGATACAATTAGAAGAGTCCTGAGAAGAACTAGTTTCATGGCCGCGTAGCATGCAGAAAGCCTCATATCAACAAAACAAAGAGGAAGAAAAGACTAGTTTTGCGAAATAATACCAGTATATGGGTGCCAACTGGTGGAACTACGTGATTTTTTCTGATGAAAGTAAGTTCAATATCTTCTGTTCTGATGGGAAGGTAATGGTGTGGAGAAGAAACAATACCGAGCTGGAGGAACAAAATTTGCAGCCGTCAGTAAAATATAAAGGAGGGAGCGTAATAGTATAGGGCTGCATGTCAGCGTCTGGAGAGTTGGTGTTCATTGAACAGTCAATGAACAAACACTTCTACCTGCAAATTCTCAAAGATAATTTAAAGAAGAAGGCAGAAAAATGTAGATACTAGATACATTCAAATTCTACCCGAAACACAGCTTATATTGTAAATCTGTGGTTACTATACAATTGCCCAAAAACATTCCATCCCCCTCTCCAGTCTCCAGATATGAACCCCATTGAACATTTGTGGGATAAACTAGAGAAACAAGTTCGAAATGTGTTATAAACTAGAGAAACAAGTTAGAAATGTGTTATAAACTAGACAAGCAAGTTCGAAAAATATGCATAACCTCGAAGGCGCATCTGAAGGACGTGCTTCGTCAAGAATGTGCCAAGATTATTGTTGCATACACTCGCAAACTTGTGAATTGTATGCCAAATAGACTACATGCAGTTCTTAAGCAGAAAGGACTGCCTACTAGATATTGAGTTTTATATTTTTTACTCGATAAGTGTCATATCTGGTCAGGTGTCCGAATAATTTTGCAACACCCAAATTCGTATTGTGTTTGTGTTGATCTCGCTGCTTTACATTGTTTGTTAAGTTATTTTATTTTCGAAGTGTAAAATTGTTTATGTATGTTGGATGTCAGAGAAAATGATAGCATATTATTTGCATTTGCTTTTTCTTTGAAATAAATCCCATCTTTTGTTCAAACACTATAGTGTCCGAATAATTCTGCTAGTCACTGTATTCCCGTTTCCACGCTGATGGTAGAATTTCTGAAACAGTTATTAAATTACGTTCGAAGCATTGGCGTAATAGCACCCTGTGGCGTGGGGACCGCACAAGCTGCAAAGCCAAGAAATATATAAAAGGTACGCAGCGGCGGACCAGGCCAAATTTTCACCTGGGCAAAGTGACTTTTTGGCGCCCTCCCCCCTAGTACTAGCCTATATTTTACATTTTATTCTAGTGTTTTTAATAGTTTAAACCCATTTTTCAAAACGACTTTCATTACCTAGGAGAACTTCACAAAGAATATGGCCTGCTATAAACAATACGAACACCGCCCCCTAGCTTGGTCTAGTGGCTAGCACGCCTGCCTTCTGTGGTCCCGGGTCCAATTCCCGGTGGGTTAATTTTGAACGATAAACGTGGTTCGGATTTCACTATAATAAGTATCCACATCTCCTTTGGCTATTAAGGCATAACCGTGGAACGCTAAACTCAAGCAAACAAACAAACAATACTTATTCCCCCTCCACTCTTTATTCTACATGTGATCTCTCCATTTGTCGATACAGTCCCCTTAGTGCTATGAAACTCTCTTCTTCCACGGTGAAATGGAGAAAAGATTATGTAATTTCCGCTACTTTAAAAGAATATAAACCAAAAAAGTCAGTAGGAAACACATTATAAAATTTACTTTTTGAGGCTCGTTTTGGTGCCCCTCTGACTCTGGCCCCCCGGGCAGTCGCCCGAGTTGCCCGGCCCTTGGTCCGCCCCTGAAAGTATGGACGCATAACTAAGGGCTGCGGACGTGAGGTTAGCCTTCATGTTATGCCACTGGTTTGACGTGTTTGAAATGTTCAGTAACTGATCGGTTAGTGAAATAATTTCGACGGTTACTGATATTTAAAGTTTAGCTAAGACAAAGTTGCCTAACCAAATACATTTGATATCGCGATGTCACAATTTGATTTTTCCTCACATAAAAAAGGAGAAAAACAATAGTAATAAAAAACCCTTACACGTATTTGGCTCGAACTAACAACCTAATTCGTACAGACTAGTTGCTCTTACCAACTGAGTTTCGATTTCTTACGCGAAAGAAGTCTGTTATATTACGAGGCATCCTTTTCATTATGATCGTGTTGTTAATTTATTCTTTCGAGAGGTAATTTCCACTGTTTGCTTTATCTATATAAGTAAATGTATAGATTCATGTATTAAGAGTATTTGGGTAATGTGTGTAATAATTTCGCGACAAATATACTTGCTTAAATGTATTGTATGCCATGATTTGCCCTGATTGTCTGTTCCTATGGTGGTTGGGAAACACACGTCAAAACTGTTCGAAGTAATACGAACACGGCTTAAGAACAGGTACTGAACTGAGTTATCACTCGATTGACCTTGAGGGCAAAAAACACCAAAGGGTAGCTATAAACAAAAGTTCAGCATGCATTTCTGTGAAGTTCTGTTCAGTATCACGGTTCTCTGGCAAACATGTTTTTTCTTAGGAGTATATTTTACAAGACTAACCTTTCGATAGAGCGCAATGGCAAAGAACCAAAGGAATGGAATTCTTGCCCTTGTTAAGGTGGGGTACCACCATGTGCAATAAAAATGTCGCGTCTCCTTGAAGTGATACTTTATCGAAAATAACTCGTTTTCCTTTATATATTCGAAGTTTGAGGATTTCAAAATGAGGAAACATTACTGACAAACAAGGACGCATTTAGGGGTGGGTTCAGGGGTTCCGGACCCCCTTTGAAATCCCAACTTTTCTGTAAATTTTACCTAATCTTGGGTATTATTTTTAAAAATATTATAATTTATCCTAATAATGAAATCGGACCCCCCAGATAGCTTTGGACCCCTCCCGAAATAAATTCCTGCATACGTGCCTGCTGACAAATATATTTTCAATATATTCGTTAAATAATAAAGTAAAATAACTAAATTAGGAGCAAAAAGCTTCAACACGGTCTAACTTTTGTCCACTGCCAATATTGTTAGAAGGGATATTAATAGAAAAAACACGTAGTCAATGCTGAACCTCGGAACTTCATCCCGAACACAAACATATTTTCGAAACACACTAAGGCCTAGCCAGAAGACATTGTAAGCGAGTTACGTTTGGCAACATCGCACGGAAACAAATGAATGCTGAATTGCATTCTAACCCGTTCTTACTACTATTACTACTACTACTACTACTTTTACTATTTGGTCTAGGAATTAATTCGTGCGGCTGGACAAGAGATGGCGCAACGAACGGAGCGTCCCACAGTTCCGTGTATCCACACATGTGTTGCAAACCCCTGTCATCGCGTATCGTTCGTAGTATAGGGCAGTGGATTAAAGCGTCAACAACACCAGTTTGTAATTAAGTGAGCATGGCGCAATTTGTGCCTGATAAAGTGTTTTTGCGGGGTATCCTGCTGCATTACTTTAACATGCAGAAAAGTGCGACTGAAAGTCATCGTATTTTGGTGGAAGTGTATGGTGACCATGCTCTAGCTGAGCGAACGTGTCAGAAGTGGTTTGCACGGTTTAGAAGTGGTGATTTCGGCTTGGCAGACCAAGAGCGAGCTGGACAGCCAAAAAAATTTCAAGACGAAGAATTGACAGCATTGCTCGAGCAGGATTCGTGTCAAACGCAGGAACAACTTGCAGCAGCATTAGGCGTTGATCAAACAACAGTCTCCAAACGCTTGAAAGCCATGGAAATGATTCAAAAGATGTCACATTGGGTTCCACATGAATTGAAAGACAGAGACGTTGAAAGACGAAAAACCATTTGCGAATTGCTGCTTCAACGACAGAGCAGAAAGGGGTTTCTGCATCGAATTATTACGGGTGATGAGAAGTGGATCCATTACGAGAACCCTAAACGAAAAAAGGCCTGGGTGAAACCAGGTGAACCAGGTCCATCACAACCAAAACGAGATATTCACTGTGCAAAGGTTATGCTGTGCATATGGTGGGATATGAAAGGTGTGGTGTACTATGAGCTGCTGCAACCGGGTGAAACTATGAATGGAGAACGTTATCGACGACAATTAATGCGTTTGAAGCAAGCTCTGGCCAGAACACGACCAGAATGGGAGAACAGACATGATAAACTTATTGTTCAACATGATAACGCTCGCCCACATGTCGCAAAACCGGTCAAAACCTATTTAGAAAATGTCGGATGGGAAGTTTTACCCCACCCGCCGTATTCACCAGATGTTGCTCCTTCGGACTACTACTTGTTCGATTGCATGAACAACGATTTGATTGGACAGCGGTTTACTTCTTCAGAAGATATCGAAACATGGGTCTCTGACTGGATCGCTTCCAAGGATGAGGACTTCTTTCGCCACGGAATCCGTACATTGCCTGAGAGATGGGCGAAAGTGGTGGCTAGCGATGGACAATATTTTTCTTAAGGTATTTATGTATTTTGTGTTTGTACTACAGCTTCAATGTGTGCGTACCAACCGCACGAATTAATTCCTAGACCAAATACTAACTTTTGCTATGGGTCTGTATAGTACAAGGGCAAACTTATTTTAATGAAAATTTTAAAAAATAATCGTTAAATCACTTTTTGAATATTATTTTAAATCTTTTTTAAAGGAAGAAGTGTTATAAACTTTTTTAAAAATAAGAAAAGTAACTCTCCTTAGGCAGGGTTTGAACCCACGCCAAAACCAATCTTCCTTATTAGCATGTTGCTCTAGATCACTCAGCTACGAGTGCCGACAGCATTTGGCGTTTACGTTGTGCTATATTTACGTCATGACTCGTGATGTCACCAACAGGATTACGATATAGACGTCATTATTTTTCCTACATTGCAGAGTCCCCCGAGATTTGATCATTGTCTACTCGAACTGGAATTGTCATTTGGAACAAACACTTTAATATGAAGTCAAAAATTCCTTTAAAATAGACGAAAACTTCGAAAGTTTTAAGAATTTTAATATTTTTACCTTTTCCCATGAGGGGGTCATAGCCTCTACATAGAAGATCCCCCCGAGATTTGATCATTGACCACTCGGACTGAAATTCTCATTTGGAACCAAAACTTTAATATGAAATAAAAAATTAAACTTTTACATCAATTTGAACTGACTGGGTTCCGGTTAACCACACTACATGTATTATGTTTAGTTTAGTTAAGTGGTAATTTGTGACAGCTTCACATCATCAAAAGAATCCTTCACTTCCCCTCTCCCCAGAAGTCCGTGCTGGATCAGCCACTAGAATTAATAGACACTTTTCCTATTCTTTTTGTCACCCTTGCTTGTGTAGGAGCTCCCTCGAACAAATAAAGAAGCGGTAATATTACAATCAAAGGGCACTATGTATTTGGTATCTCTTTAGTTACCTACCCCTAACCGCACAGGGCTATCTGCGGTAGAATAAAAATGCTCCGTGATATTCCAATTATGAAGGAGGAGAGGATGCTATAAATATATTTCTTATTCATTTTGTCTGTCCTGCTTATCAGAAATTACGTAACGTTGTCCCTGTTTGTCAGTAACGTTGTCCTTGTCTGTTGGGAGGGTACTGAAATGAGAGGGGAAGAAAACGTCGTGCCGCCTTGCACATGGTTGCTCAAATTATTACTAAAGAAAGCATTTTAAACTAAGATGTCCAAAGTTACTACATTAGGTAACGATGGCATATTCAGGATGACGATTATTATTATTATTATTATTATTATTATTATTATTATTATTATTATTATTATTATTATTATTATTATTATTATTATTATATGAATGTTTTTGGAGCACCAAAATTGTGTAAGACGAACCATGGTATGTAGAGGTTTAAGATGGGTGGTCATAGGGGAGGAAAAACCAGGATTTATCTCCATCTGACTCTCTAACGTAAAGATTATGTGCTGAAGGTAAGAAGCATCATCATTCAACAATAGGTTCTTTTACGTAGAATATCAGCTACTTCAGTTCTTCTCCTTCGGGCTACTTACCTCATGTGGTAAATTCAAAACAATTTCAATTTAAAACAAATACATTGTAAAACTTTTCCGTAATTAAGCATCTAGGGAAAATTAAAAATTTAATAGGGAAATTTGTTATCAAAATGTCCAAATAAGTAGACAGAAGACTATTTGATGATAAACATTGTGAAACTTTATAAAATTCTCCAAATTAGAATTAACGATTACTGGAAAACATTCGTTATACACCAGCGAGCATATTGTGAGCAGTGAGCACAGGAAAAATAATTACGAAACTGTTTGTAAACAAAAATTAGGAACACTAATGCCAGTGCGACAACGACATTTTTTTCTTTTTTGGTATTGTCATGAATTTTACACATATGTTAAAATTTGATTCTTTCCCACATAAAAAATAAATAAAATAACCATAGTAATAAAAGTGACAAATGTACTTCTATGGGGTTCGAACCAGCTACCTAAAGTTTACAGACTTGTTGCTTTAACTAACTGAGCTACCTGTTTTCTTACGTCAACTAAACCTGTTCTACGGTAAAGACGATTTTTCATTACGATCGTGCTACCAATTCGTCCTTTTCCATAGGTAATTTCAACTATTTGCTCTATCTATACGTTAATACTTGGCATAGATTCATATATTTGGAGTTTGCAGATAATGCACGTAATAATACATATTAGAAATGTTTCGTTAAAAGTTTCGTTTGTAGATCTAATCCACTTTTCTCTCAATGACATAGATGTCGCTGCTTCGTGTTGAACTGCAGAATTCTCTCGCGTTCTTGAAAATTTCCCACTTTAGCAGAGTTGGTAATTCTCGTAATTTCGGTCGATGTAATGTTTTTTAGCTTCTAATTTATTTATTTTAAGCTAATGTCTAACACAAATATTAAAAACGGGTTTGTTATTCACGTTTCCTGCTGGGAAAACCTTCCGAAATTTCGAATATATAAAGAAAACGGAGAAATTTTCAAAAAACTTCAAAATAAAGAGAGGCGTCATTTATTTTGCTCATAGTAGTACCTTGGTCCAGGTCCCAGACCAAGAGGAAGCGTTTTTTATTATTATTATTATTATTATTCGAACCAGGGGAGGTTTACCAGAACGTGAAAAGTAGTAGAAAATGACCGATATTAGTGTAAAATTCGTAGTTTTCGTGGTCACTGAGATCAATGGTGAAACTTCGGTCACATTAACTTCTGAATTCACCCCATTCCGCTGCGGGCCGGGGTCATTGGGGGATACCGAGACATGTAAAAATAAGCCAAAATGGCCGATATTAGTGTTAAATTCATAGCTTTTGCGGTCACTGAGATCAATTGTGAAAAAATTCACCCCATTCCGCTGCGGGCAAGGAGTCACTGTGGGGAGATACCAAGTAAAAATAATCGAAAATGAGCAATACTAGTGTCAAATCCATAGTTTTCTCGGTCGCTGAGATGAATGGTGATACCCCCACAGTGTTGACTTCCAAACACAGCCCCCATGAGAAGAATGTGTATTTCAGCTAGTATAATAATAAGTAGAATAGAAAACAATATCTGTCCCTCGGAATACTAAGTGTCCCCCCCCCCGAGTACGTTTTTCTGAAAGAAACAATGTTGCAAACCAGACTATTAATATTATTTCGACATTTGTCCATATTAATATATGGCCACAGCAATAATTACAATGGAACTATACATTCGGCATGTTTGGCTTACATTTCACTTTTCAGAAAAGGCTAACCCCATTTAACTTAAAACACTTAAGAATTTTGCAAGTACGGTAAAACACTAGATTTAAAGGAAACTACTTGATGGAATTAATTTCGCTTCAGAATTTCCCTCAGAAATATCCAACCTTTCTTTCCCACCTGATGTTCAATTAGAAACCTTAATTCATCTCTACCTGGTAAGTAATTTATATGTCCTGTGATGTAAAATACATCCGCGTGCAAGAAAAAAAAAGTACTTTGCGTGTAGTAACGATATAACATGAGAAGAAGCATCTGGACCAATTTCCTGTATGTCTTCTTCACTCTTTCTTTCTTTCTTTCTTTCTTCTCAATTTCCCCTTCTTCCTTTTTCTTTGTAGGTAGTAGAAAGGAGAAAAGGGTTACCGAAAAAGAAATGTGTGGCTGGACCATTTTACCTGTCGACGTACGTAACAGATGGAGCCAAGAAACGAATTCCTGTTGAACGCTAAAGAAAGATGTTAGTTGCGGTGTTTTTCTCTGCAAAAAGAAAACAGTTAGAACAATCTCTTCAGTAGAACTTTCGAGAAAGAAACATATATATCTTCTATATTGCTTTAATACTGATTTCACAATAAAAAAATAATATATTAGTTTTGTAGATGAGAGTTTATTATTGAAATCAATACTAAATCATAATTGGTTAATAATTGTTGGAAATAGAAATGGGCTAAAAGTGTTCACAAATATGAGAATGTCCGATATGTAGTTACTGAAGATAGTCTGTGCAAATAGGATACAGAATTATGATGGATGTTTAAGTTGATGTTTACGGTATGAGTTATTATGAATGTCCTGTGAATAGTAAATATGTAATAGCTGTGGAATGGTCAAGATGAATTATAATGTTTAAAGAGTGCATAGGGCACAGGTTTATAATAAAGAATTATTGAAGAATGCAAGTGTTTCTTGTATACATATTAAGATTGAATATAGTTACTAAGAGGATTAGACATATATAGTTTGTTACATCCTTTGGCTATGTTTTAATATTTTGAGCAGTGAATACATTGGTTGTTTTTAAAAGTGTTAACAATAATCAATCTATCAATGTTGAGTACTACGCCCATTGATTTACATCAGGGTTCGTAGGTTTTATTAAGAAAATTTCCCTCGATTGACACATTTTTTCCCTTTTCTAATCAAATTTTCCCCTATTTTGTTGAGTGTCTAATTCCTATGAGAGAAGTTATGTGAAAAGGATAATTTAGTTGTATTAAAAAAAAGTGCCAACCAGTGGCGCATCTAGATGGTAAAAACTGGGGGCAGCGAGAACCCAGACCATGATAGGTATATCATGAGTTTACTATAAACTTCCAAATATATATATATATATATATATATATATATATATATATATATATATATATATATATATATATATATATATATATATATATATATATAATAGCTTAAATTATTTTTATAATTCAAAAATCTAGTGAGGCCTAGTTCCCCCCCCCCCCAGCCCGGTCTAGATCCGCCACTGACGCCAACCTATTTGTTTTATTCATTTGTTTCTTGCTTCTATATTTTTCACTTTGTTTTACAAGAAAATTACAAATACATCCACCACACAGTTGGTGGAAATTGTACTACTTTGAACAGACCTTCCACCCACAAACTATTGCTATTGTATTGGTTTGGTTGTTATAATGAAGAACAAAGAAAAATTTAAGCATTTTTATTGGTCACTGAGTCAACGCGACAATTTCCCTGGATTTTCACGTTTTATCGAAAAATTCCCTTTTTCCACGTTTTGCTAAATTTACCTACAAAATTTCCCTAGATTAGAGAGTTTTTTCTCAAACTACGAACACTGATTTCCATAGAGAATTACAAGTAATATTCTATGTGCGTAACTCTTAGGAATACCTGTGTCATTATTTGGAAAAAAATGAAATGAAATCTTTGACTTTTATGTCCCACGATTATGCCGGTTAGGCTAAAGGAGACGGTGATGATGAGTAATGGATGAAATTGTGGAATGAAGAAAGTGGGAGGAAACGGGAGAACCCCGAGAAAACCCACGCACATGGTGTTTGTCCACCACAAAGTTCACTTGGGAGGGGCTGGGATCGAACCCGGGAGCCCAAGCACCAGAGGTGAACGCTCTACCACTGAGCCACCGTGGCCCCATCATTATCTGAAGTAGGCCCATATGTGTCACCGTTAAGAGTATACAAATAACAAGAAACACCATCTTCTAGTTAACGACGTACTTTTCTTTTTCGTGCATGACCTATACAATACACAAATGAACAACCTATTCAATTAAAACAAAACTGCCATTTATTATTGGCAACGAATGATATATATTATGAAGTTCCAGAAAAGTTTTTTTAACGATTTTTTTTAAAGATAATGCATTGGAGTTATTCACTCCAATATAGACGTTAAATGTTTAGTAACAGCAGGGAATTTGTGTTATTTCTCAGTCCATACTCTTTTGTCGTCACGAATTCTGTCGAGGAATTTTAAGCTTAAAATATATGTAAAACGATAATCATGTCTGTTGTTCTCCATGGTTGCGAAGCATGGTCTCTTACTTTGAGGGAAGAACGTACATTGAAAGTATTCAAGAATAAGATCCTGACACGAATATTCGGACCCAAGAGGAACGGGAATGGGGAGTGGCGGAAACTTCATAACGAGGAACTG
This sequence comes from Thermobia domestica, assembly GCF_964235325.1. Classification (NCBI taxonomy): domain Eukaryota; kingdom Metazoa; phylum Arthropoda; class Insecta; order Zygentoma; family Lepismatidae; genus Thermobia; species Thermobia domestica. The sequence goes on along the minus strand of NC_137463.1, from coordinate 175,893,729 downwards.
CATAATGTATACGGTTTATATCAAATATTGTTAGGGTCATCAAGTCTAGAAGGCTCAGGTGGACAGGTCATGTAGCCAGAATGGAAGAAAGGAGGAACCCATTCAAATTTTTAACTGGAAGTTCAATCAGAAAACAACTATTATGAAGACCTTGACGCAGATGAGTGGACAATATTAAGATGGATCTCGCAGAAATAGGAATACAAAATAGAAACTGGATTCGGTTAGCTAAGGACAGAAGTCGGTGATGAGCTTCACTGAACTCGGCATTAAACCTCCGGGTTCCGAGTTAGCTATTTAATTGTTGGAATATATCTTCAAGCTTTTCATTTTGTTCAGGTCGATGTCGTTTATCGATTGATATTCGTCTCATCTTTGCATAACAATATAATCAAACAAAAATTAAAGTTAATAATAATTTTATTCTATATCTCATTAACTATACTATGTACCATCATTTTGCTAGTATCATAATGAAGAATTTAATGAGAGAATATTTTCATATTAGTTTCACCTCACTAAGTAGCATTGTTCTCGTAAAGTATCAAGTTTTAGATTTACAAAAAAAAAAAAAAAAATAGTTTTCCTCCATTTTCTTCCATTGCGCATGAGCTTTTATACTTCATTTAGCCTAATGAGATACATCGATTGGACATTTTGATTCTTCGTCAATCGCTTTTAATATAGTAGAATTATTTTAATGAACTCACGTTTATTTAATGACGTAATATTACTGATTGCTTCTTTGTGTGTATTTATAAATGTCTCTCACTTCCTGAAAATTAAATTTTGTTGCCTACATTTTTAATATTTCATAGTTAAATTTAAGTAATAAGAAATTTTTATAAATTGCAAATTCATTTTTAAGAAAGTAACAGGTATTTATCTAGACTTGAAGAAAAAATCAGTAATACTATCACGTCATGAAAAGTCCAGTTCATTTCAAAGAAACGAGGAAAATAATTTCCTATATAAAACAACGAGCTAAAGAACAAAAATACCGGAGATATTCAACACCATTAATAAAGAACTCCTATCCTGTATCTTAATAACCGACTTGAAGAAAGCATTCGATTGTGTCTGACATAGTGGTAAATGTGGAAATTCAACTACCGGTACTTCAAATTACCAGGGATTTACGTTTGCTTCATGTACCATCTTTTATCAGAATAGAATGCTTTCAACCCCTAATAATAATATTTTATCGTATCCGTTATTTAATTCCAAGAATTTTTCAAAGTTGAGCGCAGTGGCGGCTCCTGAAGAAATTACATTGATATTTTGTTCATACAAGCTACACTGTTAAAAATACTTTCTTAAATCTGATAAACCATTTCTTATATTTGTACCGAGAATATCTTTTCTTAGAAACAAGAGTTTGAAACTCTCATTAATGAAAAATGAAGAAAAGTAAATGAGATTGTATAAAGGGAAACGAGAAAGTATAATGTTACTTTCCTTATGAATGAGAATTGCCAAATCTCATTTCTAAGAAAATATTGTCTCAGTGCACAGGTAAGAAACGGTTTCTCAAATTTAAGAAATTATTTTAACAGTGTAAAGCACAAAACTTACCTAATATCCTAATTCTTGTATCCAAGAATTAGAACATAAGTTTTCTTGTATCCAGGAATTAGAACATAAGTTTTCTTCCTTTAGCGTGTAGCGATAAAATAGCAATTTTTTCTACCGATGTGCCTTCCTTCACGAGCTGCCACCGTTTGAGTTTTTTGTTTTGTATATATTACATAAAAGTGAGATACCAATAAGTACCGTACTCACCAATATTTTTCCTAGGAAATAAAGAGAGTGGGAAAAAGTTATCGAATTGGAACACACTTCATCCTGCAGTCCTTTTGTACAGTTTAACTTTCAATGTTAGAGTTACTACACTACTCTCTTCATGTGTGTTATTAGAGCTTCCATATTAATGGATTAGGTCTAGTAGTTTGTGATTTGTTGTTTAATTATTTTCAATTGCTCACTCAGTTATTTAATGGTGACCAAAATGGCCTCCACAGACACGGTTTTAGTTTTTAGAGATAAGCTCTCCTGTGAGCAAAACTCGATGTATATACATTACAACGACTCACCAAAGGTAGTCGTTAACCCTGGTTCAGTTATATCTTTAGTGGCAATAATCGTTTTCACCTTAAAATATCTTCTGAAGTTATATTCACTAGTATGCTTACCTTTTCTACTGAAATTACAAGTCCATAATGAATATTAAATAATTTATTCTTTGATTCCCTTTTAACGTATATTCACACAAACGGTCTTGCAATCAAAACATGTTAACTGAGTATCTATAAACAACGACATAGCAACCAACTAGACAATAATGTATATTTCTTATATATTAAAACATTCTTCTTTTATTATTTTTAATTAACATTATAACAGGTATAGTGCTTGTGTAAAAGCACTTTCTGCCCGAGATATATGTAATTATGAGCCGATACAAAGTATCTCGTTATATAAAATGTCGCCCGATAAAGGGACTAAATATAAAAGTTACAAGGGAGCTTGACTTTTATATTTAAGAACTACTGGTCCGTTTATAATAATGACATAATAATAATTGTGTTCTCTACATTTTGATCGCCCTTCATATATAACTTCATTAAGTTTCCTTCATATAAATACATTTATAATAAAACTTTTATTCCATTATTATTTATCTTTTATCATTAAAAATGTCGTCGCTTACTAATAAAATCAACGAAGGATGCGAAATCAAAAGCGTAAGAGATAATTACATTTTAAAACACAAATTACAATGACCAACGATTTCATTCATCATTAAAAACGGTCATGTTAAAAAAAATGTTTGCTCTTTCCAGGGCGCATTATATAACAATTACGATGGTATTTTAAAGTATACATCATATCAACAAGGCGTCATGATACAAAAGAATCTTATCCAAGTATCATATAAGGTGACACATGAGTTCAGTCGTCGGATAATTAGCTTAATAGAATGAACCTTCTACTGAATATAATCTTTGACAATAAAGTTTCAACATAAATCAATATAATATAAATAATCTTTGTTTTTAATCAGTAACAACACAACGATTCGCCAAAGGTAGATATAATAATCTATGTTCGAGTGAACGAAAAGAAGAAATTAAATTTATTTTCACACATAAATATTCATAAGAACCAATAGCTGATATGGGTTTAACCCCTACCACATCAACTGCAATCAGTTTAGATTCGTACTTGTATATGCTTCTAATAAAGTACATTGTACCGCACAATCATGATTATGTCCCGCATTATTATTCTGTACAGGAATTGTGTCATTATTTTGATTTTGATACGAAGTGCCATCTCTTGAACTATGGTTACGTCTATCAATGTAGTTTACAGTATTTCTAGAATTTCGCCATGTATTTCGTCTGTTTTTGAATCTACTTTGGTTAAATGGTCTGACATAATTATTGTCACGATTAGTTAGGTTAGGTGTGTTCCCATCATATCTTTGCCTATTCTGATTGTTTAAATTTACTCGATTTAGCTTATGTTCCGTATCGTCTACATTACGGATATTTAGATTCCGGACTGGTACTGATCTAAAGTTATCTGAATTGTTTTTAATTTTGCCTATTCCCTCTTGATGGTTCTGTGCCTGGTATTGAGTTTCATAACATTGAACAAGCATTAATAGATGATTAAAACTCATGCATTGCGTAGAAAACAGGATTTGTTGTAATTTAAACGGTAGTAGATTTCGAATAGATGCTATCACTCTAGATTCAGATTGCAATGGATTTACGATTTTTAATTCATTATACGTATTCACAACAAAATCAACAACAGATTTGTGCAAGCGAGGATTAAAAGGTTGATTTCTAATCGTAGCGTCTCTGTTTGCAAGTAGAAAGTCATTCTCATAATTTGCAATCAGCGCTGCCTTGAATTCCTCATATGTGTTGACGTGTTCCCGTACCGCTTTAAACCATAAAGAACACGGTGGAAGTAATAAATGAGGGATTAGTTTCATATATTGAGATTTATCTATACACATTATACTGCATTCGTCCTGAAATTTTTCTAGGAAAGAAGTAGCATTTTCATTACATCTACCACTAAACTTACTCATAGCACGTATTTCGCTCATTTTTACACTTAACTTTACATTTCTTTCACCATTTCGTGTTCGTGTTGAGTGAAAATTTCTACCTACTGCGTTATGTGTGGTTCCACCATCTCTTTTCCGCCCATTTGTATTCCTTGGTTGAATTCTTTCCAAAATAATATCCTCATCGGATGGGTTACTTGAAGAAGAGATAACGCAAGGTCCACGTCGATCTACTGCGGGTGAATGCGAGGTCATCTCTTGTGAATGAGGGAACTCCAAATGATCATTAACCATGTTGTTGTTGTATGCGTTGTCTTTAATCTGTAATGTCCTAATTTCCTCCTGTAAGGTAGATATCAATTGTGTATTTGCACGTATTTGGTTAGAGTTATCTGTCACCTGAATCTTTTGCTGACGAACAGAAGATTCGATTACTTCAAAATCTTTTTTTACAATATTAACTTCTTGGATTACATGATTGTAATTATCCTTGCAATCTTCAGATAATCTTTTTAACTTCTCGTCGAATTGTAACGTGATGTCTGTCACAGCTTGTATTACAGATTGTTTCGCTTCTTCGGACTTTTGATCTATTTGTTCTAACTGCCTACCCAATTCTTCATACTGTCTCTCTAATCGTCCATTCACTTCTTCATACCGTCTACTCAATTCTTCAGATTTTTGCTGTACTGTTTGCTTTACTTCTTCGGACATCTGGGCTAAATTTTGTTTCATAATTTCTAAATCATCCTTTCGGCTTTGTTCCTGTCGCTGCAATGCTAGTAGAATTCTGTCTTCTAATGTCAACATTCCGGGTGCAATAGGAGCTATATTCTGCTCGTTGTTAGCACTGTCAACAGTTACATTCTCTACTGTCTCATCAATCATGATTTTTCTTGTGATTACTCTGCCACTTCTAAGAATAGTTGAGTTCGTATTCATGAACCTTCTTACTAAGGTAAATTCACCCTTACTTAGACTTCGGGATATGAATTTACAAGAATCCCGGGTGAGGTAAACCAAAAATTTTTACAACGACTCACCAAAGGTAGTCGTTAACTCTGGTTCAGTTATATCTTTAGTGGCAATAATCGTTTTCACCTTAAAATATCTTCTGAAGTTATATTCACTAGTATGCTCACCTTTTCTACTGAAATTACAAGTCCATAATGAATATTAAATAATTTATTCTTTGATTCCCTTTTAACGTATATTCACACAAACGGTCTTGCAATCAAAACATGTTAACTGAGTATCTATAAACAACGACATAGCAACCAACTAGACAATAATGTATATTTCTTATATATTAAAACATTCTTCTTTTATTATTTTTAATTAACATTATAACAGGTATAGTGCTTGTGTAAAAGCACTTTCTGCCCGAGATATATGTAATTATGAGCCGATACAAAGTATCTCGTTATAACATACCTATGAACTTTTACATTACAGCCGTTTTGGATAAAGTAGAACTTCTCTTCAATTAATTTAACGCCGAATTTGTTCATTTTCTTATAAATTCTGACGACGACGAACTTGTGTCGACGACTCATTGACACAGTCGAAAAGAAAGGACAAGTAATAATAATAAAAGATAGCCCTGATTGCCTGAGATGTGATATGGCAACAAAAAGATGAGCAAATCACAGCATATGAAACAAGACGACTAATAAAATGTGTACACATCGAAAATTTGGACACAGTGAAATTGTTACTGCCAATTAGAGAAGATTACGAAAAATAAAGGAAATTATTAGAGAAGATAGGAAAATGGCCGATCTTTTTTAAAAAAATAATTTTGAAGAAATTAGAAATTAAAATTTTGAGGATTTTTAAGGAAGATTTCCTATTACGATTTTCCCTTGAAAACATCAGAAAGACAATGAAAAACAACAAAATACACCCTTAAATACTAAAATAACATAATAGCTGAATACACTGAAAGAAAATAACGGTTATAATTATGCATGAACATTATATAAGACAGCAAAATTTTGAAATCTAAGACTAAATAAATAATAGCTACTAAATTTGGGGTGTGTTACACCAAGTGCGAAAGTTTGATATAGACTGTTTAAATATTTAAGACATATTGATATTTTAATATAAATTATTAGACAGGATGCAACAAAAATCTCTGATCATGATACATTATATGATGTATCAACTAGTCCTCTCATTTTTAATAAGAAATTTGAGTTCAGTTGATTTTGAGTTTAACGTCCCTTTCAGCAGCGAAGCTATATGAGACGGGACCTACTGATTAACGTGGAATCGGAACCACATGAGCTCCCGCTGGGAAATAAGAAATTTATATACCAAATTTCGTCTTCCTAATTTGACACAAGCGTGAGAAACTTACAGGATCGTATCCAGAAGTAGTAGGACTTTATTATTATTATTATTGAACATTTTGGTACATCGACTTCATACTCTTCAAAATAGGTACCTTGGGCATTCACACACTTGTGGTAGCGAGCCTTCCAGGTCGCGAAGGCCTTCTGGAAGTCGTCCTCCGGGATGTCGTTCAGCACCCTCGTCGTCGCCGCTTGGACCGCTTCCACCGAGTCGAAATGATGCCCCTTGAGCTGCCTCTTTATACGGGGAACAGGAAGAAGTCCGGCGGTGCCACATCAGGGCTGTAGGGAGGTGAGGCAACGTGGAAACGCCGAATTTGGTCAGGAGATCCCTCACAATCCATGCGCCGTGGCACGGCGCGTTGTCATGGTGAAGCTTCCATTTCCCCACCAGGTCTGGTCGCACGCGTGTGATCCGATTTCGCAGCCGTGTGAGCATTTCCACGTAAAATCTTGCATTTACACTCTGTCCAGGAGGTACAAACTCCTTATGGACAATGTCACGACGGTCAAAAAATGCCATCAACATCGATTTCACTTTCGATTTCGACATTCTGGCCTTCTTTTTACGGGGTGATTGTGCGGCTCCTGGTATCCTCCTTGTAGGCCTACGTAAGCATGTCCTTGGTTTCGGTCGCTGATTTTCCCAGTTTGACGCAAAACTTGGCGTACCGCTGCTCCAAATTTCGCTCCATCGCAACTGACGATGTGGCGTCACAACAGGAGATCACTAACACAGTGGTCCACACTCAACTAACGCACGCAGGCGACTGCCGCCGGTCGACACCTGTTCCCAAGGCTCCCCTCCATAACATCCGGCCTTGCAGCCCCCCTACATTGCTCCGCGTGCGCAGGAAATAATCAGTCTTACTACTTCTGGATACGACCCTGTATTTTTTTATTTCTTTTATAAACTATTAACATGATAATGTGATTTAATTTATTAAATCTAATTGTTGAAACAATGGTTTTATAATATAATCTTATTATTAAATAAATTGGGCACTTAAAATTTAAGAAATATACAGTAAATTGGGCATTTTAGACAGTAAAATAGACTTCTGTAACTCAGATAATACAGTTAAATAGACATTTATAATTTAAAAATTAGTAAAATAGGTAATTATAACTCAAGAAATAGACAAGGAAAAACACCTCTCGTGATCCACGAAATAGACAGTAAATTAGGTACTTATAGAGCAAAGTAGATACATATAATTCAAGAAATATACAATACAACAGGCACTTATAATTTAAAAATATATAGTAAAACATACATTTAAAATTTAAAAAAAATACAAGAAAATAGACACTTATAATTCAAGAAATATACAATACAGTAGGTATTTATAATTCAAGAAATAAGAAAAAAGATCTCCACTTCCTTACCAGAGGGTATCGTTCCCAAAACTGATGCAACGTTCCCTCTTTGTACTGCCATACTGATGCGTTGCATTAGAAAAGAGGTTGCTCTAGCGTCTCCTGACGATAAATAAATGCGGCGTCCGATTTCTTTTATAAAGTTAAGACCTTCGGGACCCCAGAAACCACCTGATTCGATAGCTATAGTGACAAAATGATATTTGTCAAGTAAATTGCTGTACTTCATTCGTTTTTCTGTTTCACGGCAAGCAGCCACGTTGCCAGCTTGTGCTGAAGAAGAATGTAGATTTGATGGGGCGAAGGTATCGGAACAAGTAAAATCCCATAGAAGTGCTTTTCCTTTCTTCCACGGTATTAGGGTCATACCATCTGGTCTCTTACCGTCTGCATGACTGCATCCCAACGGTTCGCATATAGAAGGAACGCCTGCTGAAATTAGTGCCCTCATGATAATGTCGTTGACGCTGGAGTGGCGTCAATGTCTGCCCGCACTATTGGCACAGGAGAGTCCGTGAAGGCCCTTCTTGTTTACGATATTTCTATAGGCAGGACCTCTGTGTTGCTCGCAAACATCTGCTTCCAAACGCAGTGCACTGGCAATTCGAAAACTCTCATTAGGAAGATGCAATCCTAAAGAAGGTGAAAGGATTTATTTATTTATTTATTTTGATTTTATTTTATTTATTTATTTATTTACTTATTGCCAGGTTTTTTCCTTAGAATACATATTTTGATCAATAGGATAAAAATCAAGCTTAGGGTAGGTACTAATTTTGTTCCAAAATTCGTCATAACATCACTTTCAATATGAAGAATGGAATTATAGAATATCCCACTTAAAATAGGAGTTCTCAAAATTGATGGGACATGGATTCATGCCCCTCGACTACGTGGGTGCTCTGGGACTCCAGCTCCCCCACCCACCCACAAGATTTTTAATTTGATAGAAAGAAAATAAAATAAATATCTCTCACTGGCCATTATCAAAAATAATAATAAGCAACTACATAAAATATTGAGATGGGAAATACAATTTCTAACCTCTAAAATATAATTGTTTCTTTCAAATTTGTTTGTTCAAATGGAACCGAGCAACCCACTTCCCTTCCCCCCTTCCTTGCATGTCTCTGGCTTAGTCAAAGGCAGTCCCCACAATAAAATATGAACTCTATTGTAAATAGAATCGCATTTTTTCGGCTTGCTTTACTGTTTCCTTACAAGTAACACACTACAATACGACCTATCTATCTTTATAGTACCGATATATTTTACTTTATCACACCAAAGTCCTTTATGACACTGTTCATAAAAAAATTAACTAAAAGGAAATCAATCCAAAAATATATAAACTCCCCTGAAAACATACTATAACATCACTAGCGTGCGCAGGACACTAGGAATGTGGGTGCCAGATCTAAAGTACCACCATATGGAATGTTGTCCTCCTCTTCTTTTCCCTAAGATAGCGTCATTGCACCCGACGCTGCGTCGGCGACGCACGGCACACATGCAGACGGGAAATAATTTACACGCAATGTCTTCTCAGTTTGTAATAATTCTACATAAAAAAGTTTGTCTAATGGGGGTGCCAAGGCACCCATGGCACCCAGGTTGTGCACCCTATGTATAACATGTCCCGTCATTTATGTGCACCCAAATAAATTTTGGAAAGTCGGTGCCGTTGCATGGGTTTGCTTGTTTTTAGTGAGTGATATATATATATACAGGGTGTTAATGAACTATACCGACAAACTTTAAGAGGTGATTCCTCACATCAAAGTAAGAGAAAAAGTTCATATGGACCTATGGCAAAAAGTGCATAGTTTCGGAGCTAGGGCTGTCCAAAATCGCGAAAAAGCAAAATTACAAGAGACCCTATTTCGAATTAGAGAGACTGTAGATGGTGGTCCTTCTCAACGTAAAGGAAGTCACGCATATGCAATCCAAAAATGCATATTTCATTAGTATTCAATGGGTGTATTATTCCCTGCAGGGTGAAACACCCAAACATGCCATCAACCAAAGTTTGAGATATGCTCTGACTTTATGATTGGTCCAAAGCAGGCAAACGATAAGCCTTGATAGCAGTGAACACGGAATTCTTTAGCGCGATGTCGAAAGTGTTCAGGATCGTCAGCAGCACGGTCTCTCGTACTCGGGAAAACGCATGGTGCGATGTATTCTAAGGGGGCTCTAGGGGGGCCGGGCCTCCCCTAAATTTTGGCTGGATGCCCTAAAATTTTCACGGTACGCTGTCAAGTGAACTATAATATGGTGATTAACTATAGTATAGTTGGATTGGGCCCCCCTAACTTCAGTCGGGCCCCCCTACATTTTGGGGCTGGCTACAGACCTGGAGACGTCATCCTTCAAATGTGACATCCAAATCCCAAATCCTTCTGTAACAATTGCAATTTAAACCAACTATTTTAATTTATAAAACAATTTCAAAGGACACAAGCTGGTAACAACTCAAAAAGTTAACTTCCGCTGTTAGCCAATGATATCTATGAGAAATTGCCCAGTAATATAACTTACGTTGTTAATAACGTATGTTAAAATAACAGGCATTTTATGTTGGTGAAACACCTTTATTTATCGTGCAGCTTAAATTACTTAACAAATATCAAGTAACCAGAGTTGCGTACAGGTATTTAACGGAGGTTGGTGAAACTAGGCAGATAGTTTGCTGTAAACATTACTATAAGTACTCAGAATTATCCATAGATATATGATTTCCTATAACTTTTAATGGTTTCACACTAGTAATACTTTTCTTGCAAACATAATATACAACTTTCCTGCATTACACAGAAATAACACGCCAGTGGGAATTAATATCTAATGCAGTTCTCTTTCTTATCCACTCACTCATTTTAAACGTAAAATTGTCATTTTTATGATGAAATATAGTAAACCTGCACCCAAAATTCCTTTGGTTTATTAATTAATAATAACCTAATTTCGGGGTATGTTTAGTACAAAGGGTCCAAAAGCATGTAAAAAACACAAAATTTACAGGAGAAATGGGTGATGCAAGTACTTAGACGTAACACAACGTAACCAAATCTAAACTAATCTAACATAAACTAACGTAAGCTAACCTGAACTAACCTAAACTAACGTAATATTAGTAGAAATAAGCGACATTCTATCATTTTTTGGAAAATTGTGCGGGACTCCTACACTAATATAACATAAACTAAACTAACCTAACGTAACCTAAACTAGCCTAACCTAACTTAAACTAACCAACCCTACCCTAAACTAACCGAATGTGAACAGAAATTGCCACACTTGTAACATTTTTTTAGAGAAAAGAGCTGGACCCCTTCTGCTAAACATAGGCCCTAATTTCTTATTATTTATAAAATATTTCTTCTTGAAAACACACAAAATTAGTAAAATTTTACTCTTCATACATTTGTAGTTAGGATGAAACGTTTTAAAGTGTAGTAGTTTGTACTGATGCGATGTTAAAATTGTGTAGCTCTTCATATGCAGAATTAAGTACGGTATGTACCACCTACATTACAGAATTACGCTATAGTGCAGATCAACTTGGTTACATACCACGCAATATGAAAAGCGAATAAAATGATACAAACCATAAAATTCTTAATTTATAGAAAACAAATTAGCAAGAAAGGCCATAACAAACAATACTGTAATGCAACATATTCCAAGATATTACAATATCTCTTATGCCTTATAATTTCTCGAAATCACTTAAAGAAACTGCTACTTCTACATATAACTTACTTTGAATGTCTTGGCTGTTGCTGCTGTGGGCAGTGATATGAAACTTTGGGAAAAAATCAGTAACAATTTTTTTTTTTTTCAATTCTGATTTTATTAGTTCACAGTAGCTTCTATTCCGAACAAAAATTCCTAGATACATAGGCACCTACCACATAAGTGTTCCGTTACTCTAGCACCCATTGCAAAACTTTTTATTATGTACTCAACAGTAATTGCATTATTGCGTTGGAATTAATTTCATAATGACAGTTTTATGTCGTGAAAACGAAAAATTAGGTACTCTAAAGTGAGCTTTATCAATGAATATAATTTATTTACAGTTTTTACACGACGGAATCTTTGTAAATATAAGAATCATTCGACCAAGCTCTTTCTCAGTTCTGTGTGCTATAATAATAATAATAATAATAATAATAATAATAATAATAATAATAATAATAATAATAATAATAATAATTTCTGGAATATTTTAGAGAATTGATTGTAGTAATTATTATTATTATTATTATTATTATTATTATTATTATTATTATTATTATTATTATTATTATTATTATTATTATTATTATTTTGTCTCGTTCCTTTCACCGATATTGGTAAAAGTATTTGAGAAGGAAATACAAAATCTCACTGTTTAGTTTGAATTTCGTTCAATACAAAGTAGTTTTAAAAAATCTGACGCTTTTGGAGTTTAAAAATAATTTAAGGCCTGCTATACGTTATGAGATAAATCCTAGGAAATCTCAAGATTTCCGAGAGTCAAAATCTCAACGTGTATGGCATCAGATCGCATGTTATTTCCTATGTTTTGAACTACCCTATGAGATTTCTCTTGTGTAGAGCATGTTCTGTTTCGGAAAGAAAATTCGTAAGATTTTAATTTAAACGACATCAGGTGAGAGAAAGTGAAAACAAATTTGTTTTCTCCCCGCCAGAAAAGGTGCTATTTGCGAGCTTATTAGTGCATACGAGGAGCATACATTTTTTTTTAATAATACAAAGTCAAGCTCTATCACAACAGACATGTAAGGCAGAAGGCACTGGAAAACATTGCTGGCCGAGTATGCGTTGTGAGACCTGATTCCTCTTCGGAGGATGTGAAACAGGAAAAATCTTCACGTGTATGTCACAAAAGTGTAGGACTTTCTGCTAGATATGTCGTAATATTTGTCATACGATAAAGCCTAAGATATTTCCTAGGATTTATCTTATAGTGTGGCAGGTCTAACATTTCATTTTATCTCACAAGTAAACCTTACGTTTGGGTGAATCGAGTTGCTGACTGAGACACATATGAGAAAGTAGTACTAAATGTGGTCAGTATTTCAGTGAAGTTGTAGGTGCGAAGCTCCAGGGGTTTAGGAGATACAGCTACCAGAATATCACATGGAAGTACAGAATAGTCTTCATACAGTTGGAGGTAAAAGCTCTGTAAAACCTCTTGTAACGACAAAAGGTGAATAACAAATATATGGGTACATATTAGGACTAGGGGGAAGTCATATAGTAAGGGTATACCTGACGGCGACCATCTTGAAATCCGCCATTTTGAATTAAGGTTAAATTTTTAAAATAGGAATAGGGTCATGTGATACATGATTTAAGGCGCAAATTTAATCAGAAGAACAATGGTGACGTTAATTTTGATTTACGCGCAACTGGTAAAATGTTACAGGGAAATTAAATATTGTTGCGGCATATGTATTAGTCCTTTACTCCACCTTGTAAATTTTGCGTTAATGACAATAATTAAATAAATAGCAGGTGGATAAATATTAGGTCTATGGTAAGAGTTGCCTTGATGGCGGCCATATTCAAATCCGTCATTTTGAATCAGACAAAAGTTTTAAACAAAACGCATAACATTGAAACCTTATTAATAGCAAATTTTACCATAAATCCAACGCTATAACCATTTTTGCTTTATCATTAACCAGCATTTGTTATCGCATAAACAAGTTGCTAATTTAAGGAAAAATGATCAAAGTGGAATTGAGTCATAATTGAACTTGGATCTTTCTTCCAGAAAAGTCCTCAATTAGTACAATCAATATGTAGTTCAGGAAAGAGTGCATGACTTGCACAAATGCTCTGCTCACAGTGAGCACACCTGAGAAAGGCAATCGAGTTACACTTGACACATTTGTCGTTAACAATTCGATCAAAGCAGTAGTCGTAAGAAGCGATCCATTTAATTTTGTGCTGGTTAATGATAAAGCAAAAATGGTTATACCGTAGGAGTTATGGTAAAATTTGCTATTAATAAGGTGTCACTGTTATGCGTTTTGTTTAAAACTTTTGTCTGATTCAAAATGGCGGATTTAAACATGGCCGCCATCAAGGCAACTCTTACCATAGACCTAATATTTATCCACCTGCTTTTTATTTAATTATTATCATTAATACAAAATTTACAAGGTAGGGTAAAGAACAAATACGTACGCTGCAACAATATTTAATTTCCCTGTAACTTTTTACTAATTGCGCGTAAATCAAAATTAACGTCACCATTGTTCTTCTGATTAAATTTGCGCCTTAAATCATGTATCACATGAACCTATTCCTATTTTAAAAATTTAACCTTAATTCAAAATGGCGGATTTCAAGATGGCCGCCGTCAAGTATACCCTTACTATATGACTTCCCCCTAGTCCTAATATGTACCCATATATTTGTTATTCGCCTTTTGTCGTTACAAGAGGTCTTACAGAGCTTTTACCTCCAACTATATGAAGACTATTCTGTACTTCCATGTGATGTTCTGGTAGCTGTATCTCCTAAACCCCTGGAGCTTCGCACCTACAACTTCACTGAAATACTGACCACATTTAGTACTACTTTCTCATATGTGTCTCAGTCAGCAACTCGATTCACCCAAACGTAAGGTTTACTTGTCAGTAATCTGTGCTCTCTTGATGGTTTCTTACAACTCTCACGGAAAAGCACCAAATTTGTGCACTATTGGTCTGCTGGATATATTAAACTAAATAAAATTGAGAGGTTGAGGTTTACCTTGTAAATATCATAGCATGTCATTTTCGTGGTATATCTAAAGCAGACGCCTGTGCCTAGATATACCACGATCAATTGAAACTGTAATATCAACGAAATGAGTTTACAGACAAAGGCTAAGGTGCTAAAACTAAATTATTCTACACATATGATTGGAGTGTCGCTTAGATAAGGAATTAAAAAAGCAAACGTTGCATTCCTCTTAATACTAAGTTACGATGTTGGGCTGTGTTGTGAAGACCGTATGAGAAATCAATTCCTCTGATTAAAAGGTATTTCTTTCTCGCACTAATATGTAAAAACATTTTCAAAGCACAAGGACTATCATTTTTCTACTTATTAAATAAAACCGAAGAAATTATCTTATGTGGAAAATAAAAACATATAACGTAAAATGTACCAGGAATTCGTTAAACTTACGGAAAAAACGTAAGATTAGCAATCCTAATCGGGAATGCTTGAGATGAGTGGATGGTATTTCTGAAGTTTTACATCATATACTTATTTTACTTTTCGGAATATTACAATTTTTCACATAATTTATTACAAAAAGTTAATAACGACTCATTTAAATATGAATAACAAATTCAAGATTTATAACAAGCAAAGAAGGATTCATCAAGGAGACTTCTAGATCATTCTACATTGGCGTAATACAAGATAAGTGAAACAACTCTGTTTGAAAACAAGTGATGCTAACTTAATAAATTACAATTTATTATATTCAATTATAACAATATTAGTAGACTCCTATTTGCAATAATATCGTGTATGGCACCAGATCGCATGTCATTTCCTATGTTTTGAACTATGCTATGAGATTTCTCTTGTGTAGGACATGTTCTGTTTCAGAAGGAAAATTCGTAAGATTTCAATTTAAACGACATCAGGTGAGAGAAAGTGAAAACAAATTTGTTTTCTTCCCGTTTTAAAAGTGTATAGTTTTAATATGGTCAGAGATACAGAAGAAGAAAACATGCATTTTAAAGGAGAACTCAAAGAGTTTATTTGGTATTACTTACAAGTCATTCTAATTCACTGTAACTCCACGTGAGCTCCATTTGTAACTCTTAGAATATCTAGCCTGAATTGAATCTCTTTCCACGTATTCTGTAACATCTGAGGCGTTACTGAAGCAATCGCATTCCTAGGGTTCTTCAGTTCATCAAGGTTACGCACCTTTTCATCAGAATACATGAAGTCTTCCACATACTCCTATAGGAAGAAGTCCAGGTTGGTAACATCAGGAGAGCATGGAGGCCACCTAATTGGCCCATCACTGCCTATCCAACAGCCAGAAAATTCAGTATAAAGGTACTCCCTCACTTGTAGGTTCCAATGTGGCGGGGCACCATCCAATTGGAATATTGCTTGATGTTGCCAATGTTGTAACTGGGGAACAGCAAAGTGTTGAAGCATGTCTGAGAACACATTTCCTGTTATAGTTTGCTCTATGAAAAAGAAAGGACCTATAACTCCATTATATGTTAAAGCACACCAAATATTCAATTTGGGACTGTCTCTAGAATGTTCTATGTACGTATGCGGATTCTCAGATCCCCATATCCTAACAGGGTTACATGCGTAGGATCGAAACTGCGTAGCGTCGAAACTGCGTACGATCGAAACTGCGTACGATCGAAACTGCGTACGACCGAAACTGCGTACGATCGAAACTGCGTACGATCGAAACTGCGTACGATCGAAACTAAAACCGGCGTAGGATCGAAAACAGATAAGGTCATATGATCAAGCAATAAAAAAACAATTATTTTATAATCACAGAATATTAAGTAATAGTAATTTTTTGAAGTTATATAGGGAAAAACCGGAGTAGGATCAAAACTGTATACGACCGAAACTGCGTAGCGTCGAAACTGCGTAGGATCGAAACTGCGTACGGTCGAAACTGCGTAGCGTCGAAACTGCGTAGGATCGAAACTGCGTAGCGTCGAAACTGCGTACGGTCGAAACTGCGTACGGTCGAAACTGCGTAGCGTCGAAACTGCGTAGGATCGAAACTGCGTACGATCGAAACTGCGTACGATCGAAACTGCATAGAAACGAAACTGACAAATAAAATAGTGACAAATATAATTAAATAATCATACAGGGGTGTACCCAGGAAGTTTTTCTTGGGGGACTATGACTTATTCAGGATGACCAAAAAAGCTAAGTCTTGTCTCAGCAGGGAGAAAGGAGAAGCCTCCCCCCAAAAGCCACTACTTCTGATCAAGTTGGCAAATTCCTTGTTCAGAAGATTGCCGTTAAGTTCAATTGACTTAGCTTAACATTTTCTTAGTTACCTAGTTGCTGTGAATTGTCACTTCTTTTATAGACTTTGCAGGTGGCACAATCGAAGGTTCATGTAATTAGTTCAAGTTTTTGCTAGTTTGGGCTTCGTCCCAAATTTACTAACTTCCAGGGTTGTTTTGTTTAAAACAAAATATTTAAAACAAATGATTAAAACTTTTTTTAAACAATTGATTTTGTTTAAAACAAATTTTGTTTATGTTTTAAACATTTTGTTTTAAACACGTGTATTTTGAAGACTTGTCTTAAACATATGTTTATTTGCATTTTATTTTATGTTCGTAAAAAAAAAAATCTTCCAGAGCAAGAGAACTGTTCAAAAGTGCTCCCTAATCAGAAGACTATTTTCTTCCCATGTGAATGGTTTGATTTCTCGTGGCTACAGCAGGTCAATGTGGTGATCTACAATTTATTTTGTCTCTTTTCCTCCTTATTTTTAACGTATATTGTATTGTTTAAATGCTTCTCAGTTAACTTGCGAGAAAGTGTCGTAGTTGAAGGTTGGACTACTTATAGAACTGATATTAAAAAATAAATAAAATAATTATCACGGAAACAAACTGTTGTGTTGTATTCATTGCGACGTTGAGGTTCTGAAATTAAAATATCGCAAGCATTCGTTTGTACAGTACATATTAGTTCTGTCTCACCCCGTTTAACATGGAATCGTTTAACATGGGTTATACGTGAAGAAAAGGACATGATTTGGTACAAATTTATTAGAGTAACTCAAACTCAATCAGGTAAGTAAACGATCAAACGAGTTTGTTGCAAAACGTGTAAGAAAGAAATGGGTGGTTTAGTTCCAAGAACGAAAATCATTATGAAAAATACAATGCTTGGTAAAAATGGAAACCCAAACAAATGGTAAAAATGTTGATCCGAAAATTGCTTCTGATGAATCTAACGTCAGTGGTGTGGCTGAAATGCAACTGGAAACTTCAGGTAACAATTAATTTTGTATCAACAATATCTTTTTCATTATATTATGAAAATTTTATTTCGTACCTCTTTCCCACCACAGTTCTAAATTTTCTTTGAAACTTTACAACTTGGCATAGCTTGTATGAAGAGCCAGGTGAGAAACGCAAGCTATGGCAGTCGATCGTGTAACTAACCAAGTGTGATACTTATTATAACGTTAGTGCTGAACGTCAAGGTCTGGGACAATTTGATCTCAATTTGTTTGTTTGTATGCATGTACCACGCTACAGGATGCAATATTCAGTCTTTTAACATTAATTTTTGAGGATAGAGACACGAGGCGTCGGAATTTGCTGTATAGATTTTGACTGCGATCCCACGTAAAATTTCAAAATTAGTGGGTCAGATCCCACTTTAAACAAAAATCCCTGTCTCATATAGCCTTGCTACTGATGCAAGTTGTAATCAATCAAACTAAACAAACTAATTTTATATGTTTCGAACAAACTTGGGTTGCAGGATAAATTTAGCTTCAACTCAACATTTAGAGCACAAGGGATCCAAGTTCATTTTCAGAAAGGTTCACTTTTGCTCAGCAAACGTAATATCTTCGTAGCATAGGGTATGAAATAAATGAAACAAAAACCACGGGAAAGCGTATGGACTAGAGTTTCATAGGACAACCGCTAGACAAGGGCGTTGACGGAATGGGGGGAGGGCTAATTTTCCCTTCCCCCTCCTTGCTCATACATTTAAGATATTAACATTATACTTGTATTGTGTATGTTGCAGCGTTGGAATGATTAACAAGTCAAGCTCCGAATGTCATAGTCAATGATGCATAATTACGTTACATAAATGCAGAATGTGTTCAAAAGAATACATCGACGTAAAATGTCATATTTTCACAACCACGAATCCGAGATGAAAGAAAGAAAAACTACCTGAAAAAAAGGAATCTAGAATTTTGTATGATTGCCGCTAGATAGGGGCGTTCGTTTAGAAGTCATCCGTCTTCTACCCTGAATTTCAGATTTTTGGGGCAGTAATGCAGATTTAGAAACATTTTGCTTAGCAAAATCCAACATTTAAAAATTGAAGTCCTTGCACCGAATAAATACGGATTTTGATCATTGGCTATAAGGAGCTATAGGCCTATATTGCTTTCTTGTATATTTTTTTTACCCAAGGATTTCAAAGGTGGCTCTACTTTCGAGTTTCGGGCCTGCTTAAAATTCAGGAAATTGGACCTAAGCAACTTCCCAGTTTTAATCATCTGTATGTTCTTCGTATTTATTCGGTGTAATTACCTCAGGCTTATTCTGTTGGACTTTGCTTATCAAAAGATTTCTAAAACTGTCTTACCGTCCCCAAAATTTGAAATGCAGGGAGCGGATGATGGTGGTTGCCCTCCTGTTCCACTGACGCCCCTACTAGCGGCTGTCATATGAAACTATCCCACGCCTTTTCGCATGGTTTTAGTTACATTTGTTTTGGATTCTTGACTGCAAAGTATTATTTTTTGAAATAGAATTCATTTGCTGAGGAAAACTGAAGTTTATTGAAAATGGATTTGGATATATTGTGCTCTGAACGCCCCAAATATTACCTTTCGTCAATAAATTTTTGTCTCAAAAAACAACCAATTACATAGACTTGCAGAAAATATAAAGTTAGCACAATATAAAGTGTGCTTCAAACATTACTTTTCGAAAACGTAGCCCTATTATTATAAAATAATTTTATTAGCACCAGTGTTATGAAATAGTAATCAAATTTTGCAACAAAAATCTCACAAGTCTCCACGAAACGCTAGCTTAGCCCCTAAAGGCATAACTACAAAATTTTTAGAAGCGGTAACTCGAAATGATTTTCTTTATGGTTAAAATAACCGCACAACAGCATTTCTGGTAAAATTCTAGCCCTCATGTAACACAGGGTGCGAATTACCGGGGGGGGTGAGGGGGATTTTCCCCCTCAATCATCTTTTGTTCCCCCCCAAAGAAGTCAGCTGAAGTATCCCCACCGGGGATGCTAGCTTTCCCCCTCAAACTATGCTTAGTATAACTCCAAATTTCACTGATTTTTGTTATTTCTTGTAAATTTAATCTTCTAGCTGTATTTCGAAATGATCGATGTGAACTGTCCAGTTTTGGTCATTTCTACTTACCACCTAATTACCCACTATTTTCAACGTTGTTTAGTAGAACTACATTATTATGACTACGGTTGTTACTTGCAACTGTACCTTCGTACCCTTCAGTTCGTCATCGTTTGTGAATTTGAATGTACTAATTGCGTATAACAAAGCCACATATAGATTTATAAAGTTCTTAGCGGTTGGCCAAGAAGAAGTAAACAAATAGCTTCTTCTACCATACTTGGCGAAGTTCGGGTATCATATTCATCCTCTATATTTGTATCGATTATCGTCTTATTTTAATTTTTGTTATAACATGTTATTTCATTTTCCAGTGTACTCTTTGTTAGCACATGGTCTTCATTCCCTAGTAGGTTGTGTGTATGCAACTCAAAAGTTGCATTTAATTTGTGATAATTAGCATAGTAATCACTGCTTTTACAGTTTACGGAAATGAACTTTTGAAACTGTACTCAAAATCTGAGATATAGGTATTCTCTCGTAAGTATATGTTAACGTACACGCTGGGGGATACGCTCCTAGTGAGCAGACATGTTAATGAAGGTGGTTTTTAGGTGAATAAGCGAATAATTCCAGATTTGTTTCAGCATTTGTTAATACGACTGGTTGTCCGTGTCATTGTCCGTGTCTGTATAAGCATTTCAACTGGAGCGGGTTTTTTTTAAAGATAACCCTTCATTTTTCCATCTTTTCGATGTACAGTTTGCTGTCCACGCAATTAATGTTGTCTGAAAAACTTCAGTGTAATGTTTTACTTTATTTGAATAACGTAGCCCATAGTGAATCAACTCATCTTCAACCTAACAGTAAAGTAATTTTTAAGTGTTGACTTTCCGTGCCCATCACGGAATCGATATTTGGAGAAAAAAAGGCGTGATGAGCACAGCTTTAGCGGGAAGTAAAAACACAAGCTCGAAATTTGAATTGAGAGATTTTAAATATTTGGCCTTCGATTTGACCTTGATGTGAGAAATCGGGACCAGCAACAATCCATTTCTTATTTGATAGGCTAATATCTAGATTTTCTTTAAAAAAAAAAATGTCCGGTTTAACTGATAATTTTAGTGGTTTTCACAAGACTGAAGTAGTTTTCTTTTCGCAACCTGTATGTATTAATGCAAAGTGGAAGCTTTCAATATGAGTGGAAAAATTAACATATGCTTGTGATCATGGCTATCGCTCGAGCCAAATTATTAACTAAATAAACCTTAGAGAGCTACGGGGACAAGAGTGAGTACAACATTAAAACACGTTCAGAAAGGTTTAGTGGGGTGTGTGTATGTCAGACAAAATATATGTGCATAGTTATTGCCGGTAGATTTATTAAATTAATAAATCTCTTATTTATTACAGATGTCACACACACACACACACACATATATATATATATATATATATATATATATATATATATATATATATATATATATATATGTGTGTGTGTGTGTGTGTGTGTGTGTGTATGGGGGGTAAGGCATTTATTGTCTCATTTTGAAATTTGAACCTTCAGACCATGTCCTTTGGCCTAATTTTATCCCCCCCAATATAGATTATCTAATTCGCACACTGATGTAACATGACACCATTTGCATTTGAAATTTCGAATGCTAAGCACAGATGTTCGCCATGATGCTTGATAGCACCATCTGGTGTGTCAGACCACTTCCAAGTTTCATCATTCTCTCTCAACCCGTTCTCAACGCACAAGGATGGTGAGGACTTTTGTTTTGCCATGTATATTGATAGATTGTGTGAAACCTCTATAGTTGGTAAATTTTAAAATCTACCTTAAAAGCTTATTATATTCAAGAAAATACTTACTGTATGAGAGTCACTTGCAAGAGGGTGTAATAAAAGGGGTCGTTATATGAAATAAGTTGAGAATTACTAATCTATACGGAAATGTTCTATACCCAACACTGTGTAGTCTTAAAGAGAATAAAATAAATGAAAAGATCGGTTGAAAGAGCAAAAAGTCTTAATAAATACGTGATTACACGATTTTGAAATATGTTTAAAATCATATTTTAAACTGTTCAAAATGTTTAAAACATGTACTTTTTCGTGTGTGTTTTAAAACATCTTTAAAACATTTTAAACACTTTTTTCATGTTTTAAACACGCGTTTTGTTCTTTTTTTTTTAATAAAAAACTGTATTTTTTCCAACCCTGCTAACTTTTGACCAAGTTGGAAAATTAGAATGCGTTGTTGCCAATATTTACTTAAAAGACTTCCGTTTCTTTCAATTGACATTTGGATTAGCATTTTCTTACTTACCCAGTTGCTGTGATTTTCAATTTCTTTATGAACTTGGCAATTGGCACAATTGAATGTTTATATAATCAGTTTAGTTTTAAGTAGGTGGGAATTTGTCGCCAGATACAACATTTCTCATCCTACGGCCTCGCGCCTCATAAACCTACTAACATACCAAAATTCCTAGTTTTTATTCCGATTTCAATTACGGTACCTAAAATATGAGATTTTGTACATCTAAAAAGTCTATTTAAATTGCAGAGTTTTTTGTCTCTTTAAAGCTGCTAAAATTGAAAAATATTCACTTTTGGAAATTTTCTATATAGTCCCAGGAGGCTAAAAACTTTGCCAAATTTAATCGTTGTAGTTCTACTGGAAGTGCCTATACTGTAAAAAATCGTTGTATTATTTCAACGACATGCCTATGTGTTAGCACGATTGTGTTAAAATATAACACAAACAAGTGGTTAGAACAACTCACTCTCCGTTTGGAGTTGTGTGTCAAATGCCGCTAGTTGAAATGACACACAGCCTGTGTGTTAAATTAACACAAGTGTAGAATCTTCGGTGTTGTTTTCTGCGTGATTACCAAATATGTTGGGTATCTAATTATAAAGGCTTATGAACTGAAGCTACAGGCAAACACAGTAGAAAGAAATACTTAAACAAATCCAAGTATACGCAAAATTTCAAAATACAAACCGCGCGATGTGTTTTCAATTGTTTTACAAAATGTTTCTGAAGAAACCCTAACAGCACAAGATGTGCTAGGCATGTACCATTTAGGTGTTCTAAATTCATCTCCCACATTTGATGCATTTATTGCTTCTTTTTCAAAGCGGTTGTGTACTAGAAGCAACAAACGCATCAACTTTATTAGATGGCAACTGGCGCCGATCATTTGAAAGTGAATATGGAAGAACTATAAAATAAAGTAAATAGACAGTCATCATTTTGTTATAAAATTAGGTCTACATGGCGAGCAGATTTTATCCCGAACGGTTATCGTCGAATATATGCGGGTTAAAGGAGCACTCTGATTAGCCAAATTCAAAAGACCTTAAGAATTTATCCCTCTACTAGCGACGGTTTCTTCATCGCATCCGTGGCCAAGTCGGAAGAGCACGCGGCTAGTAATTAAAAGGTTGGTGGTTCCTGCCCCTCCCTTCTACAATTTTTCGGTGGCTTGGTGAATTCAGAAGAGGCCGGACACAGCTTAAAGATGAAGAGAGAGCTGGACGTCCGGCAACAGCTGTGTCAGATGAAAACATTGCCGATGTGAAACAAATTATTCGAGAAAATCCTCGAACAACTTTCAAGGATATTGAATCTACAGTGAACGTTGGATTGCCAGCCAGAACAAAAATTCTTCATGATCATCTTCGGCTCAGGAAGGTTTCATCTCGTTGGGTGCCTCACACTTTGACTGAACAGCAGAAACGCATGCGTGTGGAATGGTGTGAAGAAATGCTTGCAAGATTTGATGGAGGCAATTCTCGACACGTCTCTGACATAGTTACTGGTGATGAGACTTGGATCTATCAATTTCACCCTGAAAATATACGCCAGTCTACAGTTTGGATATTTCCAGACGAAAATCCACCTATGAAAGGGAAGCGGCCGCGATGTGGGGGAAGAAGATGGTCGCAACTTTCTTCTCCAAATCTGGCCATGTTGCAACTGTTCCACTTGAAGAACAAAGGACTGTTACTGTTCAGTGGCACACCACTGTTTGCCTAACAAAAGTGTCCAAGAACTTCCATCCAGAAGCTTCCAGAAGCTTCGGGAACGGCGTCCAAGAACTGGATTGCGTGGGATCCTGCTTCATCATGACAACGCGTCCGCACACACGGCCAACATCACAATTCAGTTTTTAGAATCTACGGAGGTCAAACTTATGACTCATCCGCCGTATAGCTTTGACCTCGCCCCGTGTGATTTTTTTATATTCCCCAGGATCAAAGATGGCATGCGTGGGAAGAGATTTTGCAGCCCTGAAGAAGCTGTAGTGGCTTACGAGAATGAACTTTCAAAACTTGAAGAAAAATACTGTCAACATTGCTTCCAAGAGTGGTTTTCAAGGATGCAAAAATGTATACAGTGTAATGGTGAATACTTTGAGAAAATGTAAGTGCTAAAATTGATTTTAAGTATGTAAGTTATTGCACATCTCAAAACTTTCGTAGTGACCCTCATATATTAGGGTGGGCCGAAAAAATATTTTTTTTCCTTTGTTTGAAACGCTATACTGCGAAAAACTTGCCCCTATGGTAGATAAATAAAATGCAAAAGAAATATGTCTTTTTTTTACGTCTGGCGGTAGCGTAACGACCCTAAACCTTGAAAAAAATACACGATTTTCGTAACTTTTCCAATAAATGGAGAAAATTCAGATAACTTCTATAACAAGTTCTTATAGTCATATTTCAATAGAGAAAATTATAGAAAAGATAAATAAATGTATAAGGAATACATTTTACAATTTATTAGCAGCGTATTACACTTATAAAAACACTAAAAAAAGACAAATTTCCATTGAAATAGACATTTTTCCTGATTGTGTAATACTTAAGTTTGTAATGTAATACAGTCTTTTACTTGTCTTTAGTTTCTTTTGTTAGTTTGAAAAACGATTTGCTTGAAAACTTGGCATTAAATATCTCATAAAACCATCCCTGGAATTGAAACCGACAACTTTTTGTGACGCCTCAGTTACCAGCTACACGCATCGTTCTAATGCTTTGGTGTGACACGGGAATTTATCAAAGTTCCACTCAGCCGCTGTTTCACCTGATTGGACCTTAGACCAAATCTCGTGATCGGTAAATTTCCGCAGCAAAGGCTGAGGTGAAAGTGTAACAGTGTTCCAGTGAATCATTTCGGTGTAGTCTCTAGCTAGGAAATTGATCTTAGGTAGTTGGAAATTCCTTATTGACTTCCTCTTAGAAGTTAAGTTTCTAGCCTTTGTAATTCTTCTGAACCCTAAGTCTGTTATCCCTTACGTGATCCGGGGTTTTTGGGGTATTTTTTAGAGTTTCAGTCAAGCAGCTACTGCATCGTCTCTATTTATCCTAGGATCATGGTTCATACCTAATTCTCTTCAGAATGAAGCTGGCTTTCAAATGGTACCACTTGCATGCCCATATCATATACCAGAAGAGGGAAAATAGATGCGAAAGGGAAAATTTCGGAGGGAGAATTTTTTCACACTTTGGGCCCCTCTGGAGCGGCCCTGTGTGAACGTAGAGATCTCAAAAAAATCTGATAAATAGTACTTGGTAGACTGAATGTGTGTGCCAAATTTTAAGTTTCTATCTTGAATACTAAGGGTGGGAGAAATTTTATCAAGAATCCCCACAATGCCCCAAATTACCGCAAAAGACCATGATCTCAGGTAAAAAATTTCCTGAGACATCCCTAATTACCCTAGGGTCATGTTTCGCCCATCATTCTCTTCAGAATAGAACTGCCTTTCAGACGGTATGACTCACATGTCTCCATCGTGTATCTAAGGCGGAAAATCCCGAAGAAAGGGATTTTTTGGTCTAATTATCCCTTTTTTCAACAGTTAGCCCCTCTTAACCCCCGTGTTTTAACGCAGAAATCTGAAAAAAATCTGGTAAATACTACTCTGTGGGCTGAATGTTTGTGCACAATTTCAATCTTCTACGTGCAAAAATAACCACGCCAAAAAAAAAAAAAATACCGAAAATGTCCAATATTCCTTTATACAGAAGTATATTTTTACAAAAATTTCCTGAGACATCCCTAATTACTCTAGAGTCATATTTCGCTCATCATTCTCTTCAGAATAGAACCATCTTTCAGACGGTATGACGCACGTGTCTCCATCATGTATCTAAGGCGGCAAAATCCCGAAGAAAGGGATTTTCTGGCAAAAATATCCCTTTTTTCAACTCTTTGCCCCTCTGGATCCCTCCTGTTTTAACGCAGAAATCTGAAAAAATCTGGTAAATACTAATCGGTAGACTGAATGTTTGTGCAGAATTTCAATCTTCTAGGTGCAAAAATAAGCCCGCCAAAAAAAAAAATTAGAAAATTCCCCCATGTTACCCTATACAGAAGTATATTTTGAAAAAAATTCACCGAGACGTCCCTAATTACCCTAGAATAATAATTCGACCGTCATTCTCTTCAGAATGGAACTGCCTTTCAGACGGTATTACTCACGTGTCTTCATCATGTATTGTAAGGGGGGAAAATCGCGAAAAACGGGATTTTTTGTCTAAAAATCCCTTTTTTCAATTTTTCCCCCTCTGGACCCCCCTTGTTTTATTGCAGAGATCTGAAAAAAATCTTAGAAATACTACTAGGTGGGCTGAATATTTGTGCACAATTTCAATCTTCTAGGTGCAAAAGTAAGCCCGCCAAAAAATAAATATACCCACCATGTCCCATTTTTCCCTATATAGAAGTATATTTTTCAAAAAATCACTGAGGCGTCCCTAATTACCCTAGAATAATAATTCGACCGTCATTCTCTTCAGAATGGAACTGTGTTTCAGACGGTATGACTCACTTGTCCCCATCATGTATGTAAGGCGGGAAAATGACGAAAAACGGGATTTTGGGGGTAAAAAATCCCTTTTTTTACTCCTTTGCCCCTCTGGTTCCCCCCTGTTTTAGCACTGACATCGGAACAAAACATCTGGTAAATACTACTCGGTGGACTGAATGTTTGTGCAAAATTTCAATCTTCTACGTAGAAAAATAAGCCCGCCAAAAAATATTGAACATAGGCTTAGAAAATGAGAAAAGAAATTTTTGACTTATGACGTCATCACCTCCTATGTCTGGACGCAGGACGGTCTGAAACCATACGTAATGTCTTCTACAAGGCCTCTGGACTTGGAAAAAAAAAACCCGGACGAAAAAGCTCAAATAGACGAGAAATAACGCAATGTACCATGAAAAACGCGTATGGTACAAAATTGCACCATAGGATCCCCAAAGGGTTAAACACTAGGTCCATGATAACAAGCGATTTGAGGTTCTCCCCTTGGTCATAGGATCCAGGGGAGCTAAAACACATGTTGCAAGAAACGTGTTTACAAAACTTGGGGTGCCTAAATTCACCCAAAATAAAATTGCTTTTGCTGCTTTGAAGTCTACGATTGAAATGTTAAATTGCCATTTTAATTATGTTGGTGAATGTATATTTTATGTGGATTTTTAAAAAATTTAAGGGACATTTCAATTTATTTTACTTTAATACGTATTTGAATTATGAGTAGGGATGCGCACGAGACAAGATTTGTGGCTGTCTCGTCTCGAAAATGTGCTGTAAAAGTGATGTCTCGACTCAAAAATGTATATTTCTCTATTAGAAGAGCCGTGTCTCGACTCGAATATTGTAAGGAAAATCCTGTCTCGACTCGTCTCGTGCGCATCCCTAATTATGAGCAATGATGCCGAATGTAATTGGCTATGGTAAATATTGTAAATATGTTTTTTTACACTGCAAATATGGTTAATTATATTGTAAATTTTATTATTTTTTTAATTGACTGGTTTCGTGAACAATATTTTATTAATGTGGTGAATGTAATGCTTTTTTAAATTGAGAAAAGGAAATATGAATTGCACAACTTTTATGTGGAATTTGTGTGTGAGAGGAATATTTTGTACATTTTGAAAATTATTGACAGGCTTTTCAACATTACATTTTGATCGGGAAGAAAAATGTCATTTTCAAAATTTCTCGCAACTAGGACTACGTTATTTTAGGAAATATTGGTAACTTTAACAATAATAATTATACCTCCAGAACGGTTTGAATTATCAAATTGCCGTCAACAGTATTATTTTCCTCACAACATTTAAAAAGAATCTACGTAATTAGACATGGTACGTATCTAAGCACTATTTTTTTTTTCGAAATAGTCCTTGGAAATGCAATTTTCAATTCCTTGCAACTGTTCCGTCCGTCTTACTTCAGTTATTAGTATTGTAGAGGCCTCCAAAATTTTCACGTTCCTGAATACTGGTGATGCTGTAGCGTCCTCGGTTTGCAACAATGAACAACAAGTTTGGTTTGGTTTGTTTTTGCTTTGAATGTAGATTTGAAATTTATAATAACCTGACGTAGTGCCATTAAAAAAATAACTTTGTGATGGGTTGGCAACACTGTTAATCTGGTGGTATTGAAGAGTATGGCAGAGAATGTCACCCTGCTGATATTTGTATGTGCAAAATCCCAGCGTT
Organism: Thermobia domestica; assembly: GCF_964235325.1. Taxonomy (NCBI): domain Eukaryota; kingdom Metazoa; phylum Arthropoda; class Insecta; order Zygentoma; family Lepismatidae; genus Thermobia; species Thermobia domestica. The sequence goes on along the minus strand of NC_137463.1, from coordinate 175,865,245 downwards.
ATATATCTATTCGCTTAAAAGTTATAAAGGCGTATCAAGATGAATAGTTCACCCCATATCCGAACACAAAGATGCTGCCTGTCGACAAACACAGACTTTTACATGGGAATGGCTGACCCCACGATTTTTGTGTCCAATAATTTATATAACCTACATGGTTTCATTTAGATTCTTCCGTCCGAGTCCAGATACATCCCTTGTTAGTAAAATTAATTTTCAAGCTTATAAGAGTAAATGGTACTTAAGATGCATTAAAGTGCTTTTTTCGTGATTTTCGGTGATGCAGCGATGTGGATAAATATTTTTTGTACGATGCCCCTGGCGTGCCATCTTTATATTTGTCATGTCGGTGCTACTATATTGGACTTATAAATTTTTTTTTTCAAATAAATTGAAGAGTTGGTATTTTGAGATATTCAAGGTCAAAGGTTAAGGCGTTGATGAAACTTGATATATAAGCTCCTTTCTACTAACTTTATTAAAGATATCGTAGTTTGGAAGAAAACGTAGACTATATAGAATTTTTGGTGCGCATCTTGCGGGGAGGGGAGAAAGAGGGGAAGGAAAAGGTTAAAAACGGAAAAGGGGGTAAGAAGTAATGAAAAATTATATCTTACGAGGTGGGGTGATGTATAGAATACTGTCTCTTTCAGCAGCGACTCTATGTAAGACGTGGATCTACCCCACTGGAGATCGAACTCGGGAGAATATCTGTCGAGACACTTATGTTAGGAAGATTAAACTTAATATATAAGTTCCTTCTAGGTAAATTCATCAAGGACATAATAGTCTGGAAAATACTGTAGTAGGCCTATATTTAATTTTATTGGGTGCGGATCCTAGGGCGGGGTTCAATGGGGAGTGGTTTAAACTTTGTCAAAAATAAAATATTTCAGGAAGGAGAAATTAAGTTCAAGTATACCTTGAGACCTTCCTATAACTATATTTCCCTGTGCACACCGGGCATTTCAGCTAGTATTTCATAAATGAATGTCAATGCTCACATGTGTTTAGTTTAAATATTACCATTCGATATTGGTGCTGACTTTCTGTTTTCTGGTTCAATGCCGTGTACAGGCCTGCCGAATAAAGGTTTCGTTCCATTTGGTTATGTCTCATGATGGAGACATATTTCTGAGCCTACATTTACTTACCTAATAATGACCTAACCACAATTTGTAAATAGAAAATGCACTAGAGAGAGTTTGCGAAAAGATCTTTTCTATTACTCAACACATCTTGTTTAAATATGTCATATACCTAGGCAGTGGCGTACCGAAGAGGGGGGTTTGCAACCCCTCCCATTGAGTCCTTCATATACTACAGGTCAGTTCACCCAAGGTGGTTTACAGAGCTGATAACGAGCACAGCGTAGGAAAAGGAACCAGAAGTCAGTAGCCCGTAAATCCAGTAGTGAGTCACGTACACCGCTGTGGAAGTTGTTGTGGTGAGCAGCTAGTATTTCTGTTAAAGTGACACCTTATTGCGAAGGTCACATATGTGCACTTCCCGATGCAAAATGCAATGAGTCAGTGATTGTGAAAATGTGTGCGGCAAGCAGCAACAACATCATCAAGCGTGCAGTAGGAAGGGCAATAGCGCTGTAAAAGCACCGGCCCTAAATGTCAAGATCAAGTCGTGAGAGTGAAGAAGAAAGGAGTCCAGCCAGGAAACCACGCGTTGTGAGAAACATCAGGGCAGCAGTTGTGAAGAAGAACCCACCCACCCAAAGCAAACGTGCCATGTCATGCAGGAAGTCTCAGAGCACAATGTGTTGATTCACAAAGGACAATTTGCAAATAAAAAAAAAAAAAAACGACATAAGGCGATGGGCCATAAGTTATCACCAAGGTACATTCAAGAGAGATTCAAGAAAGTTGTATGAACAGTACCTCTCAGATGACAAATGGTAGTGGGTTGTCACTCTGGATGAAGCCTGGATCTACCTTGATAACACCAATAAGCCCAGGGCCATTTTTTATTCACCACATGATGCGAAGAGCCGCGGCGAGTCCGTCCGTGAATGTCGCGAGAAGTTTTCGAATTGCTTCATGATGGTGGCAGGTTTCTGCGCCAGTGGGAAGTTGCCAATGCATCGTGTGAATTTCGAGGGCAAGGTGAATGCAGACTACTTTCAAACGAACATCATGGAACCCTTATACAGAACGCACATCCCACAGTTGTATGGCAGGGACACCCGGAAGGTGTGGATCCACATGGTCAAAGCATCCAGTCATAATGTGCGCAGTTCTGTCGCGTATTATTGGCGTATGGCCACGGAGAGTGATGTGTCTGTTATACCCTTCTCGTTCAAACTTGTGGAGTCACCAGATGCGTAGCCAATGGATTTCTGCGCCTTTGGCCTTCTGAAACAAGGACTCACACAAAGGCGTCCCATACCATAGAGGGCTTTGGAAAGCTTGTCAAGCGGTGTGGTCTACAATTCCCCTCACACACCTTCTACGCGCAATGCTTCAGTGGCAATTGCGTTGCAGGGCGACAGCCCAGGCTCGTGGCCGCCACATCGAGCACAACCGTTGGTGGAGGAAGGAATTGTCTGAGCAGGTGAGCGCACAAAATTTGGACATCTTAGGTGAATTGAATTCTGTATGGAAATGGAAAGCATTTCAGTTTTATTTAAATCTTGGAAAAGAAACATTCTCTGTGTGCAAGAGGTTAATCTATACATATGACGATACATCACTCCAAATGTTTAGAAAATATTAACTGGCAGAGTATATAGTTATCCTGGGGGCAAGAAAACAAAGGGGTTTTTACTGAAATTAAAAATCGTAGTATAGTGGTACGTACCCTACACATGAATTTACTTCGGAGGAGGGGTCCAAATTCAATGCGAAGATAAATTATTTTCAGATTTGTCAATTTTCGAAGTTTATGTTTATAATTCCGTACCTATACGTCCGAGCGCAAGTGAACTACGTCAGTCAAACATCGGTCCTTACAGAACAAACTTGGGCACAGATCGTTGCAATTGCGTAATTAGAAGGCGCACCATAAATTCGTATTTAGGTTCTAAACATCGTGTGCGTGGGTTTTATCGGGGTTCTCCCGTTTCCTTCCACTTTTTCATTCCACCATTTCATTCATTTCTCATCATCAGCGTCTACTTTAGCCTAACCGGCATAACCGTAGGACGTGAAACTCAAAGATTTCATTTCATTTCATTTTCGTATTAAGGTTCTAATCCTTGATTTTTCTCACTTTTATATTTACCATAATCTATTAATTTTTAATTACTAGCTTCGTTTATTCAATATCGACATGATACTTTCAGGATATATTAATGGTGGGCTAAGGTTTATTTTATGATAGTTGCATATGTCTCTTAGCAGTTTTTCCAGCCATAGAACTATTTATTTCCAGACTTTTTTGGTAAAAAAATTCTCTTTTTTCCCTTCTAAAATTTGCCTCTTATTTCCTTCTCTTCTATTGGCTACATTGGAACGAACATACCAGATTCTGGAAGCCTCATCCTTGACTTACACAACGCACTATAAAAAGTTTCACTTGGATAATTGGGGACACTACAATTCCGGTCTTACAGTATACCATATTACATAATTTTAAGGATAATAGTGACTTTCTAGGAAAAATGATATATTTTTTAAAATTACATGCTTAATTTGAGAGATATCATCATGATACTAGCTGAATATATTATTGGTGGGCCAAAGATTACTTTAAAATTGTTTGCTTTTGACTGGTAGCAATGTTGCCAGCTACAGAAAATGTTAATTGTAATTGTTTGTGAAAAATTTGGGAAATTTATCCTTCCCCCCCTATTATTTCAGTGTCCTTGGCTATATTCAAACCAACGTACAACTGTCTGGAATCATTCTTGGCCTACAAAACGCACCATAGAGGAGCACGATTGGATAATTAGGGAAGCCGGTGAACCACCATGTATGCTGATTTTTGCTTCTGACGCGTAAGAAGTGCCAAAATTTAATGTGTATTATGAGAGAGTTTTTTTCTTTCTCTCTTTGTATGGCAGCCAGCGACTTCAGGTTTTTACTGTACCTTGTCAACATACCAGAAAATTCTTTCTAGGTGACTTGAACCCATGTGGCTTCGGTGTTGCCAGCTAGAAAAAATCATGAAATTCGGCTAGGGATTTTTTTTTAATTTCACTCTTACATTTTTTCAATAATCCCTCCCGTTAGCAACACTGCAATCTAACTTACACGAAAAAATAGCCATGTCCCTCTTCTAAAATACAAGACATAAACGATATCAATCGGGCTAACAGTGTTTGGGCAATAAATCATTAACTGAAAGTCTACCAAAAACCCCAAAATCGATTTTGTCCCGAAAGGGTTAATGAGATATGCGCGCCAAAGATTTCGGGCTCTAATTTAACGTGAGCCCCCCCCCCCTTCAAGTTTCTGGGCTGGTCCAGAGAATGAATGGCCTACATAGTACTGTCTATGGGCTGGATGGGCTACCAAATTTCAGCTTTCGTTCTCCCATAGTTAATGTGATATAGGCGCCGAAAATTTGGGGGCTAACTTCACCAGAGCCTCCCAACTTTCTGGGCTAGTCGAGATAAAAATCGATGGGCTAACAAATTTCATCTTTTGGGCCAATATAGTTAATAAGGTGTGAAAACCAAAGTTTTGGGGCGTTAACTTAACGTGAGCTCTTAACTTTTTGGGCAAGTTGAGATAATGGGTGTACCAGGTACTAAACTTCATGGGCCTTCCAACCCATTATTATTTAGCATTTGGGGCACTCAAGGAACACAGATATAGGGTCTCCAAATGTGAAAATGAAAATGCAATCTTTAAGTTTTATGTCCGACTGTCATCCTGGGTAGACTAAAGGAGACGCAGATGATGAGAATAAATGGAATGGTGAAATGAAAGAGTTGTGGGAAAGGGAAACTCCGAGAAAACCCTCATACACGGTGTTTGTTCACCACAAACCCCACTTTGCGCAAGTTGGTATAGAACCAGGGCCCCGCATCATGTGTGAATCCTCTGCCACTAAGCCACTGCGGCCCAGAAGTCCTCGAGACGAGACACATAGGCGTATACCTAACGTGTAATTTGTTCGTAGCGGGAATTTCTGTTATGGTATAGTTAATTACATACAATGAAAAACCGAAAATGTGATGTGGACAATCGCGACCGAAAATATAATGTGGACAATCTCGAACAAGCAATAAACAATCTGCGTGATTTGTTTTAGATTTCGGAAAATAGGTTCTGCCAGATTTACGCTTATCGACTGTAATCGTTTATTTATTTGTTTGTTTATTTGGGAGGGAGGCAAGATATAATACATTTAAGTCATTACACATGCAAAGAGATGTTTTATGGTAATTGTTTTTTTGCTGAAATATAACTTCGGTATCTTTTATACGTGTTTAGGAGCTGACAAGTAAACCTTACGTTTGGGTGAATCGAGTTGCTGACTGAGACACATATGAGAAAGTAGTACTAAATGTGGTCAGTATTTCAGTGAAGTTATAGGTGCGAAGCTCCAGGGGTTTAGGAGACAGCTATCAGAACATCACATGGAAGTACAGAATAGTCTTCATACAGTTGGAGGTAAAAGCTCTGTAAGACCTCTTGTAACGACAAAAGGTGAATAACAAATATATGGGTATATATTAGGACTAGGGGGAAGTCATATAGCAAGGGTATACCTGACGGCGGCCATCTTGAAATCCGCCATTTGGAATTAAGGTTAAGTTTTTAAAATAGGAATAGGGTCATGTGATACATGATTTAAGGCGCAAATTTAATCAGAAGAACAATGGTCACGTTAATTTTGAGTTACGCACAATTGGTAAAAAGTTACAGGGAAATTAAATATTGTTGCAGCATATGTATTAGTCCTTTACCCCACCTTGTAAATTTTGTTTTAATGATAATAATTAAATAAAAAGCAGGTGGAGAAATATTAGGTCTATGGTAAGAGTTGCCTTCATGGCGGCCATGTTCAAATCCGCCATTTTGAAGCAGACAAAAGTTTTAAACAAAACGCATAACAGTGATACCTGATTAATAGCAAATTTTACCATAACTCCAACGGTATAACATTTTGGCTTTATCATTAAGCATCATTTGTTATCGCATAAACAAGTTGCTAATTTAAGGAAAAATGACCAAAGAATAATTGAGTCATAATTGAACGTGGGTCTTTCTTCCAGAAAAGTCCTCAATTAGTACAATCAATATGTAGTTCAGAAAAGAGTGCATGACTTGCACAAATGCTCTGCTCACAGTGAGCACACCTGACAAAGGCAATCGAGTTACACATGACACATCTGTCGTTAACAATTCCGTCAAAGTAGTAGTCGTAAGGAGCGATCCATTTAATTTTTTGCTGGTTAATGATAAAGCCAAAATGTTATACCGTTGGAGTTATGGTAAAATTTGCTATTAATCAGGTATCACTGTTATGCGTTTTGTTTAAAACTTTTGTCTGCTTCAAAATGGCGGATTTGAACATGGCCGCCATGAAGGCAACTCTTACCATAGACCTAATATTTCTCCACCTGCGTTTTATTTAATTATTATCATTAAAACAAAATTTATAAGGTGGGGTAAAGGACTAATACATATGCTGCAACAATATTTAATTTCCTTGTAACTTTTTACCAATTGTGCGTAACTCAAAATTAACGTGACCATTGTTCTTCTGATTAAATTTGCGCCTTAAATCATGTATCACATGACCCTATTCCTATTTTAAAAACTTAACCTTAATTCCAAATGGCGGATTTCAAGATGGCCGCCGTCAGGTATACCCTTACTATATGACTTCCCCCTAGTCCTAATATATACCCATATATTTGTTATTCACCTTTTGTCGTTACAAGAGGTCTTACAGAGCTTTTACCTCCAACTGTATGAAGACTATTCTGTACTTCCATGATGTTCTGATAGCTGTATCTCCTAAACCCCTGGAGCTTCGCACCTACAACCTCACTGAAATACTGACGTATGGCAAGATAGCCCCCCCACTTTAGAAAATTGAAACAATGACTAGGTCATTCGTTTGTACTACGTTTGTACCGTTTGTACCGAAAATATTTTCGTTTGTACAATTTTCCTTATAGGGTTACTTGAGAGGTCGACTGGGGGGGCTATCTTGGCGCCAAGATAGCCCCACCGTATCACAGCACAAAAAATTGGAATACACCATTCGAAAGCAAATCGTTTGTACCGTTTGTACCGAAAAAAGTTTTGTTTGTATCCTGATAGTTTTCGACAAACAGGGGATGACATTTGGGGGGGACTATCTTGGCGCCAAGATAGCCCTCCCCGTATCACAGCACAAAAATTTGAAATACACCATTCGAAAGCAAATCGTTTGTACCGTTTGTACCGAAAAAAGTTTTGTTTGTACCCTGATAGTTTTCGAAAAACAGGTCATGACATTTGGGGGGGCTATCTTGGCGCCAAGATAGCCCTCCCGTATCACAGCACAAAAAATTGGAATACACCATTCGAAAGCAAATCGTTTGTACCGTTTGTACCGAAAATGTTTTGTTTGTACCCTGATAGTTTTCGAAAAACAGGGGATGATATTTGGGGCGGGGAGTTATCTTGGCGCCAAGATAGCCCCCCCGTATCACAGCACAAAAATTTGAAATACACCATTCGAAAGCAAATCGTTTGTACCGTTTGTACCGAAAAAAAAATTGTTTGTACCCTGATAGTTTTCGAGAAACAGGGGATGAGATTTGGTGGCTATCTGTTCGCAAGATAGGCCCCCTAATGTGTACTTTTTCCATGTCCATTAATAAGTATTATATGTTTATCCATGTGAATTGATGTGTATTTAGAATTCTGGTTGTGCATATCAAAATAAAAAAAAAATGAATTTTTCGGTAATAACGTTAGGATTGAATCGGCGAGTGGGAAAACAGTGAGAGTCCACAATAAACCATTTTGAAGTAAAGGAAAAAATAACACTAAAGATGTAGAACTACAAGTTGTAATGAAGAGCAGTACAATTTGCAAGACCTTGCACGTTATAACAGAATGCTATAATGCCGACTGTACATTTCTGGCATTAACAAACGAAAGTTATTTTTTCAAATATCTCAAAATGCGTTTTGTGGACTAGTAGCGGTTTTATACTCACCGATTCAATTAAATTTTCTCTATTTGTGCCCTTTTCCGTAAACAAATACCGTAAAAAGAATAACGAAGTGTGTACAAATTCAGAAAGAAACTGGCGCCAAGATAGCCCCCGCCCAAAATATCACCCCCTGTTTCTCGAAAACTATCAGGGTACAAACAAAACTTTTTTCGGTACAAACGGTACAAACGATTTGCTTTCGAATGGTGCATTTCAAATTTTTGTGCTGTGATACGGGGGGGGGGCTATCTTGGCCCCAAGATAGGCCCCCCAAATGTCATCCTCTGTTTCTCGAAAACTATCAGGGTACAAACAAAACTTTTTTCGGTACAAACGGTACAAACGATTTCCTTTCGAATGGTGTATTCCAATTTTTTGTGCTGTGATACGGGGGGCTATCTTGGCGCCAAGATAGCCCCCGCCCCAAATATCATTCCCTGTTTTTCGAAAACTATCAGAGTACAAACAAAACTTTTTTCGGTACAAACGGTACAAACGATTTCCTTTCGAATGGTGTATTCCAATTTTTTGTGCTGTGATATGGGGGGGCTATCTTGGCGCCAAGATAGCCTCCCGCCCAAAATATCATCCTCTGTTTCTCGAAAACTATCAGGGTACAAATAAAAAAATTTTCGGTACAAACGGTACAATGGATTTGCTTTCAAATGGTGTATTTCAAATTTTTGTGCTGTGATACGGGGGGGCTATCTTGGCGCCAAGAAAGCCTCCCCAAATATCATCCCCTGTTTGTCGAAAACTATCAGGGTACAAATAAAACTTTTTTCGGTACAAAGGGTACAAACGATTTGCTTTCGAATGGTGTATTTCAAATTTTTGTGCTGTGATACGGGGGGGGCTATCTTGGCGCCAAGATAGCCCCCCCAAATGTCATCCCCTGTTTCTCGAAAACTATCTGGATACAAACAAAACTTTTTTCGGTACAAACGGCACAAACGATTTGCTTTCGAATGGTGTATTCCAATTTTTTGTGCTGTGATACGGGGGGGCTATCTTGGCGCCAAGATAGCCCCGCCAGTCGACCTCTCAAGTAACCCTATAAGGAAAATGGTACAAACGAAAATATTTTCGGTACAAACGGTACAAACGTAGTACAAACGAATGACCTAGTCATTGTTTCAATTTTCTAAAGTGGGGGGGCTATCTTGCCATACGTGAAATACTGACCACATTTAGTACTACTTTCTCATATGTGTCTCAGTCAGCAACTCGATTCACCCAAACGTAAGGTTTACTTGTGAGATTATTATCTAATAATTATAAGAAAGATACAAGTTTTTTTTTTTTTTTTTTTTAGGAAGATACAAGTTTTTCACCTTCGTACAACAATTCATGTTTAATAGGCGTATAGAAGGGGCTCATGCAAAAAACATTGGGACTCCATTTCTGGGACCCCATGGTGGGGGCCCGGTTCCTGACCACCACTGTGCTGAGGGGAATCGGATCTTTCCAACGTCACCATCTGTATGAACAACTCCATGCTTAAACGAGAAATAGAGTGGACTCGAGCCCAACATTTCGGAACCACATTTTCTGGAGCTTCGAGGCCAGGGCCCAATTTCTGACATTACCGCTTTCGTTAATCGACCCCGACCTTTCAAACGCTAACACTATAGTACAACACCATGTTAAATAGGCAGATAAAAGAGACCTGAACCCAAACTTTTTGGATCTCATTTCTGGAGTCTCAGGTCCCGGAGCTTTCCAACACCACAATATGTATCCAATAACTCCATGCTTAAAAGAAAAATGGAATGAAGCCAAGCTCAAAATTTCGGGACACCATTTTTGGACCTTTGAGACAAGGGCCCAATTTCTGACGTTAACACTGTGCTCAGACGACCCAAACATTTCCAACTTTACCACCCACATACAATTCCATGTTTAATAGGCGTATAGAAAGAACCCGCGCCCAAAACTTCGGGACCCTATTTTTCTGGAGCCCCATGGCTGGGGCCCGGTTTCTGATATCACCACTGTGCTCGGGAGACCCGGACTTTTCCAATGCCACCATCTGCATCCACTAACTCCATGTCTAACACGGCTTCCCCATTGTAGGAGGATTTTGATGAATTTTCTGCAGGTTCTTTACAACTATTTACAACGTTTCAAACTATTCATAAGAAATGAAATTTCAATACATTAGAAACTATGTTCTTTTAAAATGTTCAAAATGGATGACAGCATTGATTTCCAGTAATAATTGTAAACTTTCGTAATTTTATTCTCTATTTGAATAGTAGTTTAATTTCGAATCTTTTACGGTTAAAAATATTTTTGTGAAATGTAACGGAATACATTGAAATGCTCCTACTCCCACGGGTACGTGTTCCAATTATAAATCGCTTTGAGGTTCAGTGTACAAATGAGAAACTCCCAAAGCGAAGTACAATATTGTAACGTTGTTGACATACATATGAGAATAACTGGTGATTAGGCCGTTAAGCTGTACATAAAATCATATAAATTTTCATTCATATTACGCAGACAAGTACACACAGAACAGCATATGAATCTTTATCTGACTTTTGTTTCTCTAACTTTCTGACAGCCTTTACGAAATAATATCTTTACAATCGAAATATTCGTTAAACATTATTATTATTCTTATCCTTCAATATTCATCATACATCATATTCTTCATTACTTTAAATTCTTCATATTACATAACTATTTTACATTATATTCCGTAGAAGCTGTTTCAAAGTTAGTATTACACTTCTGACATAGTCATCATTACAAATCATAATTGATTCTCAATCCATACGCCTGTAACTTGTCCATCCTACCTGCAGTGTGGATCCTACGCAGTTTCGACCGTACGCAGTTTCGATCGTACGCAGTTTCGATCCTACGCAGTTTCGACGCTACGCAGTTTCGACCGTACGCAGTTTCGATCCTACGCAGTTTCGACGCTACGCAGTTTCGATCCTACGCAGTTTAGGCCGTGTGGAGTCCATGAATATAACCCTAATTTATAGCTGCACAGGTTAAAGAAATTAAAGAGAGAAAAAAAATATATATATTTTTTGAGCGCATGATTAAAACTTAAATTATTTCAGGGCAACTGCGTACGATCGAAACTGCGTACGGTCGAAACTGCGTAGCGTCGAAACTGCGTAGCGTCGAAACTGCGTACGATCGAAACTGCGTAGGATCGAAACAGGTTTTGAGCTGAATTTTTCGATCGTACGCAGTTTCGACGCTACGCAGTTTCGATCCTACGCCGCATTCCCATCCTAACATTGTGCCTGTAAACACAGCCAGACAAGTGAAAAGTTGCCTCATCAGAGGAAACAGCGTTCAACAGGAAATTATGGTCATAATCAACCCTGTCCAGAATTTCAGTAACAAATGCTGCTCTCTGTGGCTTATCGTAGGGCTTAATTTCTTGCAACAATTGCATCTTATACGCACGCAAACGTAATCACTTGTATACCACATCATGCACTGTTGACTTTGGAATTGTCAATTGCCTGCTCGCTGCGCGAATTGACTTCCTCGGGCTACGTGAGAAACACTCTCTTTTTGCTTCAACATTTTCTCCTGACACACGCGATTTACCACCGCTGTGTTGTTTCACTACACTTCCTGTTGATAAAAATTGTTCCTTCCACACCTGGATACTGTTGCGTGATGGAGGATCCTTGTGGTAAACTCGTCGAAAGTTTCGTTGAACTTGAACAATACTTGTTGTCGCTACAAACCACCACAGGCATTGCGCCTTTTCGACTGCTGACGTCATTTCTGTTTATTGGCGATACTAGCGCCGTCACCGGTAGTTTGTTCAAGTATCAAAATTTGCTGAACAAAACTTTTTGAGATTTCCTTCAATATGAATGTTTTTTTTTTTTCTTCTGTATTACTGACCATATTAAAACTATACACTTTTAAAACCCGTCAGTCCCTTTCCGGACACCCTGTATTATTGTTATGGACAAAACATTAACTGCAAGAATTACAAGACTACCGTCATCATAAACAAATTATTGTAACAAGAAAATACTAGTACATTTGAGGAGTTTGATGTAATAAGGTCATAAGCGAGTTTACGCCCTTTTTGCATCAAATGCATTTGTGGCTTTTGCCATGCTTGTTTAGCCTCCTGGTGATATTTCAATTCAATGTCGTAATAAAATGCTGTGTATTATATTGTTTTATGTAATAAAAAAACACTATTTAAATTTTCAACATCGTTTTTCTCCAATTGTATGTTTCAGACTTACGCCCTTATTGCATCAAACTCCTCAATTGTGAATGATAAAGGTAACATGAATGTATGGTCTGCACCTGTAATGATACAGAGAGATCGAGATTCTTTGGCCATTTTTCATTAGAACTTCATTGTGGTTATGTGATTAGCATACGCACTTTTGGCGTTTGAGACCCGGGTTTGATTCCCGGCGGGAGTTCATGTGGTTTAGATTCCATGTTAAGCTGTAGGTCTATGTCTCATATAGCCTCACTGCTAAAAGGGACCTAAACTGGAAATCAAATCAAATCTTTCATCCATCATTCTTATTAATTTTTACATTAAAATATTATATTACAAAACAATTATTTATAATAAAACTCAACAGTACTATAGGTGACTGGGACCTAGATTTGCACCTGAAGGTATAAAACTTCAGTTGAGGTTAAGAAAGAAAGAAAGAAAAGTCAAATACAACGAAGGTGAAAGAGGGTGAAATAACAAAGATACCAGAGAGAATAGGAAAGCATTTGTTTGGTTCAATTTTAGTTCGATAAATAGTTTATGTTATGGCTATTACTACTAAGGAACCACAGCATCTTTAACCAACTTGTACCGTAGCATCTGGAGCAACTAATGCCTATCAATAGTGCTTGTTCTAGCAGCACACAAATAGCTGATTGAAGTACATCTGTAACAAAAATGGAGAATACAAACACATCTGACTTTACTCAGGAAGAAAATACTGATGTCGAGGCACATACTGATGCCGAGGTACATCAAGAAAACATAATTCCTGATACGGAAGAGGAGAAAATCTGTTTTATGAAATACATGCAAATGTTGGCGAGCAAAAGATGTTCTGTAAATGAAGAGTTGTGCAAAAAAATGGATGACATTCTTGAGGAGTTTCTCAAGAGAGAGAATAATGATAGTTCCTCAATTCAGGCCATATTTATGGCAAGTGAAAAGTTGATGTTAGAAATATTCGCAAGAACAGAGAAAGAGTACCGACGTATTCTTGAGGATTTTGCTACTACATTTAAGTTAACATATATCAGTAAAAGACACAAGAAGAAAATCATAAAGCAAGAGTATAAAGTTATAATGCCAGAACTGGAAAATAGGATACTGGAGACATTTAAACCGTTTTTTCCAGTTCTCGAGACTAAATGGGTTCCTGCCAAGGAGGAAGTAAGGTATACTGTGAAATATATGCAACTAGTGGCAAATGAAAGGTGTAATGTAAACGAAGCGTTGGGTAGAAAAATAGACAATATCCTCAGACAAGAACTTTGGAAAGCTGACAACAATGATTCCGCGATTCAAGCCTTGTTCACGCAAAGTGAAAACTTGAAGTCAGAAGTGCAAACGAAAACTAAAGAAGTGTACCAAATCATTCTTGAGGAATTTTCTAATATTTTAAGTCAACAGTATGTCGAGGAAGAAATGAAGAGAAAAATCATAATCCGAGAGTATCAACGTGTAATGCCCGAACTGGAACTTAAGATAGAACAGTCCTTTAATCCGCCTTCTCCCTAATGTCCCGAGCAAATGGATTCGCTTATGAAATAGAATAATGAATACGACATTATTTTAGTACGCCCTTCACCGTCTAACTTATTCAGCAGACGTAAATTATAGAAGAAAGAGAAAAACCGTAATTTTTACATTTCTTTTCTTTTTTTTTCGTAAATAATATTAATAAGCACTTGAAAACATTGACTTCGTAGTCACTTTCTTTGTGTCTCAGTCGAAGCGAAATAGAATCTAAAGTTGTATGAAACGCTTTTCAAACAAACAAACAAAAAAAAAAAAAACTGTGATCAAGAAGGTTCATCTTTCCAGATAAAAAGAAAAAGTTTCAAGTTGACCAAAGCAGGTCTCAAATTAAAAATGGAAAAACCTTCAAAAGACACTTCAAATTAGAAACATTTTTGATACTTTGATAAATTTCATTTTGTTCCAGCCAAATTACAAGGTAAAAAAATGTAACAAGTGACGACATTCCTAAGCTATTTATTTTTCTACTAACCACAAAGAAGGGCCTAAGATAAACGTATATCAGTTTGGATTTGCAGGGGAAATGTTCAGGAATTGAAACTGTTATATAATTGATTATAAATAATATATCTAGGATGAAGATGGTATCTTCTTGAATGTGTACATTGAGGAAAGTTTTACGAATCGAAAAAGTAGTGTTAATATATTAGAATATCTGAATATCTCAATAGTTGTAATAATGGTTGTTAAATCTACATGTATTTTTTAGAGCAAAAGCAACAAAATATCAATGAAATAGGAATTTCCAATTCCAAAGAATTGACTAAAGAACGTAACAGTCTCAGTTAGAACTAAGAAAATTATAAAATATAAAAGACCTCTTTTTTTCTTTTATCTTTAGAAACAAGAAAAGTTCTGATTGAGCAACCCAGATTTTGAATTAAAAACTGAAAATCTTGAGAATACACTTAAAATTAGCAACAGGTATGACAACTTGGCTTTGGGGCAGGTGATTTTGTGTTCCAGTCACAATGGAAGGTTAGAAAATAATAATAATAATTGACTTTAAAACACTTAAATATGTGATCCTGGTCACAACACAAAGTAAATTGTCATGAGTGGCATAGTGCTTTCGAGTTATTTATTTATTTATTTATTTTCTTCTATCTATAAAAGTATGTGAGACGAAACTACATCGTCTTGGATTTGCAGAGAAAAACTTTCAGAAATGAAAACAATTATGCAACTGATTACAAATGACAAAATATCTAAGATGAAGAGATTATTGTCTTCGAAGTACGACGGAAGTTTTCAATATTCGAACACGTGATATTAATATTTATCTTAATTGTTTCAAAGCACTTCTCGTAATGTTTATTGTAAAAATTGCATGTTATGTATAGAAGTACAGCAATTGTTTTGTAATGTATAGAGATAATTGAAAAAGCGTTAGTATGAGTTTAGAAGGGAAAAGTCTTTAAAATGTCTTCGAATTCTGAAAGTCGCTTACATAATACCTTGTTGTTGTTTTAATTATCTTCATACTGTAAAAAATAAAAATTTCTTGATCAAATAAAGCATTTGAATTGATGATTGCAGAGAAGTTCTGAGTCACATTGGTTATTAACTTGCCCGATTCTCTAAAAGTAAACGCAACTTTATATACATACAAAAGGCAAATATCCAAGTTGTTATAACGGTGTAAATGCAACATTGAGCACAAGAAAGATTTGTAGTTTCAGATTTAAATAGATTTTTTTTCTCTAATATCTCAAAGTTATGCAAGACGTACTCAGGTCCTTTCTTCAACCATCAATTATTCATTTTTCATAGTATATGACTGTCCTTTCTATTGGATCTTGCCTAGCGATTTTTTATTATTGTGATTGTCATAGATAATTACAAGTACCGCGAAACTATTGTGGTATTAGTGTTCAGATTCAGTAGTATCTTAATTTGCGAGTGTTCTCATTTATAGATCTTGTAAGTTACGGGAAGAAAATATTCATTAATAAAAACTCTTTTAGAAAATATATTTTATATTAATCGGCTTCCAAAAAGGGCTAAAGAGCATAAAATAGGTTTTCTCGGGATACTCCCATTTTCTAACACCTCATTTCATCATCATTCACCTGCCTTAATTTTACGTCTCCCTTAGCCTAAAGGGCATATTCGTGGGTCTTTAAATTGAAAGATTTAATTTAATTTTCGAATAAAGGTAGATTTTCACCACTTCTGGTTTCAACAGATAGTTCGAGACAAAACTCATTCTTGGAGCGGTGAGTCCGTGTCGAGCACCTTACATCATTTTACTTATATCTCCTACCACTTTTGCTGTATGGAAATAAGCATTGAAACTGGAAATACTAGTAAAGTCCGATCACTTCCCTCACAAGCTCAACACTTCCCTTAGTGTTGTGGATAGTGATGGTATATCCTCTTAACACTGAATCGATTCCTGAAATCCGCTTGACGTTATCTATGACTGTTTTTGCTCTGTGGCGATCAACGCTAAAATCGGAAACAGGTGATTTTATCACTTCCGATATGAATAGAGGGTTAACGGAAGATTTGGGACTTATTCTTGGTACGCTGAATCGAGTGCAAAACCTGCTTCTCGATATCTCTTACTGCCTTTGTTCTATGGAAATCAACATTGGAACCTGAAGAACTAGTAAATTTCAACTACTTCCGGTTTCGGTAGAGTGTTGCAGGTAGTCATAGTGATGGTATGCTCTCTTAAAACGCTGAACCGATTGGGGGAAAAAAGGCACCTATCGCTATCTATTACAGTTTGTATTCCATATCGATGAACATAGAAACAGGAAATGGTTGATTTTTACCACTTCCAGTTCGGATAGAGAGATGGAATCTATTCTTGGGTCGCTGCATCGATTCCAAGAAACCACTTTTGATATCATTTATCGTTTTACACTCTATTGAAATCAGTATTGAAGCCGAAAAATCAGTCGATTTCAGTGTTTCGACATCACTCTCACGTCATCATCTCGACATCACGCTCAGAATATACTTTCAATATCACGCTCACTTCACGTCACAGTCACAGCATTATCTCGACATCATCGTCACTCAACCTCAAGCTTACTCGACCTCGCATTCAGACCAGTAATCTAACCTCACGCTCACTAAACCTCACACTTACATCATCATTTCGACATCACGTCCATATCGCTTATTTGACACCACACTTATTCGACCTCACATTGACACTCAGTCCAGCATCACACTCACTCAACTTCACCTTAAAAAAAAAAAAAAAAAAGATATTACTCTGACCTCATTTCGACCTCACTTTAACATACGCACATGTTTTTACAATTATTATGCTGCCGATTAAATCAGTCAAGGATTAGCGGATGAAAGTTGTGGTAATTTTCACCAAACTTCGGAATTTCCTTATTTAAATTATGAGAATTACCTTCTGTGATTTATATATATATAAAGATGTTAATATTTCTCCCTATCTCCGATAGTTACAAAGCGAAAGGTTTTCCGCGATATCTTTCATTTAAAATGTTATATTTTTATACTATCCAATGTGATGTAAGCTTCAGTTCTCTCTTGTTCGGTTTCAAACCAGGAGGAGGAAATTTCTAGTTTTTGTATTTTTTCCCCTGTACTTGTATCACAAATTTTACCTTTGTGCCAAATTTCAAGCTTCCATGTCTACAAGAAGTAACCTGTACGTTTTGACTCAAGTAAGAAAATGTAATTTTATGCTTCCTTGCTAATGATCAGGCCCGTATCCACGGGGGGCTAGGGGGCCAGCCCCCCCCCCATAAACTTTGGCTGGCCCCAATAAAAGTTTCACGATAGGCTTGCAAATGAACTATAATATAGTGATGAAGTATAATATGATTGGGTCGGGCCCCCCTAACTTCGACCGGACCCCCCTAAATTTTTAGGCTGGCTACGGGCCTGCTAATGATCCTTCTTGGAGAGGGGATATTTCCAGTTTACGGATTTTTGTTTCCTTTACCTGTATCACAAATTCTACATTTGTACCAGATTTCAAGTGTCCATGCCTACAGGAAGAAATCCATACGTTTTGAGTCAAGTAATTTAACAAAATGTAATTTTCCGCTCGCCCAATTTCCAGTTTTCGGATTTTTTTTCCTTCACTTGTACCACAAATCCTACCTTTGTGCTAAATTTCAAGTTTTCATGCCTACAGAAAGTACCCTATATGCAGTACAGATTTTGATTCAAGTCACGTAACAAACTGTAATTTTGTGCTTGCGTCTCAATTTTTTTTCCTTGGGAAGGAAACTTTCAGTTTTCGGATTTTTTTCTTTACTTTGCTTATATTACAAATGCTACATTTGTGTAAATATCAAGTTTCTATGTCTACAGGAAGTACTTTAGAGATTCTCGATCAAGGGACGCGGTTAAATAAAATACCTAGATATACATGTAAATTTTGCCCCATCCTAATTTTCACTCTTGGAGGAAAAATTTTCCAGTTTTCGGAGCTTTTCCTTTACTTGTATTACAAATCCTACACTTGTGCCAAATTTCAAGTTTCTGCGTCCATTGGAAATGCCCAATCAGTGAATGACTGCAAAATTTATAAGTTTTTGAAACGATCACGACTCTCTATCTTGTAAATTGGTTGACCCTGAACATTAAAATTTTATATATGCCATGACCTCGTACAGTTTAATGGGTCATCCTTTTTTCATTGCACTCTCTTGTTGGGAAACCAAATTATGAATGTTCGAAAAAAAAAAAACCTGAGCTGCTTTTTGTAAGTAGGCGCACGACGTACTCCAGCCAGAAAACTTGGCTTGGCCCATTGCCACATTCTTATCTTCCACATTCTTAATCTATGGCTGCTGGTGATAGTAAAATAGGAACGTCACTTAAAAGAACGAATCTTTTAAAGGCAATTGATAATTTTTGTAATCTTTCTGCAACAAAATATATTCAAAATTTCTCAACATTGAATTGTCTGAACTTGTTTGGGTATAAAAAAAACCTCGCGGCCCAAAATCTCGTCTTGACAAAATATCAAGTGATCAAAACCTCGTGGGCCAAAAGAACTTCACGGGACGTTATTTCACCTAGGAAAGGGTTCCGTGAGCACAAACCTTCGCCACGGCTTCTTGAGTGTAGAGTGTTTTCTATATCACTATATCTATAAGCTTAAAAGGTAACTTAATTATTAAAAGTGAAATACATATAGATTTTTATTTTTCCTGTCCTAGATTGACATTTAATTGCTATTTATACGCCATCAAAAATAGTCCCCATCAGCATCGACGACCTTCTGCCAACGTTCCGGAAGGCAATGGATTCCTCACTGTAGAACTTGGTGGGCCGTGAAGCGAAGAAAGTATGAAGTGCATTTTGCACCTCTTCTAGAGATTTGAAATGGCGTGATTGTCCAAGGAATGGAACAGGTGATAATCGAACGGTACAATGTCCGGGGAGTATGGCGGATGCAATAGTTTTTCCCATTCAAGGGTGCCCCGGGCCATCCTAGTTATGTGGGGCTTAGCGTTGTCCTATAAAAGGATAACCCCTTTGCGATTCAGAAGCGAATGCCTGACAACAAAGCTACCAGCTTCAAACTCGTACTTGACCTCGTCTGGAAGCTGGCGCATCACGCTCATGTAGATGGTGCCCCAGCCACCATAGTTCACGTGATTGTAGTGTATAAATATGTCAACATTCGCTGGAAAGCGTGGAAATGCAGGTTCCAAATTCCATTCCTTTGAACTCAAGTAAACATTAGAAGTATGTGGACTATCTGTATATATCCCCACCAAAACATAAACTTCGGGTTCTTGTTATTTTCAATGAAAGCTAATATAATCTCTGTAAACTGTTCTGATTGAAACAGTGTCACATGTTCTTCGATATGGTCAGTTTCTGTTTTCTGAATCATACTTTTTAGTTCTAGATTATTCTCTTCTGTGAAGCTTAGAAACTGTGGAACTAATACCCTCTATAAAGCTTGAAGAGAGATCTTTTGGGCTCTCATTCCTTCCGTGTAAGATGTTCTTGTTTGTACCTGCTAGGCAGTTTTTGCGCCAATTAGGTTGCTCTCAACCGAAGCTTCCAAAAACCTTGGTAACTGTGTATGTATATCAGAATATGATATAAAATTTCTAATTCTATGTCATATTCCGCCCTTATTGTTAATAAAAAAGACTTGCTAGTAATATTAATTCCAGTGAACTTTAGTTCTAACTGCAAGTCTCCTGCCATCTAGTGACTTTCATATCCTGTCAATCTCGATATACGTTCAAAAGATTGTGTAGTGCTTACTTCTTTTCTGGGGAATATTACCAAAAAAATGGAGACCTAAATTCGGTGGCATACGATGGATCTGTATTATGTAGACATTGAACTTTGCGAAAAATGCTGTATGCCAACTCTTCCTCGAAAATGCCCACTAGGTACAGATTCTTTGCTTTGGTGTTCAGAGTAGAACTACACTTCTCACCTTTTGCTGACTGGCCTTGTTTCCCCACTACGATAACTCTCCATAATTTCCTGTATTCTACGTACTCAGGGTTATTCTGATCAGACGCATTGTTATCAATGTTCAGTCATTCCAAGACGAACGAGCTTTTCGTTTGGGTGTAAATATAATGAATCTTTCAACCAAACTGATCTACACTTGCAACATCGTGCCGTGACGGAAGGGCTGTTCGACAATCATGATATCAGAAAGTCAATCTGCCTAGACTATTGTTGAGACATGGCTATAGCGCACTCAGCCAGCAAAGATAACGTATAGGCTATATTTTGTCTTTTTTTGGTACACATAAGTAGTGATACTACCGTAGTTAAATAAGTCTAGTTTTGGAAAGAAATGGGAATAAGATTTTTTTTTTTTAAAAAAAAAAGGTTCATTGAAGAAAGTAAGACAGGGAATAAGGTTGCAATGAACACTAAAAATTTACGTGTGAATACTGAAGTGAAATATTTTTTGAAATACGTAACGGATAACGGAAATAATTAAGAATTTATCTAGGACAAGGAATTTTGAATTTCAGGCCTTTCAGAACGGAAGAAAAGAGAAATCCCGAGATTTAAACAACTATTTATGAGACAGAATTATTGGAAATTTCCTTATCAGCAGTTAGTTGACCAGCTTGAATAATATGCATACAGTATCAAGGAAAAGTGATCGATATGATAATTATTTAAAAATAGCAGTTTCTGCAGTAGAAATATATTTGAATTGGGTAAATGCAATAACCTTGCATGTGATTTTCTAGTCCTGAAATCCTGGGACTATGAAGTCTGTAATCCCTTGATTTCGGAACTGTAAAAACGGGCGGAAACCCGGGATTACATTCCCTATACCCGGTGTAACTCAACTGCCACAACTAGGTAGTATGTTCAGGGTTGCCACACTCGAGACTCGCGATGATGCCAAACACGGGCCTGAATCATGCTAGATTTTCGTAAATTATGCCAGATTTTCAAATTATCTTTCTGAACTAATTTTAAAGACCCGTCCCTACTTATCTTCATTATTTTAATTAAGTGTTTTAACTGTATTCATGTACAAAACTAATATAACGCTGTCATGAATGATAATGAAATAAATTGGTAAATGGCATATTATGTGAATTAGCCCCTAAATAGCTCCTGGAGGACCCCTTTCTCAAAAAAACTTGCCTTATGAACAGCTTGAGAGAATATTTGTGCAAACTTAATGCTGAACGATTACTGAGACCTGGTGAACAGGGAAAAGAATCTTCTTTAGCGATCGAATTTTTAAAAAATCAGGTTAGTGTTCACAGAGAATGTTTTTACAAAATTTAAATTTGATGGGTAAATCAGAGCGAAATAGCGTATCTCCAGGCGCGCTTCATTTCTCAACCATCCCCAGATTAATCGAACATTTAATACATTTGAATGTGACCTAAATTTCTATTCGTACTTATTGTTATCAAACACGGAGATTATGAAGGAACGGATCTACTGTACAGAACAAAATAGAAACATCTCATTCGGATTTCTATCATCCCGCAGTCCAACCCGATACTGAAACACAACATATGGGCTTTCTGTCTTTTAAAATATAACGCGCCTTGCTGAGTCTTTACATTGTGAAGATTATGCAAATGTAATTTTAGTGAAAGTTATGCAAATGTAATTTTACAATTTTATTTACATATTACTAAATATTGAGCTAACCCGTTGCTATGTGGTTAACGTACGCGTCTTTGATTCCCGGTAAGAGCTCGTGTGGTTCAAATCACATGTTAAGCTGTAGGTTCACGTCTTATAGAGCTTTACTCGTAAAAAGGACGCTAAAATATAATCTAATTTAATATTACTAAATATTAAAAAATAATGACTTCTAAGATTACGTGAATTTGGCAGCCATCAAATCTGTTTTATATTTCCACTTAATCCAGTGGATATTAATATAACAATTATAAGACACATGTACATATAAGTATTCAGAAGCAAGCACATACACATACGTACAAATTCACAAATATGAACACTTCAAGGATATTTACATGTGCTGGACTGCGTTGGATCAAGTAGACTCTACTGTTATCTTCAAACAGGACTTCATTATCATCATCCCGTTTGTCTGCACTATTTGAATCACCCACGGACTTGTCATATATATATTTGCACTTCTTATTGCTTTTAGCATTTTCGGGGAGGTTCAGGGTTCTTTCTTCAGCGAAGGAGTCGGTTCTGTATATTGAAAAGAGGATAGGGGAGGAAGGGCGAATTTATATTTTATGAATGGGCAACTTTTTAAGAAATATATACAAAACATGCTGCTTCTTTTAGCGACATATTACTAGCTGTCCTCTGACGTTCACACCCCCTTCCTCCTGAAGTCATAAATTGGAAAGGGACAGAAACATCCCAGATAACCACACACTCAGGTTTCAGTTGACAGTAATAAAACTATAGGTAAGTAAACATCCTTTGCAGAAGTCACGTTTTCCTATTTTGAACATTTCTCTGAATTTAACAATACAGCAGTGGAAATACTGACTTGTTTTATTGCTCCAACCATCGTTTCAACTAAAAAGGATAATTCCTGACAGTCCTTGAACTATCTAAATTTTCGTTCTTTTTCTCTTCTCTAGAAGGAAGAATGAAATTATGTTAGATTTGGCCAAGATGCTAAAGTCAAGATGCTAGATGCTAAATGCATGTGAATTAGGCTAGATCTAGCACCAAGATGCTAGATATGGCTTCACTGAGTATGTTGGATATACCGACATAAACAACTGACCTTTGCCTTATCTCCATTCGCATTCACTCACGGTGTGAGGGCCAATTAAACACTGACCTCCAGAAAGAGAGACAAAACTTTCTTGGTTACCTTTATATTATGATTTCTGTTATGTCCAGCAATTTTTTAAATTCGCTTGAGTATAACTTGGGAAATGAGCTTACAGTACATAATATTAAACACACTAACAAACAAATCAAGTTTTACTACAATACCAAGTTTGATTCCGCGAGTTCGGTGTGTAGGTTCTTGTTATGGAATACCTAACGCAAAATTGACCGTAAGCTTGCGCAACATAATATATCCAGTGGTGCAAATCTATCTTCAACATTGGGGGAATACGGGTAAGACGGTTCCCATAATATTTTCTTTTTTAAACGATGTTCAAAATATTTATGAAGTTGAGAAACAATGTTGTAGAGGATCAGGGGAGCAGAGCTCTCTTCAACATTAGAAGGCGGGCAGATTTGAGGCTTGTTATGGGAGGGGGGAAGAGATGAGACTCATATTACGGTCAGACCGGGATTCACTCATCTGGAGGCCCGGGGCTAGAAACAATATGTGTCCCCTGCTGACTTCGCCTAATACATTTCTGTGAAAGTACAGTAGGAAAGTTCAGGGAATAGTATATGTTTCATATTTTTGGTATATGCTATTGTATGATGATGATTGTATCTTTTATGATTCCTTTTAGACAGCCAACTGAAATTTTGATCAGAGAAAGGCCCCCGTCCACTTGGGGGTCCGAGGTACAGTCCCCTAAGCCTCTCCGTTAATCTGGCCCTCATTACGGTAGCTGAATCTGATTTCTGAAATGAACTTGTTGTATATTATATATCAAGCGATATAGATGAAGTAGTGG
This sequence comes from Thermobia domestica, assembly GCF_964235325.1. Lineage (NCBI taxonomy): Eukaryota > Metazoa > Arthropoda > Insecta > Zygentoma > Lepismatidae > Thermobia > Thermobia domestica. The sequence continues at coordinate 175,841,299 of NC_137463.1, read as the reverse complement.
TCAGAGCCGAAGGTAGTGATTTCGGCGCTCGGGGCGAAGTAGAATTCGACGCCCCCTACAATCACCTTATAAAGCTTTTCTTTCTTTTCTTTTTTTCTTTTTTTACATATAAAAGAAACAGCTTTTGTTGTTATACTAAGCTGAGTAACAGCCAAAAGCGTTTTTTTTTTAAAAAAATAAATAAATAAGAGCTATTATCAAGAGGCTTATTTTGGAATTCTTGTTAAACTTGACAAAACTACCTTTGGTTGTATACAAATCCACTTGGAGAACAATTAAGAACAATGGAGAACAATATGGAAATTAACAATTGAATCGCTTAGATGATAAAGGTGTTATGTAACAAATTGAATATAACGGGAAAATTGACTTTCACAAATGTTGACTTTCACAATTGATTTGTATGTAACCACACAAATGGCATTTTAATTTCGATTCTTTTACGGTAAAAAGTATTTTGTGAAATGTAATGGAAATGCAGATGGCGCCTTCTTTGCGAATTTCTCAATATTGATCGATGGAAGTGAAGAATATGTATGATGTTTGTATTTAAAATCCAAAATATAGTTAATTCATTCAAAATGGAAGCACTTCATTTCTTTAAGAAAAGCAACACTGGAATTTTAAGAAAAGCAATGTCCATGGATTTTTAAGAAAAGAAACACTGGTAGTGAACAGTCTTTGAAAAAGACGAAATTCGTTGCTTTAAATTCGAACCCCTTTAAGTCCCTATTCTACAACTGCTTGAACTTCGAAAATGATATTATTCCCCTTGTTGACCTTTATTTTTAATATTTCCACGCAAACAGCAGGGTTACGTGTGTCTCTGTACTCCTCTCATTTTCATACCTCTGTTCACACCTTCGTGATTAGTCTGATTAGGTAGAAAAGCATCACTAACTAACCAAACTCATCACCGTCAAAACGCCGAACATGTATTTCAGACTTTGATCGTTTTGATTTTGAAAATGCTCCTGCCTACACGCTATAAGTCATTACTCGGCACCTTGTGTAGAAAAATATTACATCGTAATTAACAAATCATACGTAATAATTTTCTTTGAGTAAGAGTAGAAACGTGTTGTGACTCTTATTAAAATGTTTGGGTTGCGAGCGCAGCGAGCAAGAAAACTTTTACCAAATCTATTTCTTTGCAAAATGGCAATAATATTGATTTAATAGGGCGCCAATACAAATTTCCAATACTTTCCTTTCTTTCTGATGGTTTGGCGCTCTCTTGCTATCACCACCCGGGACAACCGCCCCGCCTGCCCCTCTCTGCTACGCCCCTGGTAGTGATACCGTACATACCAGTATTACAAATCTGTGCTGTGAACACATTCTGAAATCTGAATACATACATATTTATAATTGGTATGTTTCTACTTAGGCAAAAAAAAAAAAAAAAATCAAATCTTATTACTGGGGGGACAGTCCCCCCAGTTCCAAGATTGGAGGAGACATGTCCCCCTCATCCTCCCGGGATTTGCGCCAGTGAATATATCATTTTAGTGTATAACAGATCAAAGTCGGGCATCATATTAACTTTGATCCTGATCAGATGAGTTCAGTTGAACTTGTATAATATACAGGGTGTTTCAAAACAACACCGACAACGTAAGGAGATAATTCCTGACACCAAGATAAGACGAAATGATAGGCCAACCTGAGTGCACGAATGCTTCTTTTCGGAGTTATATAGGGATGCGCACGAGACAAGATTTGAGACTGTCTCGACTCGAAAATGTTCTGTAAAAGTGATGTCTCGACTCGAAATATATTTTTTTATTGGAAGAGCTGTGTCTCGACTCGAATTTTGTAAGGAAAATTCTGTCTCGACTCGAGTCGAACGCATCCCTAGAGTTATAGGCTCCCGAAAACATGAAAAAATGAACTTCAAAGGTCAATAGCTCCAATACTATAAGACCTACCATAGTCGGGTCAAGGCTTTATTTAGGAACTAGCATGTACCCTACCCAAATATTAATGTTTCAGAATCCAGCCGTACTTCCGCAACAGCTTTTATAGAGGGAGTTAGTGAGTACTTCAAATTATATCCCCGTAGCCAAACAGCCTCTTCAAAAATTGTTGTGTAAGTACCTTAGGATTCTGAAACATGTATCTTCGATAGTGCTGATATTAATTCCTTTGTGAAGTCTTGACCCGACTTCGATAGGTCCCATATTTTTGGAGCTATGGACATTTAATCTTCATTTTTTTTTTATGTTTTCAGGAGCCTATAACTCCGAAAGGAGGCATTTGTGCATCCAGGTTGGTCTATACTTTTCGTCTTATCTTGGTGTCAGGAATTACCTCCCAAAAATTGTCGGTGATGTTTTGAAATACCCTGTATAGTGTCCTTAATATTTTTTTTAAAAAAAAATGAAGAACAAAACTAGGTTCGATAGATAAGATTTCTTTTCATTTTCATATATAGATTGATTTTGGACTAGTGAATTTTTTACACTTCTAGGCCCTTATGCAGAGTCGTTTTGACGTATGATTAGCGTATTACTAAATGGAACTAATCACACGTCAGAACGATTGTGCATAAGGCCCCTTGCACCAACCGAGGATTAATCCGTGATAGGGATTAAACTAAAGTTAATCATCGAAGTGAGGATAATGTGTTGCACCAATACCGATCTCAAGATTACATCGCCAAATCGTCGGATTAAGGTTACCCATCGAAAACGAGAGATTAATCCTTGATAACATCGTGATCATGTGTGAGTAGAATGAATATGCTTGCAAAAGATTTGGAAGTCTTAGATGAATTTGAAGTGCTCGAAGAGATAAAATATGGTATTCGACCGAGAAGAATAATGAGAGACAGGCAAAATCCTTTTGAGTACTTCCGCGATGATGAATTTTGTATTCGTTTTCGTTTGTCGAAGTATTCTGCTTCGGATATTTTACAGCGTTTTGTTGCAGGATTTTTTGCTTGCAGCAGATTATATCAATAATTTGGATGTATATGGTTATTTATGTGGTTGTGTGAATATAAATGGTATTACTGTGCTTATTCCAATCGTTTCTAAAGCAAGGAAGAATAATATTTGTATCAATAAAAATATGTCATTACTACAATGCAGCGAATAAAGTAGCATATTTGGACTAATTCATTATATTATTTATTTTAATAATTGACTTATTTACTATAGTTTGTGAATTGAAGAAATTTAGTTTTTAGTGGCCACCTAGTAGAGATGGACATAGTAGGTTAAATTTATTTCACGCTTAAGGTGATTGTCTTTATAAGATTCTAACTTGCTGCAAGACACTCTCTTGGGGTATACACTGCTCCATTCGTAGATTTAACAGGCCTATTGGCATTTTATATCTTTACAATTTTGCTTTATTTGGATTGAATATGCCCTTTTATTTTAAATATTACAGTAATAAGTGAAAAGAAAAATAATAAACCGAAGCAGAAAATCGGAACAGTTAACTTTGTCATGCACTAGAATGACTCCCATTCTTACATTAAATTTGCTAGCATGTACTACAAATTTTAAATAAAAACTATTGATTGCTGCTAACGTGCTTTTACCATTAAATCATGCAGTAACCACCGTAAGCAGCGGCGCAAATTTATCTTCAACATTGGGGGGACGGGTAAGACCGTACCCATATATATATTCTTAGCAATGTTCAAAATATTTATGAAGTTGGAAAACAATGCTGCGGGGGATCAGGGCTGCCTTCAACATTGGGAAGCGGGCAGATGCGAAGCTTATTCTGGGTGGACATCAATTTCATCTCACTTTCTTTTGTTTCACTCGGACACAAATCACCACATTTCTCCCCAAAATACACATTTCAAATTGAATTATTGGGTGGGACATTCCCCCAATTCCAAGATTGGTGGGGACATGTCCCCCTCATCCTCCTCGGATTTGCGCCAGTGATCCGAACCAATCCGCTCCTGATAGTGTCTTCACGTCTTTCGTGGGGGTCTACACTATTCCTGAAACGATGCTTGACAAGAATGTAATCGAGTTGGTAGCGTTTCTTGTCTCTTGGACTTTTCTACGTGTACAGTTTGTTTTTACTTCTCTTAAACCATATCACGTTCATCACCACCATATCATGTTGCCTAAAGAAGTCGATAAGCTTTTAGCCACGTTCATTTCTTCTGACTAGTCCAAATAATAGTTTGTATTTCCTCACGCCCTTCAATTAATGGCTAATGGCAATTCTATCATTATTGCCAAAGAAATGCACAATTTTACGTAAATTATTCACATATTCACATGTGCTTCTGATTCTAGACGAAACGTCTATTCCAGGTGATGAATAATTAGTATTACCAATTAATATGAATTATGAAATATTTGAACAATACAATACAGTTCACATAATTCAATATTCGTATGAAATATGTTAACTAGAGCTTTTTAATACTTTATAGTGTTATTGTTTCAATTGGTAGGGGAAACGCTTATCGATACAGTGTATTACCGACACAAATCTTCACATTTCTCCCCAAAAAATAAATTTAAAATAGAATTTTTGGGGGAGAGCCCCAGTTCCAAGATTGGAGGGGACATGTCCCCCTCATCCACCCCGGGATTTGCGCCAGTGTCCATAAGTAATAACTTGAAGTGCATGTATTTTTTAAAAATGTAAGCAAATTTCCATTAGAATCGCCGGTGCATATTTACTGTATGGATCTATACATTTGTAAAATCTATAGAACAAATTTGTAATATTTTAATAGACTAGTGTGTTACGAATCGAAATGTGTTGTCTTCTTACCTGTGAGATACCCTGCTATGTAAAAATACATTAATGAATGTCGAACCTGTTATGTACGAATTTCCTAATAAGGTAGCTATTAACCATAACCATAGTATGTGAAGTGAAGTATCTCAAGCAAATGTGCTAACTCATGACGCGCAACTACAAATGTCTGAGAGTTTAGAGGTTCATATTGTGAAATTTACGTTAGTAACCATTATGTTAATTTTGGTGTTTGAGCCGTATCACCGAACCACACGACAATCGAAACAAAAAATACCAAAATGTACCACATTTCGTTAGATTAGATTAGATAACATTATATTAGGTCAAGTTGGGTTGATTTACAAATCAATTATCTTGAAAATGCGTGTAAACTTTTACAACTTGGAATAAAACATTCCCATATTCGTATAAATATTGCATCCGGGCATAGGTACGGCATATAAAATACAGTGCAAAAAACATAAACTAAGCTGTGCTAGGTGGCCGCTAAATGGCACAAATGCCATCTAACCGAGTCAGGGCAGGGTGAAGCTAGTGGGCCCGCACAATAGCAAGGAGGTGCGTCCGAAGGGAGCAGGCGCATCAGCGAAGGCGTGTATGCGCGTAAGCGAGAGTAGTGAAAACAGATGGGTTTTGCTAATGATACGAGTTTCTATAACACGTGCCATGATACTAATAACTATTCACATGAAAACATAAAATACACTTTCTGCACTGTTTGCAGAAATACACCGTCGTAGTGGCAACCTAGCAGGTTAAGTTAAATTAGTTTAGGTTGTAATTCGATAAAACTCAAACACTATGACCGGCCAGGTTCGATTTCCCATGTTCAGGCTGTTAATTTTTATGTCCAAAACGGATTTAGTGGTCAGTAAGAACAAATACTTAACTCTGCAGGCGGCAGTGGTTAGAACAAAAGTTAAATGCAACTCTTACTCAAATCATAAACCAAGATAAACTCGTGCGGAGGTTGCTTTCGTACTTACCCACCATCCCTGACGCGGCAATCATTGAGGCGTACAGAGTATGTATGAATACCAATACAAAATATTAAGAATTCCTGAAATGATTTATGTAAGAAACGTGGAAAACAACTGAAAAAAAAATAAATGCATAGGATATGTTTTACTTGATCAGTAGGTAATTTACATTTCACACTTACTTACGTGTATCTTTTATTAGTACACTTCTATTGTTACATAGATTTCAATATATTTTTAGAACCTACTAGCTCATTTAATATAGAATAAAAAATAAAAAAGACGAAGAATTAATTTAAAATGGAATTATATTTTCATTGCCGGCCTATATTAAGATTGGTGGTGCACGACCACTTAGCACACGTTGGTTCACTGAACACTTCACCACTTCTCACATTGATCACAGAAGTTTTTGGGAGGGATTTAAAGTAATTTCATAGAGAAGAAATCTTTTTAGCTTTGTCTTCGAATTCCGACGATGAATTTAAGGCTCCATCCAGGATACTTCAACTTGGATCCTGTTATTGTACGATTTACAGCGAAGTTACTTGATATACGACAAATTGATAGTATGACAAATAAATTTGTCTTTTCATATATTTCTTATTATATTACCATTAGTGTTGACGCGATTAACTGCGAAGATTAAATTTGCTGGTTGACCAGAAATGTATGCAATAGATTTTCACGATGTGTGTTCGCATGGTTTTTAACTAAGTTGTATCATTTTCTTATATATTCACTAACTTTCACTGTAATATTTACGCCGTGAAACTGCTTTAACTATAGAAAATATTTATACAATTGATTTCACAACACTGTAGAGGATGACAGATTTTATCACAGATTTTCTCTACAGTTGAACTACCTGTTTGTTCTTCTTTCTAATGGCGGTGTCGCAATGACAATCTTTCGCGCCTTCGACACAAAGTGTTCGTCTTCCTACCATTTAGATGAAATAATCAAAATACCAAAAACAATAGAAATAAATGTCGATGGCAACAAGCTTTACGAAACTACTTTATAAATGATCATAGGCACTTCACATTCCTTTGTTTTTTGAGCACGTAAGGCAAGTCATCACGGTAAAGTGTTGCCACCACGTTAAAGAACAGCACCATTATACCAGGTTTGCGTCAAGGTTTTGTGCATAGAGCCTTATTCCACTTCAGGTGGGGCCGACTGGAGAATTTAAACAAATGGAATGGGGGTGAGGGAGGACACACGCTCACAACACGAGTGTTAGAACCTTGACACATACTCGCCATTTCCACATTGCTTTGCCGCCACTAAATCATAACAAGTGTACCTCTTACCCAATTAGTCCCTTCCCACTCCATATGCAATGCCGCTTACATCAAAAACAACCAACAACAACAGACACTTTTCCTCATTCTTTATCGGAAATCAAACTAAAATAACCAATTCACCATGTAAATATTCTTAAAATGATCTGGAGATACATCACTTAACCCTTAATTTGGAACACAAATATACAAGCAATGAAAACATCGGGACATTACCTATAACGTCTTTAGTAAAGTACGAATACATTATTCAACATGTAAGTTAATTTCATGCCATATATAGTGTTTGCACTATCATCGTTTATATCTATACCCACTTTCGCAGACGCACACCCTCGCTAACGATCGAGCCAATCTTCTGCGCTCCTACCCTAACTCGCTTAGATAGCATTCATGCTTTTGGTGACCATCTAGCACAAGATGGTTAGTGTATTTTGCGCTATAGTTCTAATCGTGTACATTCACTGAAGCTCCCCTAAAATGAATTTGTACAAAGGAATGCAAGTCCACACCCAAAGAATAATTATTTGAGATACAAAAAGTCGATTTACTGAAAAAGAAGTATATATGCAATGAATTCCTACTTGGATCCGTACATAAATCTCCACTGCATCGCCAATTGGTAACATTATGTAAACCCGGCAGTGAATTACTAAAATAAACTTTCTTAAGAGGGTAATATTTACGTACATCAGTGCTACTTTCTGGAATGAAGCATAACCAACTGGCGACGCAAATGTAAACTTAAGCTGTTGCTATTTTTTTCAGTGGAACTGGCGCGACAAGGTAAATATAAGTCTATGTCAAAATTTGGGTTTTAAAAAGGTTGTCCGAACAGTCGTGGGGGTGGGGGATTTCTTGCTGACGTAACTGTTAAATAATATGTCATGGTGAGACGCAGCAATATGAAGAGCTAACCTAACTTACCCTATCCTACATTTGGAACGCTTACTTCTGGTCCGTGGGATCCCTGGTTCGATTGCCGCCAAGTAAATTTGTTTTGGATTACATCGTGTCCGTGGGTTTTCTCATGGTACTGCCGTTTCTTCCAACATTATCATTCCACCAATTCTTTCAACATCATTCACTCCCTTCAATCATCGTCTCTCTTAGCCTAAATGCATCACCGTGGGACGTTAAACTTAAAGATTTCATTTCATTTTTCTACCCTGCATTTGAAAATAATGGTTAAACATTGAGCTAACGTAACCTAACCTACTCTACCCTACTCTACATTAGAAAATAATGGAAAGCATTGAATTAGTGTAATCTAACTTAACTTACAGTACTCTGCCCTACGCTACCCTAATATTCTATACTCTTCCCTATCCTACCCTATACTTGATTGCAAAAACCGAACGTTGGATTTAAGATATAACGGTATTTGTCTGAAGATAAGCGTGGTTTCTAACCAAAGATTATTTAAGAAAAAGGGACTACCCACCCTTGCTTGAAAATGTCAATTAACAGGCGGGTAAAGAAGTGTGATCTGTTAAAATAAAGCTATTTTTTCTTTTAATATTTGGACCCCAGATATCTATATTTGATATGGTTTGGAGTTTAGCATCCCTTTCAGCAGCGAGGCTATATGAGACCTGGTTCTACAGCTTAACGTAAGATCCGAACTACATTTTTATTTTTTATTTTTATTTATGTATTTTTTGTTAAAGGATATGTTTGTCCACCAGCATTGAAACGTATATGCTTTCTTTTCGTATCTAGTACGAAAAATTACATGCTACGCTAATCAGTTTTCAGTTGTTTCTGCACTGTTTTAGCCAAACGTATGATATTGCGTGACGTCATATTGTAAACGTCATAACTTTTACAACTTCCGATTATTCTTGGATAAGTTAATCTTTTGTCACAAACTATTTATGCAACGACGTAAGATTCTTATCCAAAGAGAAAAATAATCAACAGATTATCTTATCCGATCTTAATCCTCGGTTGGTACAACCTAGCACTAATGTCTAAAATAAGTTTTCCTGGGCCCCACTTTACTCAAGTCTTCCTCCTATATCTCTCTATTATTACTTTATGTTGATGACAATAAGCTTTTTAGAGTGGTAAACAATATTGAGGACAACGTTAGGGTACAAGAAGATCTGAGCAGAATCATAATATGGTGTAAAGATAATGATTTAAACATCAATTTGTTTTAAAACCAAGCGTCTAGAGTAACAAATCCTAATACTATGTGCGTCAATACGACATACAAGGACTACAATACAAAAAGTTGACACATTGAAAGAGTCTGTATACTAGAAAACATATTTTAAATTGAAAGCACTGACTGACAGTAGAAAATTGGGTAACTAACTAAACTCACATTTCAGAGTAAACTTATTTTTATTATACTTAAAAATACAGTTATAAACACTCTCTTTTATAAATCCAAGGATTTTTATAAAATCCACAATCAATCATACGATCTTTCGCAAGGATCTTATAAAATAGAGGATGTGCCCTTACAACAAAATCTTGAAGCCATACGTCAGAGTTTCGCCACCCCTACTCTGCCCACTCCGCCCAATAGGATCGCAATGTTTTGAGCCAACAATCATGGTGGAAACGAAAGTAGCCAATCAGATGATGGTAGAAACGAGAGTAGCCAATCAGACGTGCCGACGCTCGGTTGCTTTTTGGCTTCACCGATTTAATAGGATGCAGATACATATGGGCAGATCCTCTATTTATAACATCCTTGATCTTTCGTCGTTCACTAACATTTCAGGAACTTCACTTCACTTCACTTGTTCACTATTAATAGTGTTAATCACTTGCTCCTGACGAGACGTCGCAATGAGCTAAAATGTATAAAGAAAAGAATAATTAATATTAATAATATAAATATAATAATGTATGTTCACCAAAAGTGATCGGAGTAATATTTCATAGCTGTTTCTGAGCTTCTTCCTTTGGATCTGCTGAAACTAAACGATGACCTATCTTTATCAGTATACTTCTTGTCAATATTTAAGTTGAGAGTTCATTCCTTTTTTTCTTTTTTTATATTACTTCCTTGAATATATTACGATATTTTTACTTTTTAGGAGAGCTAATGTCAATAACTACGGAAGAAAGAATTAATAACAGACCGAATCCCAGAAGTGTACTTGCATATTAATACTGCATATATATTTTTATATATAGGACTTCTGCCATCAACTAGGCTGATAAACATTGTGCTTTTCCACATATGCAAAATATTCTTCCACATGTGTGGACTTAGAATACTATGCACTCTTATGTCCGTGACGTGAGGGTGCATCCAAAAGGAGCAAGCACAGCGAAGGTTACACTCAAAAACGATTATTCATACAAAAAAAAAAAAAAAGAGCATTAATTTGTGATAGGAAACCACTTAAAACAAGATTGCATGATCACAACGAAATATTTCACAATCAGGGTAGTACGAAGCTATTGCATCCACACTGGAGCGAGCGAGTGCATCTGTAGAGGGCAGATGCGAAGTGACGGTGAGTATGCGCAAAACCAATAATTCGTACGAAAAACATGCACTCAGCTGTGCTAGTTCGTCATTACAGGTGGCAGGTCGATTGTCGTTGTACGTTGTATTTCCAAGTACCCTAATCTCGTTTACACAGTGTATCAAGTATGGCATATAGGAAATAATCCTCCTGACAAACAGATTGTATGTTGTGAATATTATTGAAGCTGCTCAGAATCTCAGAACTATATATATATATGAGTGTGTTTGTGTTTGTGTGTGTGGAGAAGAATGGAAAGAATTAGTTGGGTCGAGCGGAAAACGAATGAGAGTGTGTTAGAAATGGTGGGTGAGAAAAGAACACTTTTAGATATTATTAGGAAGAGGAAGACAAACTGGTGGGACATTGCCTAAGAAGAAATTGTATCATGAGGGACGTCCTAGAGGGTATGGTGGCGGGAAAGAGAGGGGGGGCGAAGGAGACTACAATTAATGGATGATATTAAAACAGAAAGATCATACGCGAAGACGAAAAGGTTAGCGGAGGACCGTGCAGCATGGAAGCTTCTCAGCTGCGGCAAGTGACCTGCCAATAAAGGCAGAATATATATATATATATATATATATATATATATATATATATATATATATATATATATATATATATATATATATACATATATATATATATATATAATATTGTGTGTGTGTGTGTGATTTCCTATAGAACTCGTAATGTTTTCATACTAGTAATCCTGCTCTTGTAAACATAAAATACAACTTCCTGGATTGGGCAGTCGTCTTGCGTATCCACTCACTCATTTTACACCATTACCATTACCATTTGTAGCTTTGGGTAATACTTGTACCCAATTTCTTTAGTTTATTGACAATGAATATTTCTTCCTGAAATCATAAAATTGGTAGATGTTTACTCTTCATAAACTTGTAGTCAGGATAAAACCTATGTTGAAGCGAAGTAGTTTATATTGCCACGGACGCTATCGTTAAACTTTGTCCATGATTGTACTTTTAGTTCAATATTCTTCAAAGGATATTCAACGAATAGCGAAAGGAAATGATGGATATTTCAAAACTAAATTGTGATTAAGTAATGAATTCTTTATCTGTAAAACTGCTATCTACTTCCGTCTTTGAAATCGTTGCCAAGCACTGAAGGCAGCTAGCTTTTAGGATTCAACATGTAATATCATGCATTAACTAATATGATGACAGAAGTGGATTTCAGAGGCTCACGTCTTTACGTATTTCACCACGAAAGTTCCGTACAGAAAGTTCCATAACCTCGCCTCGAGTCGAGTAACAAAACTACAGGGCTTTTCCAAAGTCAGGACAGTAGTAGCATCGAAGACCTACAACGACATCAAGAAGCAGATGGTATGTACCTGTTTCATATTTGTCAATGCCTAGTCACGAGTCAATGCTTGCGAAGTTTCAAATAGACAATACTGATCAAAATTAAATACATTAAAAACATTCCCCACAAATCCTATTCTTTTATTTCAACTGAAAAGATTAATCATGAATATCGGTGTGCAAAATTATCGATGTCCAGATTAATTAAGAAAGTTTGATTAATGCTATGACCCCCCTTGCATACGTCCCGTTCTATGTAAATCATAGCATAACCGCAATGTTATTGTAATTTTGCTAGAATTGTGTAGCTTCATGTGGAGAATTTAGTACAGTGCAGTATCGCATATGTAGCAGACTTAGGTTACGGTGCAGATCAACTTTGTTACATACCTTGAAATATCACAAGCGAATACAATGACACAAAATATATAAAATTCTTAATTGATGGAAAATAAATTAACAATAAACAAGACTGTAATGCAAAATGTTATGACACATTACAACGCTATTTTTATGCTCTATAATTTCCCGAAACTTATTCACGAAATTGCAGCTTCTACAAGACTTTGACCTGGCTGATGCTGCAGTGAAAAGTGATGTGTAGCTTTGAAAAAATTCAGTATCAATAGGTTGATTTACCATAAGAAGTTTTACATCGCCATGTGACTCAAGCTATTGTGTCTCTATCCAGAGTATTTCCATCAGTTAACAAGCCACCCTTCATGATTTCTTCTATATTGACACACAAGGCCTTGTTTTCAATATTGCGTTAGAACGGTACAGCGAGGACTAGCTCGGGAGAGTAATACTCCCGGAAGTAGGAACCAAATACACATTCTGATTGGTTGGCGTTATCAGCCCCGCCAACTGAACTTTCTGGCGGACAAACACCTTGTGCGTGGGTTTTCTCGGGGTTCTACCACTTCCTCCCACTTTCTTCATTCCACCATTTCATTCATTACTCATCATCACCGTCTCCTTTAGCCTAACCGGCATAACCGTGGGACGTAAAACTCAAAGATTTCATTTCATTTTGGTTGGCGTTATCCGTTTCTTGCCACGTAGCAGACATATAGCAGAAATCAAAGGCTGTGTACCGTCGATCCTCGTGGCCGTGCGTGCTTGCACTATGGGCTAGTAGCAAAAGTCGCTTTTGGCGTGGGTTCAAACCGGGTCCCAGGAAAGTAGTAGGAGGAGGAGGAACGGATTAGAAGGCCCGCAGAGCTCTTTTTATTCCACCTTGAACCCCATGATATAACTTTTGTGACCAGCTTAAAGCAGCTGGCTAAGGTAGCGCGCGAAAAACAAAACACTTCCGGGACTTACTCTCCCAGCGGGTACTGTGCAGCGCACTTCACGTGCTCAATGTTTGTCGTTCTTATTTTCGTTTTTATAGGGCTTGTATCCATTGCACCAACGACCTATTTCTCAAAATTACAAGTCTAGTAGGGTCTAGTTAAAAAACTACAATTTACGAGTCTGTATTTTACAAGTTCTTGTAACTTCTGTATTTCAAAACTTTTACAAGAACTTGTGAACAGGACATAGTTTTCACTACTTACGCATCAAATCTATAAGTTAGCAGTTAAATACAAAGAAAACCAAGTCTGTATGAAATGCTATGTATGGTTTGACTTTTTTCTATAGTTAATTTTTCTAAAATAATAGCAAAAGAATTGAAATCAAATATTATTTTGAAATCAGATATTTGAAAATTATTTAGATCGGTAGTAATTTGAAACAGAAAGTTAAAGTAAAAGTACAAACAATAATATTACAGGCGTGCTATGCCCATGGACTTCATTGAGCGCACAGAACTTATTTATATGTTCGGGATATATATTAGCCTAATATAAGACAACCTACGTTAATAAAGATAATACTATTATCTGGCACATACTATATGCAGTGTTACTTTATTGTAGCACGCAAGTAAGGAAACATATACGTTCAGGTCAAGTTTATACACATCACTCGAAATAATTATTAAATGATTATAATCATTTCATTAATTTCCTTCTTGTGTTTTCCAAAAGATTTGCGCTAGGCGTCATAACAATATTCATCTTAGCGTAGATTAAGTTCAACGGGACCACCAGAAGTAATTATTGAACAATTACAAATCTTTCACTATCTGCATATAAATACGGCCTCCAAACATATGCCATAAAAACTACAGTACAAAGAACACAAGTCTACCTGTGCTAAGGGACCATTGAAAAGCACAAATATTCTAAAACCGAGTCATGGCAAGTGAAGAAGGTGGGCACGCGCGGGATGAAACCGAAGGGAACGGGTTCATCAGCGACAGTGGATATGTTGAAGCAAAGGAAGTAAAAACACGTGGGTTTTCGCAGTGATATGACTTTTTATAGCACTTGTAATCGTTCTAAAGCACTTGTATTGATTTTACGCCAGTAACCCTAAAGCTATATTACTTACTATTTAATTCTGGCGCTTGCAGAAATATGCCCCATATAAATACATTTTTCCAAGCAAAGTGTTTAACCTTCCCCATAAATTTTGCAAATTGTGGTGTGACTAAACTTGACGAGTACCACAATATATATTTCAACTAATCTTAGATTGAATTCAAATTACTTTGTCACATGAAAGAGCATGTAGTAAGACGCACTAAAAATACATAGATAGCCACGATAAAACAAACTTCAAATGAAAATTAAATATTTAAAAATGCAAATTTTAAATTGCTTGAACTCTTTCCTAAGGATGTATACTTTAATTTTTACTTAGAACTAAACATTTTCATTCATTGACACTTAAATAAATCATTGTACTTACTTTTATTTTATTTTATTGTATTTATTTATTTTTGTACAATCGCTTGCTCACAACTCGAGAAAGTAATGCCAATTGCAAGAAACACTGTACAAAGCTGTTGCTTAGTACATAAAGTCGTGATTATGGTTGATAGGTTAAACATTTTTTTAAAAATCTCATATATTTTTTTTTCTTTCGACAGAGGAATAGTCTGCCAAAACTTCCTTTGAATTAATAAGCGTCTATTGACGTCACAGAGAACTTCATTGATGGGTACTGATCTACAGAAACGATACCAGATCAATTGAAAGACAACATGACACTAATACATTGAACATTCATACGAAAAGAATAATGGGAATGTTTTTTTATTCATTATTCATGTATTGATATCCTGTAGATGGGGTACCTATAGAATTGTTATCCGTTTAACTATTCGGAATTTTCTAAGCTTCAGAATTATATTGAATGATGTATCAAAATTATTACTCTGAAATTCAGTACCCTTTCATGTGGGGCCATTGGACGATTGTTCGGTTCGCCGTATATAAAGGGCGCCACTGCACTCAGTTTTGGATTCTTGAAAGTCTTTTATTATATTTATACAGGGGTAGCAAACAAATCAGTTGGATACTTAGTGGTATATGCAATGCTCTGAAGATGACTTTGTTTTGTTTTGTTTCTGCAGATGCAGGGGTAAAAGTGAGGGGAAACGCGAGCGGACGTCGTTCCCGACCTTCCAAAAATATGTATGGCGTTCCCCCCACTTTCTACAAAATTACAATGGGCAAAAATGGGCACGGGGGACGGCGTTAAGTCAAGCGTCCCCCTACTTTTTCAGATCCACTTTTACCCCTGGGTAGATGGATTTGTTTAGTCGAAGTAATTGAGCTTTTTTTTTTTTTAAGGTAATTATACTGTATCAGTTAATAATGAGTTGCAGATAAAACTTATAGTATTTTAACAGCCGTCACATTTAAACCAGTCTCAAAATAATTGCATAAATTCTTACGTTGGAATACCTGTGCAGAAAAAATAGAACTAGTTAAAGAAGAAAATAAACTTGACAATCAAATTTTCGTGAAGCTGAATATAGCTAAATGATCTTTGATACTAGGTAATTTATATTTTGAACTATAAATCACAAGTATAGGGACGAGATTCATCTTCTTCTTACATCATCAGCTTCATTTCCAACAAATTTTACATCAAAATTATTATATTAAGAAAGCAGTTACTTATAAGAAAATTCAGTGATATAGGTAACTGGGACCTAGATTTGCACCTAAAGACACCAAGGCTCAATTGAAGTTGAGAAAGAAAAAGTAATACAAATACAACAAAGGTGAAAGAGGACGAAATAACACCAATGTCAAAGAGAATAGAAAAGCAATTTTTGGTTTAATTTTACTTAGACAAACAGTTTATGCGACAACTATTATTATTCAGGAACCACGTCGTTTTCAACTAACTTTTGGGGGCAGGTAAAGCCTGTCGATAATGCTTCTGTTGCAGCAACGCAGAAAGGAAGCATATCTGCAGCAGAAATGGATGAAGTAAGTACATCTGAATTCACTCCGGAAGAAAATGCCGTCGAGGAAAATGTCACTGAAGTACGTCAAGTACGCCGAAGCACTGTGATAGAAGAGCAGAGAGAAAAATGTCTTATGAAATATATGCAAGAGGTAGCTAGCAAAAGGTGTTCTGTAAATCGCAAGATGAGTAAAAAAATAGATAAAATTCTCAAGGAGCTAATTAGGAGAAAAGACAATGATGATGCCACAATTCAGGCCATATTTATGCTAAGTGAAAACTTGAAGTTAGAAGTGCTAGCAGCAACAGAGAAGGAGTACTTACGCATTCTTCAAGAATATGCTAATATTTTTAGGCTGCCTTATATTGATGAATCTCAGAAGAAGAAGATCATAACTGAAGAGTATAAACTTACAATGGCACAACTGGACAGAAAGGTAGACGAGTCATTTAAATCGTATTCTCCTAGTCCACAGAAGACATTCTCTCTCTTTGGTTGAAAATAAAATACTATTTATCACGCTCTTCATCGTCTAATACATTTTAACAGACGTAAATTTTAAAAGAAAGGGGAAGTCTCAAATTTTACATATTTTTTTTTTCATAAGTAATATTAATAAGGAGCCGAAAACATTGACCTCCTGGGCACTTTTTTGTATTTCAGTTAAAACGAGAGAGAATCTTAAAGTGTTATGAGACGCCTTCAAATCTTTATTTAAAAAAAAAAAAATCTAATTTTACATTGAACAGAAACACTATGGATAAGATGGCCCATCTTTCAAAACGTCAGAGTTTAAAGCTAACCAAACTAGATCTCGAGTTAAAAAGAAAGAAAGAAAATCCTACAGAAGACACTTCAAATTAGCTTGACTTCGAGTCACTTCATTTTGTTCCAGTCATATTACAAGGATTAAAAAAAAAAATGTTACATAATGCTAAGCTATTCTTTTTCTACTCTCCTGCCAAAAAGTCTAAGATCAACGCACTTCATATTGGATTTGCAGGGAAAATATTCTGAAATTTGAACTGTGAAATAATTGATTATAAATAAAATGTCGAGGATGAAGGTGATATTGTCGTGGATGTGATTGGGTAAACTTTGAAGAATCGAAGAGATGGTGTTAATATTGCCGAATTTCTAAGTATCTCAACAGTCCCAATAATGGCTGTTGTTAGTCTGCATACTTTTATGCATAGAAGAATCAACATTCTTATTTACCTGAAATCGAAGAAATGTTAGTATTAATTTAGAAGCAAAATCAGAAGAAAGTAGTTTTGAAAATGGAGCTCTCAATTTCAGATAATTTAGTAAATAATTCATCAGTCTCAGTTACAACGAAGAAAATTGTGAAGTATAAATAAAAGCCGCTCAACCCCTTCTTTGTATTATTAGTATTTAAAGCTAAAAACTGTGCATTATTTGAAATAAGAAATTATCTGGTTGACCCAAACAAGATTTTTGCATTAAGAACTTAAATATCTTCATAAAACACTTCAAATTAACAACAAGTTTGGCAGCTTGACTTTACGGCATGTAATTATGTGTCCCAGTTACAACGCAATGTAAAAACAAAAACAAAATGACTAATTTACTTTGAAGCACTTGAATGCGTGCCCTGGTTACGACACAAACTGTGATCACAAGTAAGATAATGCTTCTGTATTATTTTTTCTTCTTTCTCCCTGTAACTATATTATGTAAATAAGTAAATAAAAATAAAATAATACAAATAACCAAGAAATAGGCCGAAATTTTCGAAATAAATACATAAAATAAGTGTAAGTATTCGGGTTTCAAAATACGAGGCGCATGTGAAAACAAAAAAGGCCGAAATTTTATAAAAAGCAAAACAAAATTATAGAAGAAGAACCTTCTTGATATACAAGCACATCCGTGGCTACGTAGTCACCATGGACCTACAAACATTTCTGGTAGCGTGGCATAAGCTTCCATAAACCCACTGTGTAAAACTCAGCCGCCTGAGAGTAAGCCGATCTAAAACTGGTGTCCCGGGACCGTCACGGAATCGAGATCTGAATCCCGAAAATATTTCTCGGGACGCTCAAATGTCCCGGATTTCAGCTAAGAAGAAAGGAAAGGAATATTATAATTTACTTTTTTCACAGGATTAGGTATATAATTATTCTTTTCAACTTCTGAGTGTGGCAATTCAAAAGTTGAAAAAAAAATTGATTACATAAAACGTGAATTTAACTAAGTTCACGATTTAGCTACTTTGACATTGAACGAAATATTCGTTTCATTGGGAAAGGGACAAAAGATTTTACTACCTAATCTTATTGGTATCTTTAGTACCGGTACTCTGTTTCAATCTGCATCTTCCTTCTGAAATATTTTAATCAGTAATCTCTGACTGATATTTTTGGTAATTTTCCGCTGACCATTCAGGAAGAAAAATATATTGTTTCAGCCTAGAACAGACTTTGAAAACCACTAAAAGTACTAAAAATGTGATTACGTAATACTTGAACAATTCTATCTACTGGAATTTCTAATGGAATAACAATTCTAGTATATAACACTTCTGTTCCTTTTAAGTATTTCAAAGATTCTCATAATTTAGTAGCGTCCCGGATTTTTATTTTTGAAATATGGCAACCCTAAGTATAGATCATTTCACAGACAACTTTTCGTAGACAGAATAAACTTATGTACATTTTCCTTACAAAGTCATCTCAACACCAGGTACGCAACAAACCACAAAAGTTTGGAGAGCCATAAATATGTTTAAGGAGCCAGAAATCATTTAAAACCGCTTCATATGAATAATGATAGATATTTCAAAAAAATACATTCATTAACCTGTACAAAAACTAAGATTCCTGTTATGTGTAGATTTCTGAAAGACTTCATGTAATCAAATTCTATTTATTGAAGTATTTTGTAAGTAATTCGGGATTCTAGTAGCTTAATTCAACTATTAATTTTCTTTTTCAATCTTTTAAGTCTCTCGCCCCAATTTCTTTCATCCAAGTAGGCTGTTTTATTCTTACAAGGGAACATCTTATATCGATAGTAGCGTTGCCCAATCAAACAATGCACAATCGATAGAAAAGTGAAGGAAAGTGAGAAATTCAAAGTTTTACGGGCCGATACTCAGAAACACAGGAGATACAGACGAAAGAAGGATCTAGAATCATGTGAAGATAGCAATGCAAAAGATACACTGACACAGAAAGAACTTCAAAATGATTAAAGTAATCAAAATGATATTTACACAACAGTACATTAAGCAAACATTGTACTCACAAACATACTCAATAACATCATATGTAATGCAGTGTTGCCAACGGAGCACAAAATGAAGTTTTGTTAAATGACACGGGACAGAAATTATAACATCTAGAGAATCTAATTATGAGTAGAACCATACCTGTGATGTCGTGGTGTACAGTGTTGCCAACCTTTGAAGATAGACCTATATGAATTCCTATATGAATCTACAACGAATCACTGGTTCTTGTTCTTAGCATTGAGCCACTAAAACTTTTATATATATATATATATATATATATATATATATATATATATATATATATATATATATATATGTGTGTGTGTGTGTGTGTGTGTGTGTGTGTGTGTGTTTACACTTATTTTAATAATTAAAACAGAAGTATACATCACGTTTACAAACTTATTTTGCAATATGTCTACTCTCTAAATCTGAATAGCTCTATTTAGTTATGGTTGTCCTGACAACCTCCTATCCAAAATCCTATTATTAAAAAAAAAACTATACAAACATATGAATATCTTTCCACGTCGATATTACAATTAGAATTAACATATATTTCTTTTTATTTTTCTTCTTCGACATAACCAGTCTAGTACATATATAAAATACTTTACGACCCTATGATCGTTACAAGTAGTAACAATATATAAATATACAACGTACCGTTGTACATTATGGCGCCCGACGTACCTTTCTTTTTATTCATTTATTCAAATAAAAAGAAAAAAGAATTCTGGATCGTTTACTTTTACATATCAATCATTCGAGTTTTCGAATGCACCTCGTATACTTGAAAATTACAATTCATATAATTATACATATATATCATATTTAATTTTATAATAATATTATTATCATATTTATTTTAAACTTTATCATCATCTTCATTTATTTATACGTTTCAACGACGATAAGGCACATTCGAAATTTGATTTGCTAGTTATTTAAGTCCTTTTTCGGGTCCATTAAATGCTTGTTACAAATTATTAATTATTTATTTAGGCAACATGAAGAAGGTTTTGAAAAAGATGTATGCAATATTCATATAGTTGTTCATTTAACGAAAAATGATCGGATATATTTATATTATTAGCATATAATTCGAATGTAACAAGAACACAAAAGTAAGAATTGTTTAAAATACAAATTCCTTATAGAAAACAAATAATTAACTTCAATATATATCCTAGCATTACAAAGATGCTTTTAAATATACTTCAATAACATGGAACACGAATAATGTGATTGATACTGTGTTCTGCTGTCATAGGAAAACGTATGAATATTATGAAATACAAATATCAAAGAAAACACATAACATTAAAACATATGTGCCCATATTAAGAATCAATTTGATATATCCTTTCGGACGCCCCTACATTAGGTTGTTACAGTACATGACCAATGAATTCGTTTAGGTTGCATTGAAAGTCATAAACCGGAATACAGTCTTGCGCGTTATTTACATCTACAGTTCTTTGTTTCTTACTTTTAGAATTTTCGTCATCTATGGGATTTCTACGAAGTCTCCATCGAACGTGATTAGATCTAATGCTTACATGCTTCTTAGGTTAAAATAATCGTACTACCCTAGGATGAGCTTGAGTCACACAATCACATTTACCGTTACTACTAAGGTTAGGTTCGGTTATCTTACTGGTAACACTAGGTTCAGTTCTCATTCGTTTCACTGGTAGCGAGATGTTGTGTCTATACCTATTATTTCTACAATATCCATGGTAATCTGTCCTGCCATGCTTTCTGTTTCTTCTCGATGGATTTTCAAAACTTTGCAATATCATGCTTAGATTATTAAAGTCAATGCAATGCATCACGTTCTGTGAAAACATCATCGGATTGCTCACTATTATCATATTGATCTTTTCGTTGAATGAACAAATCAACAGATTCAATTCAATCGACCAATCAACACAAGCAGTAATAGGAACACACCAGTGGCGTAGCACTCTTTTGCGGGCCCCCCCGCAAAGTATAGAGAAGGGGCCCCACTTGTAAAGCCGACACAAGTAAGGTGGAAGTTCTACTTCTTTAAAACTTTATTCATCGCAAGACTTCGGGGCCCCTATACATCGGGGCCCCCCCGCACTGCGGGGGTTGCGGGGGCAGCTGCTACGCCACTGGAACACACGTTTTCTTTCTGCATTTCACGAATATTGGAATCAACTTACCTCCTGCTACATGAATCACAGGATTAATATCATGTTGAATATATGTGAACACAAGCAATCAATAGCATTCACTAGACGAAAACGGTCGTACCTTTTCACACTTTGATGCATACCGACATCACCATTACACGCAGCATCCATAAGACAATCAAAAGTATGCGACTGAAAGGAAAAGTTAGGATAGTCTGTTTCAACCAATACGACAATATGCTTTTGTGGAAACTCCGTAAATTCCACTAATGTAGATTCAAAGTTTGCTTGCTCCGTGGTTTCTATAATGTCTACAGAGTCCTGGACCTCAGGGAATCTCTGCACTATTTTTTCCATATCTTCATCATAATGTCCGAATTTGGCAGCAATTTGATGGTTCATCTGATTTAATTGTTCCTGTATTTGGTCCCATTTACCGTCATTACATCGCTGCAATTGTTCTAATTTTTGATCAAAATGTTGAGCTTGTTGGATCACCTTTTGATCCAGTTTTTCCAATTGTTGATTCACCTTTGCAAACTGTTCAGCTTGGTGGTCCGTAATTTGGAAGAATTTATTACTGGAGTGTCAATCGTTCCATTATTTGTAACACTCATGATGTTTCTATATATAATTCGGCCACTTCTCAAAATTGTATAATTTATATTTGGCTCAATATTGATCGCTTTTTACTGTACTTCCAAAACGATACAACCATTCACTTCCCCTTTCCCGGGTTTCGGCACCATATAAAGCGGTTCTTTTACAAATTATGTTATTGAGCCATTAAATAGAACGAAGTTACGTTGCCATTATTTTCATTTTATTTATATCTGATTGTCCTGACAACAACGTTCCAAAATCTTATTATTTAAAAACTATAACAACATATGAATATCTTCTTTATCGATATTATATCTAACTAACTTTCTTTTCTTCTTCAAGTAACATAGTTTAGTACATATATAAAATACTTTACGACCCTATGATAGTTACAAGTAGTAACAATATATATATATATATACAACGTACCGTTGTAAATCTCGGATGTAGGAGAGTACATACAGTACACGATTCGAACTAGTTGAAACCAAAACACGAGACCACAAACAAGAATATAATTACTAAAGTACAAAAATAACGGACGAAGCCCAGTTTCGTAGCATTTTTGCCAAAGGAAAATGTCAGAATAGTACCCAAACACAGCACATAAGCTGCAGTGATCCATGCCCTTGAATGACCAAGTGGTCCGCAGGCTCGCTGCTGGTGCACATGTTCGATTTCCGATTGGAGCCTTCTGCAACATAGTAGTAGTTGGAATCCTACATTAAGTTAGATGTAGTGACGGAATTTTTGTTCTGTGTCATTTAACAAAACTTCATTTTGTGCTCCGTTGGCAACATTGCATTACATATGATGTTATTGAGCATGTCTATGGGTACAATGTTTGCTTACTATACTGTTGTGTAAATGTCATTTTGATTACTTCAATCATTTTGAAGTTCTTTCTGTGTCAGTGTAACTTTTGCATTGCTATCTTCACATTATTCTAGATCCTTCTTTCCTCTGTATATCCCGTGTTTCTGGGTATCGGCCCGTAAAACTTTGGATTACTCACTATTCTTCACTCCTCTATCGATTACGCGTTGTTTGATTGGGCAATGCTACTATCAATATAAGATGTTCCCTTGTTAGTCTGGGCAAGGTAAATTTGGGAGGGGGGCTCTTAATGTCACTTTTATTAATTTAATGACCTAACATGGAGATAAACTAGACTAGATTAGATTAAGTAAGCATAATATTCTTTACTATTTAATTAATGATATCCGAGAAATCTATTTAAAATTAGGGGCGTCATTTCAGACTTCGTTTTAGGGGAACAAAGCACCACCGACATAAGACTTTCACGTTTTGTACTAGTATATTAGTAGACAATCGATTAAGGTATATGTACTCCTCAAACGCTTGCTAGGCAATTACTCCCTCATCCAACCCACCCTAAATGATGTACTTTTTTAAAACCCATATTTGACCACTGCACTAAAATTTCTCCATTTCATTTATGTTATGTTGCAGTTATTGCTAAAACGTTTATTTATGAAATATTAACAAAATTTTGATATGCGTTTTCAGAAAACTTCGAAAAACTTTACCCTCCCCCAAAGCTAAACTACTCTTGTGTTTCCTTTTAAATGGCATGTTCCATATTGTATTTGTTATTGTGATTATTTATAAAATATGATCAAAACCGCTTGAGTAAATGTTTTTTAGAAAATATTCTGAAACAATTACCTCAAAACTAAACTACTACTTGTGGATATTTTCAGAAGAAACGACTCACACTATGTTATAGGGTTGTTCATGGAATACAAACAAAATCATCTGAGGAGTTTTTGATGAACCCGTCTGAAAGCAAGATTTAGATTTTTGAGTTTCGGATCACTTTCAGCAGCAAGGTTATGTGAGACATGGACCTACAACTTAACGTGGGATCCGAACCATATGAACATTTTGATCCGTCAGGAACCAAAATAGGGTCTCCCACGCCAAAGGCACCTAGGGAAAATGGAGACCCGGGTTCTATTCCCGGCGGGAGCTCATGTGACTAACTTGTTTAGAAAAACTATCCGTTGTGGATATCTGCAGAAGAAACTGTTTACGCCACATTATAAGATTGTAAGTTAAATATTTATTATGAAATTTGAGCAATTTGGTATGTCCATGTAACATTATGCTTTCCCAGGCCCGTATGCAGGGGGGTCTAGGGGCGGTCGGGCCCCCCTAAATTTTTGCTGGCCTCCTAAAAGTTTGACAGTAGGCTTGCAAAAACTATAATATGGTGATGAACTATCATATGGTTGGATCGGGCCTCCCTAACTTCAGCCGGGCCACCCTACATTTTTGGGCTCGCTACGGGCCTGTGCTTTCCCACAAAAGAATAACTGGACCAACAAACCAATCATGTTTGACAATGTTCCTGGGTTCATTGCATGTTCTCACCTCTTGTCAGATGAATGTATGTCCAGAATCACTACTTAAGGCTGAATCTGTTCTCATTGTAGAAGAGAACGTAATCCCAATCCATCTCAATCCCGTCCAGATGTTAATATGTTACGGCCCAAAAGTTCTGATCGTAACGTATCTTGCATTTCTTTGTGAGTATTTGAATTCTATTCGTTTTGTTTATTTGCAATTCATGTGTGCTTTTTTTTTTAATTAATATGTATCTGCACCGATTCAGATTCGATAACGATAAGAATTATCTTATTTGTAAATATCTATATACTTCAGTTATCTTCGTTATTCTGTTCATGTTAGGTATAATCCGTATATCTACCGTATATTATTTGTCGCCGTATTCCCGACGGGAGCTCACGTGGTTCGGAACCGACGTTGAGCTGTAAGCATATGCAGGCAGGCCCGTAACCAGCCACAGAGGTTCGAGGGGAACATGAACATGTTAGGGGGCTAAGTCATTAGAAATTCTCTTACAAATATCTAAATTGTGCTTTTTTTTGTATTAATAATAGCATTTTGTATTGAGGCCTGGAGGGGAAACGGAAAGTTTAGGGGGACCAGGCCCCCTTAAATCCCCCTCTAGTTGCGGGCCTGTATCTAGGTACTGAGAGTGACGCTGAATGAAATTACACTACAAATTTGTCTTCGTGTTCTTACAATACGAACAAAAAATGGCGGACGATTTCTGCAATGTGTATTGTTCATATATATATATATATATATATATATATATATATATATATATATATATATATATATATATATATATATATATATATATATATATATATATATATATATATATATATATACTTCTTGCGAAATGTCTATGAACGAAAGGCGATCTAGTATTTAGCGTACTTTCATGTTTGCGCAATCTAGTTACAGAAGTTATTAATTTTTTTTCTGTCAGAAGTTAACGAAAAAAAAAAAAGGATATAGCTCCTAGTTTTGTTTACAGGACTTTTTGTGTCACAAATCAATGAACAAAACGATTTTAAGTGTTTAACCGTAATTACTGCGATAATGGTTAATCCTACATTATTAGCATTTGAAGTGGGAAAAATATCCAAAGATGATACAAGTACCAACCAATATGACTTACTGAGCTAAACAAATTTATGTGCGTGAGTGTAAAATGCTCATGCATAGTCTTCGAGAAAATGGAGAACTATAGATATACCACATTGACTTAGTCTTCTGTTCCAGGCGCTGCTATCAGCTGAAGGAATATCATTCCGTTTTGCTAAGGCTTTCTCGCTTAGCATCAGCTGAACCCTTATTGGCTCAACGCTTGGGTGTTCAAGGGTCTAAGCTTTAGTTCGCATTTTTGCCACGGCTCAAAACATTTTGGCAGCACTTTAATTTCTTTGTAAACCTAAAAGTTGATGCTGTGTGAGAACCAAAGTTGCCAACCTCAGGCAACAAAATTATCGTATATTACCAAAAAAAAAAAAAACTATCGTATATTCATTATGAACGTGAAATTGTAAAAACAAGTATAATATACTAATAATATTATCTAGTATAATCTTCAGTTTCGAACTCCAAATTGGCGCTACTATCCTTATCATTTAAAAAAACTAACACTACTCTCAACAAGAACAATATCCCCCCCCCTCTCGTGAACATAATTGAATTTAAAGAATGGATGCAGCGCTGCCATTTCAAAATTCTCAAATCATTATTGCTTTATTTTAGCGGAAATGTCTGTTGAAAACCTGTGTGTGTGTTTTATAATTATACAATGCATGTCTACAATTTATTCGCATATTCAGAAACTGAAAAAAAAAGTGCTCATTCTAAAAAAAAAAAAAAAAGGCAATATCGTACATAGTATTAAGGCTTAAATGATCGTATATAATGGTAAATTCTCGTATGGTTGGCAAGGCTGATGAGTACCATGTCACTTATTTAGGTGAAACTGACACTGTAGGTGAAACTGTCGCTAAATTCTTCATTATGACGCTAGCACGATGACAATAAATAGAAAACCGTAATTAATTAGATATATAATTCAAAATTATTAATTTTTACGCTTAAATTTTTGTTGACCTGTATTATTGTCTCAAGATAAAACATATCAATCGATAGATCATATTACACTGAATAAAATTATATACTTAGGAATAAATTCTTATGCGTAGTTTTTGAGAAAATCAAAAAGAACAAACTTTTGTGGCGCTAAAATGTAAGTTATTCGTTGCCAATAATGGACAATTATTTGTTTTCCTGAAAGAAATTGTTATTTTCGTCCTGTATATGTAGTAAATTCCACTGTGTTACGTGTGATGAGATCACATTATAAAAAAAAAAAAAGTTATGTCAATGATA
The DNA here is from genome assembly GCF_964235325.1 of Thermobia domestica. Lineage (NCBI taxonomy): Eukaryota > Metazoa > Arthropoda > Insecta > Zygentoma > Lepismatidae > Thermobia > Thermobia domestica. The sequence continues at coordinate 175,814,347 of NC_137463.1, read as the reverse complement.
TCCTAGAAGGTTATGCTTTCAGTACCTACACTTCAGGGTACTAGAGCGCCTCTAGCGGAAATCTCTGAAAACACATACGTTCGAATGAGCTGTAGGTAGATTGAACAGCCATTCGAAACGATATGTCGAACTGGGCAAGGTTTATCTCTGCTTAATGTGAATCTTTAACGGTTTTCAAGAAAGTGGTATAGTTGAATAATTATCGTGATATAAATTTCAAGAATGTTGTGAATTTGTTAAAAGCTACCAAAAAATCAACCTATTATATTTGTGAAAGTTCAATTTTCTATACCGAAATATCTATAATTGGTGTGATAATATGAAAAGCGTGTTAACAGAGGTTATTCGAAATAGTCCTCCTGAAGGATTTTGATGGTTGTTCAAAGCATATTTAATTGGGTGAGTGTTAAAACTTGATTATTTAATATACTCTATATATATTGTTAAATTTTTCCTGCAGATCAAATATTGAATTCATATTGGAATTATAAGGATTACGAGGTATTTTATTTCATTTTATTTTTTTTTTTTTTTTTGGATTCATTATCGAAAGTTGTATACTTGTTCAAAAGAAAGCATAGTACCAGTCAACTCAGATATATATTTTTGGATTTTCAATTTTGCTTAAAAATTGTTGTTATTTCATTAAAGATTATTCTGTATTGCATATTTAAATTTTTCATGAATTTTGTTATAAAATTTATCAAGCTAGAAAAATAGTTACTTTTACTTATCCAAATTACCTTAGTATTTCACAATTTTTTTTAATTTATGAAGATAATAGCACTTTTCTGGTAATATTTAAGCTAGTTCAAGTCTGAAATTCACTGTAAATATAGAATAACTCAAGATAATTCTGCATGGAAATTTTTTAAATGCTTACTTGCAAAATATAGCCAGTATAAATAGAAATTACGAATCCCGCATACTAATAATTGTCCTGGTTATTACAACCAGCGGCCCAGGACGGAGCACATAGGGGCACGTTACAAACATATCGTTTCGAATGTAACTTCAAAAGAAAAAACGAAGTAAAATACATGTTAAGATTGCGGGTTTTTGTTTGGCAAAATCTGACTAAGGTGGGAAAGTTGTTAAGTAAGCTATTAAATATATGGACATTTTTTAGGATCAATCTGTATATATCTATCCATTTTTGAATTATGTTAAGGAGGATATTAAAATTAGTTCAATTAGGATTGATTAAATGTCAGTATTTTCAGAGTACGTAAAATATATAGCCTATAGCAATAAAACTGTCAATGATTGTTAAAGGGTTGTCGCTTACCGAAAGGTATAGTAATTATTTTCGATATTTAAATTGCATTAGAACAGCTCTTTTTGTTTGCTTGATAATTAATATGGAATTTAAGGAAGAAAGAAATCAACCACACTTATATTTAAATGGATTTGAAAATGGAGATACTGGAATTGTTGTACCGCAGACTGTAGGTCAACGATGGGATTTATCGTATTTAGATTCCGGAAGGGAGTCAAGGTCATTACGTATTTCTGCTGTTGATAAACCCAGCGAAATGGTTGAGTCATGGTCTATAGCAAGCAACACAACTGCGAGTTTAGCAGAAGGTGGAATGTTGCATAACGAGTTCCAAAAGCTTTTGTCTGTAGATAGTGCTAGTTGTGTCAGTGCAGACACAAATCCGTTTATTGACCTGAGGCAAACAGCTGACGGAAAAGAAGAAAAGCGTAGTACAAATCCTTTTGTAGATAAAAACTCGATAGTGGCTAGAGAAATGAATGCAGGTAACGAACCTTTGGTTAATAGTTTTATGCCATTCCAAATACGGGCTGATAAATTAAATGGAAGTGTTTCCAGTAATTTGTTTAATGAGAAAATACAGTATATCCCAAGAACAGATGGAACAGACGATATACAGTTATTTCAATTTCTAGTGACAGTTCTTAGAATAATTAAATTAAAAATATTCCCAGTTGAGTCTGTTTTGATAGCAGCTTTGAGTAAAGCTGAAGGTCGTTTAAATCAGGAGCTAGTAGCATTGTATGAAATGACTAATAATTGGGTGCAAATATCAGGATATTTGTTTCGTAGATTAATAACTCCTTTGGGTAGGCGAGAACTCATAAATCGTTATATAAAAGTGATACAAAGACCTAAAGAAAATTTGCTTGAGTATGTTAATAATATTTGTGATGCTTATGAAATATGTTACGGAGCTATTAATGATAGTAGATCTAGTGAATTGTTGGATATTATAATGGAGGGGATGCGACCTCAAATTAAATTTGAAATTTATAGATATAGCTATCCAATGTCATTAGATGATCTTATGGGTAATATTATGGAATACGAAAAATATCAACGTAATTTACAAATGTATGCCGCACTGGTGAGGAATTCGGAAAAAAGTGAAAATCCGAGAAATAAGATTAAGTGTTATTTTTGTGGTGGACAACATCGCATTGCAAACTGTGCTTCTAACAAACAGTACCTTTTAAATAAACAGTTAGTTAAATTGAATATGGATGTGAACTCGGAAAGACGCTCTGCAGCTATTAGTGACCGGTTAAGGGCTCCGACTCAGATTATAGGAACCGGAGTTCAAACTAATGGTTTACCTAGTAGTGTGGGTGATAATAACAAACAGTTTAGATATAATAATGGCAATGATAAAAGACGCTTTGCAGGGAATAGTCGACGGTCACGGTTAAAGACTAAAAGTGAGAGGTCCGAAGTTCCAGAAAGGGAAGAAACAGATTTAGAAAGAACTTTGTTAGGAGGTGGAAACAATAATAGTAGTGCGGGTTACAACACACATACGAAATATAATGATCGGATGAAGACTCCTATGGAGGGGTTCCGGACTCGATCCCGAGGGGAACATAATAGTGAACATTTGGGAGAAAAGAATATGGTGTTCAATGTGAATCCTGTGAATGTGGGGGAATGTGAAAAAGGAATGCGTGAGCAATATTACGGAAACTTTACATGCAATGGCGGCTCTAGAGGGAACAGCAGTAAGAATAGCAAACCATTATATAGAGAGGATTTGCATTCTTTTAGTAATTATAAACAAATAGAAGATAATAATAAAAGCGAACATACTATTGATGGGATTAAAATTAGTGCTGATGGAAATAAAAGTGAAAATAGAAAAACCTACTCATTGGGAACATTGACTGCGGCTTTTGTCGATGCATTTGTTTTAGGTAAAAGTATTAGAGGAGGTTTAGATACTTGTTCTACAGCATCGTTAATTAATAGACAAAGCTTTATTCAATGGAATCGGCAGTTGACCTACCCAGTGAATATAATAAATGAGAAGTTCATTGGTATAGGTGTTGATAAACAAAAGTTAACACTGGATCAGTGCGTAGTTATACCCATTAAGTTTAAAAATCATGTTTACAGACTAAAGTTTTTCCTAGTTGAAAATTTAGAACCAGTATTTATACTGGGAATAAATGAACTAAAATTCTTGAAAGCAAACATTAATTTAGTGAATAATAAATTATTTCTCCCTTTGGAAGGAGTGGACATACAGTTACATTATACACTAAATATCCACCCCCCTTGTTTAAATCGAGATACTCGTTCGTGTGATCTATTTTACAGTGAACCAGACCATAAGACTTCTAAACTATTTCTGCGTGACTCAGACTTGGTGGAAAGGTCCACAGTTCAGGCTTTTGATACGGATGGAGGTAGACATCCGGGAGTTCCAGGACAGGGATTTTGCAGTGTTGCCACATCTATTAGTCCATCTTTGGATAGCAGTCCCAACATCCAGTCGGACCAGATGGATAGCCCATTGAGGGTGGATCCTGTTGTATTAGAAGCTAATCCTGAATTACAAGGGTATGTTAACGAGATATTTAGTAAATATCCTTCTGTTTTTTCATCACATGTTGGTAAAATTAAAGACTTTGAATATAAAATCCATTTAAATAACTACACTCCTATTCGTAAGAAGGCTTACCCGTTATCACGGAGTTCTCAAAGAGAGATGGATAAAATTCTCGATGAGATGTTAAAGGCCGATTTAATACAACCAAGTAACAGTGATTATGCTTTCCCTTGTTTTTTAGTAAATAATAATGACGGAACAAAGAGATTAATAGTTAATTATTCTGATTTGAATCGTCATCTTTATTTAAATACTCAGTTCACACCAAGGATAGAAGACATATTGTCTGAATTATCTGATGGTAAAATCTTTAGCCATCTGGATATACGGAAAGCATATTTAACCATACCTTTAACAGAGGAAAGCCGTCATCTAACAGCATTTCTTACGCATAGGGGTTTATATGAATATAAAGTCTTACCTTTTGGTTTGGCAGCAGGGAGTCATGTATTATCTAAAATATTAACTGACTTATTGTATCCTTTGAAAGATGAAGGGGTTCAATGGTATATGGACGACCTAATTTGCAAAAGTTCAGATATAGAAAGCCATAAGCAATTATTGGAAAAAGTTTTAAGGTTATTGGAAGAAAAAGGTTTAACTTTATCCACAAAGAAATGTACCTTTTTTTCAAATAAGATATCATATTTAGGCTTTATTATTGAAAATGGGAAAATGTACATGGACCCTTCAAGGTTAGAAGTAATTAGAAAGTTACCTGCTCCAAAGACAAAAAAAGGATTAATTTCTTTATCATGTTTTTTTACAATACTATGCAAAGTTCGTCCCGCAGTTCCATGAGGTTATGGAACCTATTGAACGTTTAAGGGCTGCTTCTGCTGAATTTATTTGGGGACCGGAACAACAAAAAGCATTGGAAGATATTAAGGAATTATTTGCCAATCATGTAATGTTAAAACTACCCGATTTAAATAAGAAGTTTATTGTCAATACGGATAGCAGTCTCAAAAGTTTAGGGGGAGTCCTACAACAATATGATGATAATAATAACTTGGTACCTGTAGCATTCTATAGTAGACGTCTAAAGAAACATGACTTTAATAAGCCGATTTACTTGCTAGAAATGTTAGCAGCTATAGAAACTATGGAACGTTTTAGTACTTACTTGCATAAACCTTTTGAATTAAGAATGGATCATTCTGGACTTGTAAATGCCTTGAGGAATATGAAAAGGGTTAAACGTTATGGATCATTATTGTACAGACTATTTGCATTTACGTTTGATGTAAAATCTATATCCTCTAATATGAATATAACAGCAGATTTTATTTCAAGGTTACATGATCAGAATAATTTTGAGGAAATGGAAACTGAACTTTCTCATTCCGAACAGGTAAATAATTATTGTCTAATTAACCTTTGGAATATGCCTTTTGCTAATATATCTATTAAAGAACATCAATTAAAGGACCCTGAATTAGGTAATATTATTAAGGAATTAAAAGCAAAAAGGGAAGTAGAAGGATATAAATTAATCCAAGGCATATTATGTAAGAAAACAAGAGCCATAAGAAATCCATACAAAGTATGTTTGCCCAAGGAATTAGTTCCTAGTATAATAGAATTCTTTCATTCAAATATTTTGCCAGGTTCTCATGCTAGTATAAATAAAACTATAGCTAAGATCTGTGCTCGTTTTACATGGAATGGGATTTTGAAGGAAATAAGAGATTACGTATCCACTTGTTCAGATTGTCAACTAAATAAGAGCCATAATAGAAAACCTACTGGAAAGCTAGTATCTAAGTATGAGAATGTAGTTAATGGACTCTGGGCAGTAGATTTACTAGGACCACTAATTGAAAGTAAGTCAGGACGTTACTGTTTGATAGTTGTCGATTCCTTTTCTAAAAGAGTATTTCTAGAACCAATTAAGGTCTTGTCGTCACAAAGTGTGATTAATAAGTTATATAAATTAATGTGTAGAAATGGATTTATTTTTAGCATATGTCATGATAATCATTCAATATTTACATCGGCTAAATTCAAAGATTTTCTTTATGCAAATGGTATTAAGGATATTAGTATATCCCCTTATCACCCGGCTTCAAATCCTAGTGAAAAATACGTATCAACTATAAAAAATTCATTAAGAATATATTTTGGAAAGAAACAAAGCTCATGGGATAAAGGATTGTGGGAAATTGAATTTTCTGTCAATAATGCCATCCATGAGGATACGAAATGCAGTCCTATGGATTTAGTATTTAATTATAATGTTTGTAATCCACTGGATATTAAGTGGAAAATAAGTATGTTGGATTTGAATCCTAGGGATCCCGAGTTATGGAATCGAGCTTTAAATAACATGGAAATAGCATGGCAACGTAAAAAGAAAATATACAATCAACGCAGACTAGATAATGATTATAATGTGGGTGACAAGGTGTTAATTAAATCACAGGTATTATCATCAATGAAAGATAAAAGAACAAAATCTTTGTGTGCGAAATGGTGTGGACCATTCGAAATCGAATGTTTTCTGGGAAGGAATACCATAAGAGTTGTTAATGTAGATAATCCCAGAGATATCCGTAAGAGTCATGTTAGTTTGACAAAAAAGTATAGAGAAAGGAGAGGAGATGCATCATAAATATTAAATGTATTAAGCATATTTCTGTACTTGATTCCCAACTGAAGTGAAAAAAAAAGGTAGAAAAAATTAATCTAGTCAGAATTATAAAAAAAAAATCTTACAAACCATCTAGTCAGAAACTTTATTTAAGTAGAGATAATATCTTAAATTGTTTTTAAAATATTTTAATGTGTTTCTAATATATGTTTTTGTTAGTGTTCCAGATCTGGATGTCTTGTATCTATGTCCCAAAAAATGTCTGTAAAAAATTGTATTAGTCCAAATTCCGGCATGGAAAATTTTATGGAATGTATGTAACGAAGCTCAACCAGATGTAACGAAGCGCAAGATTGATTGGAATTATGATGGTGCTATGTTTGATGAGTATAATGAATATTGTTATTGTTACTGAAATTAATTTCAAAAGAAAGAGTAGGATTACCTCCTGAAGATATATATAGAAAAATATTGAGAATGAATTCTGTAAAACTTTATGAATAGATAGGGACTATTAGTAATAACTAATACTTACTAACTAACTAGAGTAGTTGGGATTAATAGAATGTTAGGTGGTGTGATTGAATTTATGGGGAATTTTTTTTTCTTTAGTTCAGTTATTTTTTTCGTTTGGTATGTAATGAACAGTGAGAGTGATGGTTAGTTAGAATCAGTAGTTGATTAATTAGCTGGTAGAAGTTAATAGTAATAGATACCTAGCAAGATTAACAGAATCTATCTATTCATAATTAAATTTGGAATAAGAATACTTTAAAATTTTGGTTTAAAATATAAATAAAAAGTTGTGCCAACTTTTTATAGCCGGGAGGGCGATATTTGTTACGTGTGATGAGATCACATTATAAAAAAAAAAAGTTATGTCAATGATATCCTAGAAGGTTATGCTTTCAGTACCTACACTTCAGGGTACTAGAGCGCCTCTAGCGGAAATCTCTGAAAACACATACGTTCGAATGAGCTGTAGGTAGATTGAACAGCCATTCGAAACGATATGTCGAACTGGGCAAGGTTTATCTCTGCTTAATGTGAATCTTTAACGGTTTTCAAGAAAGTGGTATAGTTGAATAATTATCGTGATATAAATTTCAAGAATGTTGTGAATTTGTTAAAAGCTACCAAAAAATCAACCTATTATATTTGTGAAAGTTCAATTTTCTATACCGAAATATCTATAATTGGTGTGATAATATGAAAAGCGTGTTAACAGAGGTTATTCGAAATAGTCCTCCTGAAGGATTTTGATGGTTGTTCAAAGCATATTTAATTGGGTGAGTGTTAAAACTTGATTATTTAATATACTCTATATATATTGTTAAATTTTTCCTGCAGATCAAATATTGAATTCATATTGGAATTATAAGGATTACGAGGTATTTTATTTCATTTTATTTTTTTTTTTTTTTGGATTCATTATCGAAAGTTGTATACTTGTTCAAAAGAAAGCATAGTACCAGTCAACTCAGATATATATTTTTGGATTTTCAATTTTGCTTAAAAATTGTTGTTATTTCATTAAAGATTATTCTGTATTGCATATTTAAATTTTTCATGAATTTTGTTATAAAATTTATCAAGCTAGAAAAATAGTTACTTTTACTTATCCAAATTACCTTAGTATTTCACAATTTTTTTTAATTTATGAAGATAATAGCACTTTTCTGGTAATATTTAAGCTAGTTCAAGTCTGAAATTCACTGTAAATATAGAATAACTCAAGATAATTCTGCATGGAAATTTTTTAAATGCTTACTTGCAAAATATAGCCAGTATAAATAGAAATTACGAATCCCGCATACTAATAATTGTCCTGGTTATTACAACCAGCGGCCCAGGACGGAGCACATAGGGGCACGTTACAACTGTTAGCCAACAGATTGTATCTATTGATGTTTGGTTGGTTTTTCGTAACGGTGACACACTAGTCTTTTACGCAAATACTACCTGTATATATATCATAAACTTCTTTCTCTATATTGGTCGCGACGCGTTATGTAGCTTGACCTAGACTTACCAACTTGACCTAGACTAGATTTTACCAACAAAATGGAAGGCGACTGTGTGTCCGGTTAACCTCGCCCATTAAAATTTGACAGTGTCGTCTCTTGTGCTATGTGAATGTATCTCGTGCACTCGCCTGAGGGTGCAGTTTGTCGGATTGCCGCTAAATTTCGTTTTATTGTTATTCTTGTTATTTTATATTTTTGCTACTGTTATCGTTACCTTTAATTCGAATAATTGTAAATGTTCGTGTTATAGCGCTTTTTTTTCTCGTTTGTCATGTCTTCTAAGTTTGACATTGTTGTTAGTGCACTTTTGCTGTTTGATTTTTTCTCTTGTGTACGTTCGGAAGACAGCTCCACGAATCGTACCGAACTCTTTCGATTCATGACAATTGAGGGAAAGCAGCTCTATGATTCGCGTGGAGCCCCGGTTTCACGAGTAGTCATGATCACTGTAGAAGCACAGGTTACACTCGTGTAAGAGATTGAGTGAACACAGAAAACTGCATTTGTATATGGAGGGGAGGAGAAGTGATTCACACAAGTCTTCTTCACATAGGACATATAAATAATATATTTGATATAGGCATCCTTCAATACTTTACAGAGGTGAACAAAAGTTAACTACGTCATTTGGCTGTATTATACAGGGTATTTCAAAACCACACCGACAACGTTTGTGAGGTGATTCTTGACACCAAGATAAGACGAAAAGTATAGACCAATCTGGGTGCACAAATGCTTCGTTTCGGAGTTATAAGCTGCCGAAAACATAAAAAAAAATGCACTTTAAAGGTTCATAGCTTCAAAATTATGGAACCTACCGTAGTTGGATCAAGACTTCACTTAGGAACTAATAGGTCTATGTATGCTATTCAAAAATAAATGATTCAGAATCCTGCGATACTAAAGAGGCAATTTTTACAGAGGGAGTTTGTTTACGGGCACATAATTTGAAGTACTCTCAGACTACCTCTATAAAAATTCTGAAAGTGCCGCAGGATTTTGAAAAATGTATTTTTGGATAGGGCACATACTAGTTTCTCAATGAAGTATTGACTCGACTACGGTAAGTCCCATAGTTTTGCAGCTATGGACCTTTAAAGTTCATTTTTTTCATGTTTTCGGCAGCCTATAACTCCGAAAGGAAGCATTTGTGCACCCAGGTTTGTCTATACTTTTTGTCTTATCTTGGTGTCAGGAATCACCTCCCAAACGTTGTTGGTGTTGTTTTGAAACACCCTGTAGAAAGTTAAAAGAAGTGAGGAAAGTGCAGAAAAGAAAGATGGAAGTAATTTAGATGTTTCTCTCATACTATGTGGATAGTGAGGTTGCTTTGTGTGTGTGAGAGAGTGTGTGTTTTATGAACTCAGAGGGAAATTCTTCCTGGAAGGCAGTCAAGAAAAACACCCAAGAAAGAGTTTTCTACTGAGTAAAATGGCTTCACAGCACGACAGCCACGTTTCGCAAGGGAAAAAAGATACATAACCGTCTGTAGATTGCTCAAACATTAAACCACCACCACAAGTGACTAAGCACTATGATAATAAACATAAAATATAACACACAATGAACATTTCTATATACAAAATATCCAATTCACATATGCATATATGGACAACATTACAGTATTTGCAGTATTTTGCTACATATACAAAAATGTTGCACATGAAACGAAAGGTTTCATGAATCACATGGGCAACACTTGTTCACAAGGGCAGGCTTGTCCATATAGACGAAATAGACAGTTTCTTATGGTGGCAAATTATAGGAACGGCATGATGCATTTTTCATTACAGTGGAATCCCGGTAATCCGAACACGTTTTATCCGAACATCCGGTTAGTCTGAACGGGTCCGGGAGGATATTTTGCAGCAAAAATACGCAGTATTAGGAACTTAATAACTAAAAGAATGAAAATGGGTGCATGTTTTCTTAGAAAACAAAGTAAACTTTCGTTAAATACATTTTTTTTCCCTTTAATACCTTTATTTAGGCCTTAAGCCACATTACGACAATTACACAAAATTTGAAATAGAATAAAGGCATCAAATTTTTCCAACATTTTTATCATTTTCCCAGTACAGTACATAGGACCATACTGTAATCAGGAAACGTGTCTTGAAATACTGTACGCTATGTATTACAACACAATAGACCCGTTCACCCGCTTCAAGCCATGATTTTACTGTTATTCCGGCTAATCCGAACAATCACATAATCCGAACAGGATTCGATCCCAATTAGTTCGGATTAGTGGGACTCCACTGTAATTTCTTTATTTGCAGAATTTCTAACATTAATAGTGCAAACAATTATCACTACAAACTATGTAAAAGCATTAAAGCTAGTTGCCATATGTGGTAGGAAACTTCACCGCGTACTTGATCGAAATAAAAAAAAATATTAATTTATGTTCAGGTTTGAAGGTTTTTTTAAAGACAAAAATCCTTTTCCTAAACAAAAAAAATAGTAATATCACTAAATCAGGAGCCCCAAAATACCACAGAAAGCGCCATAATATTTCTCGCCTAGGGTATCAAAACACTTAGAGCTGGCCCTGAGTTCACTCAAGTCTTATATGTTAGATCTCAAACACTGTTTTACTGTTATATGGTTCATATAAAAACTATAAATTCATAAAGTGATTATACCAAACAATGAAGAGCATATATCAATGTTTAAAGATACACGAGTCATTACACAATATACTCCAATAATAAATATAGCTTAAATGCTGTTATATCACACCCTTCGTGGACTTCTCTTCATGCAGAATAATTCTGGTAACTTCTAGATAAAACTAAGAAAAACATCAGGACATAAATTTTGTACATAAATTTTCAAAAAGGTGACAAGAAAATTTTCGAAACGAGATGAAAAAATTTATTTTTGAAAATTGAAACCCACACTGGACTTCCAGGGGTTCCAGAATTAAATTGGACTCTGACGAGCTATGGTCAAACCGTGAGATACGATACCTAGAGGTGATTCGACACCGAAGAGAGGAGATGAGCTTGTCTTAACTCTCGAGCAGCAACACTACAGATATTGGTAGATTACTATTGCCTTCACCAGAGGTATAATTGAAAGACTTTCGCGCATTGGGCGTATCCTATTACCGTATGGAGTTAGTGTTGTAACTAGCGTGCAGTTCAGGGGACACACACGAACGAACGTGCAACCGCTGCAATCACATGCTGGGCAGTCCATCGGTGCAGGCCTAGAGTTAGGACAATAACCTGGCCTTTGTCCGTTGAGGCGGAAGAGTAGTGGGAGTAGCAATATGACCTACCCTCCTGTATATTCTGTAAATGAGGGATCAATCAAATGCCTACTTCTCGGTATTATATTATGCCCAATAGTTATTAATATCAAATTTTCAGTAAGTATATCATCTCAAATCATAAAACCCCATGCCGATATATTATCAAATTATGTTATTCTCGACGTTAAATGGGGGCAAGATTAGCTTACTAGGAGGACTTCAGTCGCTTTTTATTAATATATATACCCAACCAAACTACTTAATTTCTCTTCAATCGATTGGTTAGTGAACAACATGGTTGTTCTAAGTTCTTCCCCTCTTACAAGATACATGAATCAAATTTATAGTTAAGCTAAAACAAAAAGTAACTCTTACTGAAAAATAGTGGGAAAATATTCATCTTTATTTATAATAGCCCATATCAAATATTAAATTGATGGAATAATGTTAGTAAAGGAGTCTTTATATTTAGTTTACGAGGTTCCTACAGCTTCGAACAGTGGATGTGGAGGAGGGAAAATTAGACAATTAGATGACTCGAGCACAAAGCAAACGAGGACGAGTTGGGAATATTAGGGAAGAAGAAAATAGTTGATGTAATTTATATATAAGAGACATTTGTAGGAAGATAGATTACGAGGGAAGTGTACAGAATATCCTAAGAGACGTGCTAGAAAGTATTGTACGGCTGAAGAAAATCAGAGAATGGCGAAAGAGGCTACTATGATGGACGATATGATAACATGTAAGTGATATATAAAGACGAAGGGGTTATGGGCTTAACTGAAGACTGATGCAGAAAAGCTAATCGATTTCCACCAAGAGATTAAATGCCTAGAATGACAGAGTATCAATAATAATTATGGAATGTTTTATTTATTTATTTATTTTTGCGTGTGTCATAGATGTAGTGGGTCAGTGGATTGTGGGTCAATTAGGTCAAGATTTGCAAGTACGTCAGTGAGTTGTGGGTCAACAAGACGTGATCCACTGCGAGCCACCAACCACAGTGACCCACTCTGCTGAAAACATTGCAAACAACATCTTTTGAACACTGGTGAATTTGTCTTCGTTTTGCTTTCAAGGTCTCCATTTTTCTTCATTTCTCATTTGTTTATATTTACTTACCTGAGATGAGTATATCTAAGTGGAAAAAAGAACTTCAGATACTTTTAGATATTGATATTTCTAATTGTAATAATAGCAATAATACTTACTACTTGGCTTTCGAGACACAGGCGAATTTTACTTTTTTCTATGTTGGCCTACTATACCTTCATTTGAGAGTTTCGAATTTCATCCTATTTTCCACTGAAAAGTATGTGTAATTCAACAAGGAAATAATTGAAGGGCTGACCGAGAGAGGAAGCCAAGCCACAAAAACTAAAATCCGAGAAATCGAAGGGTAAAGTGTAGGACAAATAACTGTAAATTTTCTCCTGTAAAGGTGGTACTTTTATTTCTGCATACCGCTTTACAGATATCCCTGCAACTTTTAACCTGCAATACATGATGTAAAGTGTGTTGTATTAAGAGTAATAAACGAAATTAGTAATGTAAAGGAAATATTTTGCAGTAATTATATCTGACAGTTTGGTTAATACACACTAAATGCAATAGGTCAGGTTAGATTTCTATCCTAACCTAATCAAATTAAGTTAGGCTAAATTATGTTAGGTTAGGGTAGATTAAATTTCTAACCTAACCTAACTTAACCTAATTTGTTATTACATACCCGAAAGTAATGTGCTTTACATCTGTAACATCTCTCCAGTATTATATAGTTCAACGAACTCCCTTCCCCGATTCTCATGTAACTGCCGGTTCAATGACGTAAATCGTTACAGCAATACAAGCATATCATTGTATCAATAGTTTCCGTGTCTTGATCAGATTTCAGATTTCAGTAGAATAGGTGGTATACTGGTGGAATAAAGGGCATCATCTTTATCAGATCACGGTACTTCAGATCGGTGATCTTTCTACCATCAGGATACAGAACGTGCAAACAATCCAACAGAGGCCATAGGTCATCCGTAGCGGATACAACACATTTATGTCATGTGCCTGGATGTTTCTGGAACACACGAACATACCTCAACAGAGGAGTAGGTGCATTTAACCAAGATGAACCCAGGTTCAGTAGTGGATACTCTGGAAGCCATCACTTTTCGCATGTTCACCTAACTGCCAGTTTCATCCAGTGTATCTTTGAATAACAATTTGGAAATGAACTGTAGATCTTTCATATCAGATGACATCATGCGTGTTACATGAAATGAATCCTGTACTCTTTTCCAACAAGATCGTACCACTGTTCAGGCATATATATGACTTGTTTTCCTGATTGTTTTCCCGATAACTACAAAATCAGTACCATACGACAGAAAGGTGTGGCTTGGCCCCAGGTAGTACTGACGTATTTCTTCAAACTTCTGTGAGTGAACCAGAATGTAACACAACAAGAAAATGGTAATGTTATTGTTTTGTCCAAAGCAGGAGTCCGAAAAGAAACAGTTTTTTCTTGTGTAGAACATGCCCTGGATTCAGAAAAAATTCCAACAAGAAGGATCCGATTTCAGATGAGCCACGGGATGCAGGGGCGGACTGGGATGAAAATTTCACTATGAAACAGTTCCACTAACAGGCCCCTTTCAGAAAAAAGTAGGTCCTATTTTTGTTACCCAATAATATTTTTTATAATGTTATATTTTTAAATTGGTCCTTCTTAGTTAAGGAATATACATACGCTGTTGTAAATGAAACTATATGCATTCGAGACAGATCTACTTTGCGTGTCCATCTCAATGTTCCTTTAGCACACAATCGTCACAATAGTATAGGTATTCTACTGTTTTAAGAAAAATATTTTTTGAGTATTTAGCTTTTTTATTTTCAACTTCATACAAAACAAAATTTTGGGAGTTGGCTTGCTGTTATATATTTTCGCAAGTTTTATGAAGTTGTGAAGTGAATTAGAAATATGAGCACATAGCTACAGCCAGACATTGATACATACGTACATATCTCTCAGATGAGTAAATTTTTAAGGACATCACTTTTCTGTACTACATTATCTATGATTTTGTCTACATCAATATATTGAAACATTTCATTCTCCACTGACATAAGCATAAAGGATTCCAACTTATCCTGGGATAGAGTCTTTTTTTTTTTTTTTTTAACTTAACACAGAAAAGCTTCTCTCGCATGCTACCTGTGTAAAAGAAAAACATGAAATGAAATCTTTAAGTTTTACGTTCCATGGTTATGCCGGTCAGGCTAAAGGAGACGGTGATTATGAGAAATGAATGAATTGGTGGAATGAAGAAAATGGGAGGAAACGGGAGAACCCCGAGAAAACCCACGAGCACGGTGTTTGTCCACCACAAACTCCACATGGAGCGAGCTGGGATCAAACCAGGGACCCCAAACACCGGAGGTGAACGCTCTACCACTGAGCCACCGCGCCCCGTGTGAGCATGTACTTGTAGGCAAATCGTATGTTTCAATAAGTTCCTGTCAAAAGATTATACTGTACGTACACAAAAGTCTGTACCAACAAATACAATAGTCCTGACATGAACGAATACACTTTTTCTTCAGAGTTAAGTCATCCGGAGAGATATGTGTGGTTTCAACGTCCTTTTCTAATTCCATTGCATTATACTCATCCAAAGGGGACTGTTTCAGTCTTTCCCAATGATTAGCTAAACTGTTCAGTTCCGTTCTTAATAGATCTGCTGTGATATGCAACTTAAAATATGCCGATGTCTTACAAGGGACGTATGCGAATCGTGACAAGTAGATATTTACGAAAATTGATACACCGACTAGTTGTGGGTTTCTAATCATCGTGGTGATAGTCACTCGGTGCGGAAATGCCTTGTTTACCCACTGTGTATAATACATGTACCACGCAGTGAACAGGTATGCTGTGCCGAGTTACCTAAAAACGCCCGAAAAAATTAGAAAATGAAAACTGTATGGAGGTACGCTGATAAGTACGGGAGGGAGACAAGTGACCAAGAACACAGCAGTAGTGCCACAAGCAGTGTTGCCACCTCAACGCAAACTTATAGTTTTTCAAATAGAACGTATACCATTTTATGGCATTAAAACAATGATCATAAAACGTGAAATAAAATAAGCAAGCGATGGATTATCAGTTTTGTGAAATAAGGGAGATACGAGGCTCTAAAGTTCAGAAATTGTGGGGTCCATGCGGAGATACTAACAAATGCACAACAAAAATACTATAAAAGGAACAATTGTACAGTAGGGAGTAAACCACAGCATGCACAGTGTCCAGTAACTAAGAGGCTTTATACATGATTCACCCTAAATAGGCACATGTTAGAGTAGTCGTAGAAAAAAGAAGTCCCATGTGACATGATGCGGAAATGTGAACGGGAAGTCTTTTTGTAACGCAGCAATTCCAATCGCGTTTGTGAGGAATCGATATCTCAAGCCGTTCCTGAGAGCTATCAAACAAACTGTCTTAGGGTTGAAACACTGCATATCACCTTGCATGCCTTTCAAACCACAGAAATGACGGCGCAGCGCCTGAAAAAGATTACAGAAGAGCTATGGCGCGAAAGGTAACAAACCTGAAACCTGTGACAAGAATGTACGTCAGAATCGATTCGCAAAGATTAATGACCTTTGATAGGTGTCAGTCCAGAGTATAGAAAACGTTAACATATGAGAGAACTATGAAGACAAAATACATTGCATTCAGGTTACCAGAAATATACAGGCGCAAAATATTTTAACATAATACACAAATACATATAACAAAAAAAAAAAAAAAAAACGTAAACAGTATGGCAAATTATGTACATTTCTCGCCCTAGCCGGACACTCGATATAACATATCAAGCCCGTTAGTCACTTGATGCTATGGTTTACTCCCTACTGCACATTTGTTCCTTCTCCAGTCTTGTTGCCGTTGAACACTTGTTCGTTTCTCTGTATAGACCCCATGATTTCTCAACTTTAGAACCCCGCATCTCCCTTATTTGACAACACTGATTACTCACTGTTTGGTTATTTTATTTCACGTTTGATGCCAATTGTTTTAATGCCACAAAATGACATGCGTTCTATTAAAAAAAAACTATAAGTTCGTGCTGGGGTGGCAATACAGCGTATGTGACACTACTGCCGTGTTCTTTGTTACATATCCCCCTCCCGTAAATATCAGCTTCCCTGCACATATTTAATAATTTTAATTTTCTGCCTTTTTCAGGCGTTTATAGGGTATAATTCGGCACAGCCTCACTCGCTTACTGCTTGGTATATGCATTATACATAGCAGGTAAACGAGACCGCGCCGAGTGACTATTACCATGATGATAAGGGACCCACAGTTAGTCAGGGTACCAGTTTTCATAAATATCTAGCTGTCACGGTTCGCATCCGTCCCTTGTTAGCTAAATGTTCAAGTTCAGGTGGTTGAAGTCCTCTGCTTCTAATATCTTGGAAACATTTTGGATCAAGAATGGGTAGGTCAGCAAAGAAAGCACTATTGCTCATATCAAACCGCATTGAAAAGCTTGAGTTTACTGCGCCTACGATAACATTAAAGACTTGATATTTATAGGCGTATTCTGAATCGGATACAAGTTCATCAGGTGCTAATATTCCAGACATCATTTTTATTTTCTTTCGTCTTTTCTGCGAAAGAGTAGTAGTAACAGCAATGATCAGATCTTCTTCCTCAAGTAACTTAGCTTTTGCCCATTCAATGAATTCTTTCGTTTCATTCTTGGTTGTTCTAAAACGTTCTCTAAGTTCCAGTAACTTTTGGGAAGTCACACTGAGAAAAATCCGTTCTTCGGACAGCAGTATATTGTACAAATATACGGAATCCCCTTGCTTACTACAGAAATCGGTACGGACATACGTGATCCGTATGCTACATAGGCACTATCCTTAGATGTTACATCATGCCGTTGCAGGATGTCTGATATCTAACAGTCTTCCTTATATTGCATATTATGTAAGTTACCTTCGTCAGCTATATGTTATATACGTCCATTTGTATGTGTGATCCTGACCGCCTATATTTTGTTTCACACGGAAAGTACGTGCAGATGGAACACTTATACAGAAAGTATTATAAAATATGCGTTTTCAGTTATACGTTTGCTGTACGTTAAGTTCAAAAACTACAGGATTTACAAATGTAACATACGATTTTATGTACGCCACATACATTTTTCTCTTAGTGCACTTGCTAGTGCCGAATGCTTTCATTATATCAAAAAAAAAATTGTTTGTAAATATTTAGACAGAGTTGATGTGTGGTCAAAAATGTACAAAAAAATAAACGCCGTCAAAATATTTTCAAATTTGAATAGGGTCTCTTTAAGTGATGCTGCTTTCTGTCTAGTGTCTGGTGGCATTAGATTGTTGTTTTGGATTGTGTCAAGTGTTAAAAACAGAGTAAAAAAGAGAGGTGATTTCTTGTTGCCCTTTGATCAGAACGCTTTCTTCAGAGCGTTATCCTTTGCCCACCATCTTGTTTCTCCAATGAGATTCAGTCGTTTTCGACGCTCAGATCCTTTATTTGCGTTTTCCCAAACATCCATTCGTGAGTAAGAATCTCGTAAATAAACTGCAACATAATTTAAAAGCCCAAATAGAGTTACACATGGAGAGTGGCACTGGTAGTTTCTGCCATCACAAGATTCAGGATATGTGCATAACGCCATATGTGCTTCTGTTCTGGAGACTCCTTGCTTAACCATGATGTGAATCCATTAGAAGTGCCTTGCATGTTTGCTCCACTATCAGTTGAAGTACCTACACATTATATAAATCGATTTAATAATTTGTAAGGTGTTCAAGAAGAGCTTCAAGTGCTTTGTCGGTTGTTGAGTGACATTCCAACATACCAAACAATCTTTGAATAATTCTCTCATTTGTGACATATCGAATTATTACAGAACACTGCTCTTTGCATGTTACATCTTGTGTTGTATCAATCCGAATGGAAAATACACCTGCTTCGCAGACTTCGTTTCCTCAAACGTTTACCTTCTTTCCACTGACTCGAGATAAATTATCGGTATAGACACATGATTCTTTTATTTTTGTTCACATTACAGCCCTTGCCTGAGCGTTATGAAAAATAAAAAAACATTGTTGTATTTCGAAAGAGGAGGCCTATTACCTCAGGAAAGGATTCAATTTTTGATTTGGAAATTAAGAAATTAATTATTTTGACTGTTCAATAAGCCTACATTTTTAAAATGTTTTACAGGTATAACCTACATTTTTTGATTTGGTCATACTGTACTGCCTGAAAGTCTTCTAGATCTACCGGCCCCTGTGGAAAGCTCCACAACTCCACTATGGCCAGTCCGCCCCTGACGGAATGCTACTGTTTCTGGTCACATACACATCTAGGCATTTTTCATATTGTACTGCTGTCCACTGTTTCATTCCTTTTTAGCAACATTTTGTTTCAACTGTTCCACATTTAACACACGTTTACAACTTTTGTTGCCATTGTGTTTGGTATCGTGCTACCAGGCTCCGCCATCTTTGTTAAACTTGTCTGCTGATTGGTCGTTCTAGCTGGACTGTGGTTTCACTTCTTCTCTCAGGACACGAGTTGTGCCGCAAACTGTCACATATTTTCATTCCTGTTTTTAAAGACACAGGGAACTAATCACATACACACTTAGTTTGGAAACTGATAGACAGATGACAGGATAATGCATTTCCACCATAATCTCATTTTTCGTTGGTGTGTGGTTTGGCCCCTCTCTCGGTCTGTCCTCCAATTATACATGATAATTAAATTGAAATTCATCGTAATATGATCCATGACAAGCACTTTACCACTTTCTATCGTAAAGATAAGATCCACCTGCGTTGTAACAGATCGGTCCTTTAACTCCGATTAGTGATAATTTCATATACTTGTTTTATTACAAGTGTAAAATCTTTAGCCAGTGGAGAGGAGGGTGTGGATCATGAGTCAGAGTTAATGACGATGGATTTTGGTGGTTGGTAGATCAGAGTGGGTCACGGTGAATGGTGAGTCAAGTTTTCATTGATCCACACCATCTCTGGTGTGTGCAACACAACCGTAAATAGGACAAGATAAATATCTGTATTTTCCGTATTCTCTTTATGGCTGAATACATGCCTTAAGAGGCCTCATCTCGGCGAAATTAAAATACCGCTAATTTTACAGTAATTATGTGATATCTTCCAATAGATAAAAGATAATCGAAATGTGGAACAAGAGCGCCCTAGACAATATTATTTTGCGTGAGGTAACGTTATCACAAGTCAACTAGTGGCTTTCCGTTTTCAGCCGTTTAGAAACGCGAAAATAAATGCCGATTTTCAAAATGGCTCGAAATCGAAAGCAGATAAGTGAGTCGTGATATGTAAAATGGTATTGTCTAGGGCGTTCTTGTTCCACATTTCGATTATATTTTACCTATTGGAAGATATCACATAATTACTGTAAAAATAGCGGTATTTTAATTTCGCCGGTACGAAGCCCCTTAAGTGAAAAGAAGAATCTGACCAAAGTGAACAACTGTGTTACAGTTTCAGCAATTTATCATTATCTTCGTCAGACCCGTTTTCTGTGCTGATACGTTTGATAAAGCCAATGATATATTTCCCGAAACTGTAAGGCAGATTATTAATATAAGTGGTCAGATTTTTTTTTTTTTTTTTTTTTAATCCTTTCATTTAAGTTATACGTAATTCCAAAGCTGGAATCCGAGTATTCAGTGAGACTCACTTCTGACTCGGATGCTGCTTGAATCTTAAAGGGCAAAATGAATGATGAGCGAAGACTCCTTGGGAAAGATCATGTGTGATATTCTCCTTTCTGTCGGAAATAACTTGGAACTAATGGAAGGTTTGAAGAAGGGGTTACAAGGTACGTATAGTAGCATAACAATGTGCTTAAAAAATGTGTGTATAAGTGTGCGTGTGTGTATGTGTGTGTGTATGTGTGTGAGAGAGAGAGAGAGAGAGAAAGACTGAGCGAGTGTTGCATTTTCGCTGTCAGTATCGTCTTTTGTTTATGCTCTCGCAACGTTGAAACTGATGAACGAGGTGTTTGTGCTTCTGAACACTTCCGCCACTTTGTTGCTATCAATAGGCCGTTGACGCCTCATTGGTGCTGCTGTGGGCTTCTTTCTTCAAGAACTAGGACGTCCTACGCCCCTTTCCCCTCCTACTTTATCCCATCGTTTTAACACGGCGCCACAAAGCGTCAAGTGGCGGCACAGCAAGGCGTTTCGCTTTTAAACATGTAAAGTACAACAGATATTCTCTCGACGATAGACAGATGAGAAGCCATTCACCAATGTGCTCTTGCAGCTTCCACGGAATGAATAGATAAACGAATACTTCTCTGACGAATATTCATCATCGTCGTATTCTGCCATCACTGGGGCATCACTTGCCACAAATTGACAGTGTTAAAAACAGATCATGGAAATCCAATAAATACGGATTAAAACCATCGTAACCTCACCGCAATCACTAATTCTGTTTTGTGTTTGTTTTTGCTACGGGGAAACAAGACTTCACTATTGTACTATTATACTTTTAATATATATAAAATTAACTCAAAGGGGTTTGAACCCTAAATGACGCTCCTGAAATCTTGCTAATGAGAAACATCGTTATTATTTATTATCTAATTTGCTTGTAATTAAATGTAATAAGTAATAAGTTTTCCAATTGCGAAAAACACTTGTCATTCATTGATTGTATCCAATCTTTATTATAATTTCACATTTCATTTTCGAGAGCTTAACGTTTAATCTTAAATCAACGTTTAATAGATATATTCCATTTATTTTTTTCTAATTCTGGACGACTTCAAACAATGTCCTAGAACTTGTTGAAGCTACTTCATAGAAGCACATAAACATTTCTTTAACTTACAGCTTCTTATCGACAAATCTCAAGCATATGGATATTTGTTCCCTCACTGATATGTCGGAAGTTTAATCTACAATGAGAGAAAAATATTGTGCCGCATTAATAGATTTCACAATATTTTGCTGTACATCCCTTGATGATAAAGAGACAATTTCATTCAATATATCGTGAGAAACCCATTTATATGTAGTTCGCTGCAGCCAAGATTTCACGTCAGGAACATCTTATGCTCTGGGCAGTAGGAACTGAAGAATATTTCATACTTCATCGGTGTGACCCCGAATTGCTATTCCTTGATCATCATCATTAGGTATTCATTGCCGACTTAAAAATTGGAGAACCTTATTATCTTTAAAATCGCCTTGCGTTTACTTTTCATACCTCCTAACTTACTTGTTAAGATAAGGGATGAAATATTGGTTTCCTGTTTCGAAGTTGTCACAACAGTCACGGACGAACGATGGAGTGTAGATTTTTCGTGAACCTTGAAATGTTCAATTGCCTTTTGCCACTGGGTAAATCCATTTCGAACAAATGCATTATACGAATCCCTGTCTACAGAAGTAGCAGTAGGACGATTTCTTGACACTTATTGCTCATGTACTAATTCTAGTACTACTGAAACTAGAAGAAGACACATGGTCGGATTCCTTATTTTTTGACTGAACATGCTTTTTACTATGCTCAGTGTTAGTAATATCCACCTATGATGACGACGACAAACGTATGACGAATTTATCCATAGCGACTTGAAAACCTCTATTCGAATTATAAAGTATGTGAAACAATACTCAATACTGTCTTTCAGCTTTCAACACTCCTCCGCCGTCCACTAACCGTGCCATGCTTGAAAATTATGAGAAGTTTTGCCCGGTGAAGAGCTCTTGCTCAACGCATCCGGTCAGTAGACCCTTCTAACTATCACTCCTTTCTTCTGAGAATGAGAAATTCCCAATCTATAAATACTATAGCTCCCGCTGTTTTAGAGCTTAGAAATTTTAACTTCCATATTAATGTTTTAATTGCTTACTATTTTTTTGATCATGGCAAGTGAAAAATATTTATTTTATTTTGTTTCTCTCAAACTAAAAATCTTGTGGGTGCTGGAGCCCCGGCGCACCCACGCAGTCGGCGCGCATGATTCGCATTATCATTTTTAATTGTAAACAAGCATGACAGTGGAACTTTTTTTAAAATTATTTATGTAATAAATTTAAACACTTTTTTTAAAAAACAATAAGAGATTCTTAAATTTTAAAACTTCCAATATTAGTCTCATTTGTATATATTTTCACTAAGTAAAAAAAAAAACTTATTAAAACTCAACTTTGCAACAAAAATAAATCCTTAAAACACTTCGAGTAATAATATTTAAGTATCTCTCTCCTCTTAAATTAGATCTTATTTCAACTGGACTGAAATTTGCTTCTAAATTACGTACATATAGCTATACCATCCTAAAATCTAACCTAATATTAATATTTTCATGTAACTAGCAATGAAACATTGATTTAATTAACATTACTTTTGTGCTTGTTTCATTTTTCAATACACAAGTTACTCATAGCTTCACATGTTTACTTAATTCTTTCGAGCAAGATCCTCAATCATTTTGTCGCAATCAAATATAGATGATACTTTTATGAATATATATAAATCTTCCAATAAATCTTGTTCAAGCGAAGAACGCAAACTACAAAGGACGTTCAAAAAGTTTTGCACAACGGTCCATAACTTTTTTATGACCAGCACAAGAACCATGAAAATGTATGTTTGTGTGTGTACTTGTCTTTTTTATACTGAAGTTGTACACACGGAAAAGAAAGTATTTGACAGTTGACAAATTTTGTTTTGGCAAAAACTCGGGAACAAATGAATTAATTTGGATCTGTTTGTTGTTATCCCTAGAATAGTTATAACTTGACAACTTGCCAAAGTCGGTACTCTAATAGGTTATTGTATTGTTGAGTTATTAGGAAAACTAATTTTGTCAACTGAAGAATACTTTCTTTCGTGACTGTACAACAGATTTTCTTCCTCGTTTACGGATAAGCCCACAATGAAGAAGAAAGTATACAGCCACACTCACCAATGATCAGTCATTCAATTCCTATACAAGATCCATATCCATTCGACTCAAATTGCTTCCTGAGTATGGGGATGACCGCAACAATAACCAGCAAAGCTTCCATAGTGGTAATTTCAGTCCACTGGACCAACCACGGTCCGGCAGACCATAAACTGCAGCGAACGACGTTAACAAAGACAATATTGATCAACTCAGGAATGATAGATGTGTAACCACTCGAAAGCTTGTTGAAGCGACTTCGTGATTTGAGTAGTGTTCTAACATTAATACGGTTTTAGCCTAAAGACAAAGCGATCGGAACTACAAAATAAAGTAATCAAACTGCACCAAGATAAGCAAGGCTCCACTCTACCAATCACACAGAGCAGAAAATCAGAAGTATAGGATGAGAAGTGGTCCCTCAACCTTATATAGTCCTGGGCATGGTGGAAAGACTACAAGGTGGTTGCATGCGCATGTCGTCTGGTGCGCTGTCGTGGCTGTGACGTTATCTGGTTTGCAAGAGACAACGGGAAACGGCGCGGCTTTAAGTGACAAGTGGAAATTCTTTGTTACTTTGTTATTTTAAATGATATCGAGAATGCCTAACTGTGCAGTGTACGGCTGTAGTAATTATTACATAAAAATTAAGGGAACTAATATAAAATACTTTAGATTTCTTCAAAAAGAGGGGGAATGTCTCCAGAAATGGATTTTAGCTTGCAGGCGACAGGACAAAATAAACCTAAAATATGGTACATAAAAGTAATAAATAAATGCAATGTTAAATGAAATTATAAAAAAAGCGATTTCATTATGTAGTTTCTTTTTAGTATTAATAGTATGTAATAATAGTATATAGAGCTACAGTAGCTTGTGTTGATTCTGCATACAAAAATCCAATAGTACGATTTAAAAAGACGAACTTTGGAGCAAGACCCGGATTCAAAATCATGAGGGAGGGGAACCGACAGAGGTGATCATTTCTATCGTCATTTCCTTCTACATAAGATATTGAGATAAAATTTTCCCCACAGAGGCAGGAATGTAACTCGAGAAGGGAGGCACGATGATCTAGGGGGCTTACCTCCTTCGAGTTACGCAAATGGAGAGCATTGAACGCGTTAAAGTGGTTCAGGACTCATTTCATTCTGGAGGTCTGCATTTCCTGTAGCCTCGGTGTTAAAACGGGACGTTGCACTTCAAATTAACTAACGAATGGAAGGTTCGTAATAACGATTAACGGTTACAAAGATATATAACAATGTATTAGATCAAGAGAATAAAGTATCCACCTACCATGTCAGGGCGACATTTTCGGGACATTTTTACACTCAGATTTTGAAATTTTTGTTCATTTTAATCATAGCTTTGGATAATTTACTTTGGATACATATTTAGGGGTTCCCTCCAGAATTACAAAATTAAGAATGACTGCAGTAAATTTAAAAATATGGTAGATTCTCAACTAATCAAGGAAGCACGGTGGCTCAGTGGCAGAAGGCTCACCTCTGGTGCAAGGGGTACTGGTCCGCTTCTCGATCAACTGAGTTTCTGGTGGACAACATCGTGTCCGTGAGTTTCTCGGGGCACTCCTGCATTCTCATTCCACCAAATTCCACATAATCATTCATTTGCATTTATCTTTTGTCTTCTTTAGTCCACGGGACAGAAAAGAGAAAACTTATCAAGAAAATTAAGAAAATTATGTAATTTTATGGTTCTAGTCTAGCTGAAACACCCCTACATCATCTTCACCTACGCCTAGCACTTTGTTTCTTGCTTGAAATAGTCATGTTGCAATTTCTTTGTTTGAGGTGCTTTGTATATACATATTTATTTCTATATATTTTTAGAACACAATAGTATATGTAACGTTTTATTTCGTACAAATGTTTAATAATACAGTTTGTTATGGCGTAAATTTTGACACTAATATTCAGAGAACTGTCAGTTTCACCAAACCTTTTGTTCAGATACAAATTCTATAAATAAGCGATCAGCGATTTCAAATAAGATGATCTTTTATAAATCAAAAATAAAAACGATGTTTAAAATATTAAATACTTGCGTCCCTGCTCAATAAAGTTTTTAACCTCCCCTGAGATTCTGACGAAACTTACATGGGAGCAACCTCTTTAAAAGAAAAATGTCCAAGCATAAGGAAAATATACGTACGTGCATTTATGTTTACGAAAACCATCAAAATTTATATGGGGTCATCAGTAAAGAATTCTCTTTCAAGCAAAATAATAATAATAGTAAATCAAAACCGATCAATGTGTTACGAAAATATACTTGAGCATACATAAATATATAATAATGAAATGCATTAACGACATACTGTTATAGATTATTCAGGCCTATACATACTCGAGTGTATTACTTCAGATGTTTAAAAAAGAAAAGAAAAGAAAAGAAAGAAAGAAAAACCAGAAAATGTAGTGAGTAATATTGGCTTGTTCAAGCTTCAAAGTTGTTTAATATGAACTGATATTGCTGTTTCTTTTTCTATTGTAAATATCTTCCTTTGAATTCGCTTAGCTTAAGCATTGATTACATTACGTTTATATAATTATTGTTTGCACTAAAATTTTTACTAAAATTTAAAAGATCACTATAAATAGAAGAGAAGTTTGCGTGTAAGATACCAGCGAGCAAGCGCTTGTTAAAAGTTCATCTGACTCGCTGGCCACGTGGGACCAAGATGACGTCATGCGCCAGAGCGACAAGAATGTAGCACTGCATTGCATCCACCTTGTAGTCTTTCCACCATGGTCCTGGGTTGGTGTTTTTGCACAAGTCTTCTTAAACTGAATTTGCGCCTGCACCAAGAAATGCAAGTACACACCCCAAAAATGACTGTTTAAGGTAGTGCAAAAAAAGTACCGGTATATATTCCATAAATTTATGTATGAATCCTTACAATAAATGTGCACGGGTTCATGAAAAGAGTTAAACTTACATGATTTAGACAATGATGGATATAATAGACCATATAGATTTAATTCGTCAAGCAGTTGTTTACTTTTCAATCTTCCTCAACGCCGGTCGCATGACCAGAATATGTTACCCTGGGCCGGTCGGACTTTGGATGATCTTCGATTTTTTTTTTCAACCTCTATGAAATTTCTGACACCAATGAGTTGTGCTGTGGTTCACTGTAGCTTCACTGCTACAAATATTTTGGCTGCTCTCGCAACGTTATGTCCGAGTTCAAACTGATACAGTTAAGAGTTCACGTATCAGACGTTGTTGAGCACTCATCGTCACTGCCACTAAAAACTGAGTTAAGATGCTGATGGTCCATACTATCTCTTGGGTTACTTTGACCTTGTACTTACGATTGATCTCAGTGTATGCACGCATCTGTTGTTTGGATTGGGGAAATATTGGAGACTTATGACTCACCCTTGAATATCTAGCTGTTAGATAATGCAAATCTACTCTGCAGTTTGCAAATACTCTGAAGTAGACGTAGATAAGTGAAACAGTTCGCTGAAAACAAAAGCATTTTCATTAATCTTACAATCGCTGCTATTATCAATATTGAAAAAAGGCAGTAACATCCACTCTTTCACGACCATCAAAACTGCTGCGATATTGTCAACAATATTTTGGCTAAGTCCTTACAACTAAGTTAATATGTCTCTACTTTTCACCAAAAACTCCCTACGGGAAATTTTAATTTAAATATTACCATTGAATATATGACCATGCATTACATATTCATTATATATAACTTCGTTATATAAAATTACGTAACATGTACTTTTAATCGCCAGAAATCCTTTATGCGTATTGATGTTTCATGTTCATTAAGCATTTCTGAAAGTATTGAAAGACACGCTTGTATTTCATATAGAACTCTTTTCTAATATTACTGGATTCGAATATCGTGAAGAACAAGCGAATCTTATACTTTGGTCGTGGAGAGATATGTACTGATCCATTATGTCAAAGTTCTACAGTCCCTTTCTTATGACTTCAGATAGGAATTTACAACTAAAAATGAAGTAAGAAGCGCTGCGCTAATTTTGTTTCTCATCTTACTGTTAGTTTTAGTGTCATTTAATATAGAGGGAATTCGTTATAATGAACTCAAATTTATGATATACTTCTTTTTTCTTTTCGGAAATTAGAATCTGCATCGATCGAAAACACGGTTGATATTTCAGGAACAATTTGTCAGAATATAGTGAAACACGGTGGCATTAATCAATGTTGCCAATATGATGGTTAACTGGTTTTCATTTTCATTCGTTAATTTCCCTACGTTTCCTATTAATTTACGAAATCTGTCCCTATCTTCCTACACTCAATAAGAGTGCCTAAATGACTCTACGTTTAGGGCAAGTCTCTATGATTGGCAACACTAAACTTGAGTTCCGATTAGTGCTCTCAACGGGTCGGGTCGGGTTGAAGACCGACCGGACCCGACCCGTGACCCGAATTGACTGACCCGACCCGACCCGAGTGACCCGACCCGTGATCCGATCCGATTTACCTGACCCGACAGCCCGACCCGAGCTGACCCGACAACCCGACCCGAGCTGACCCGACCCGACAACCCGACCCGAGCTGACCCGACTGACCCGACCCGAGTAGCCTTACCCGACAACCCGACCCGAGCTGACCCGATAACCCGACCCGACTCGGGTCGGGTCGGGTCAATCCGATCCGTTTGAGATCACTAGTTCCGATAATTGCCTTGTTACTTTTGGATATAAAATTTTGCTCTTTGATGTAACAATGGGAGACCAATCAAACATGAGAAAGAAAAAAAGAAGAGAAAAACGCAGTTTCAACAGTTGTTGCAATTTTGTACTCAATAATCGTCAAGGGGGTATAGTGGTTCAGTGGTAGAGCGCTTACCTTTAGTGCTTGGGGTCCTTGGTTCGATCCTCGGACAAGTAAGTTTGTGATGGACAGCATCGTGCTCGTAGGTTTTCTCGAAATACTCCCACTTTCTCATTCCACCAATTCTTCCACCGTCATTCACTTCCTTTAATCATCGTCTCCCTTAGCCTACAGGCATAATCGGGCACGTTAAACTCAAGTCATTAAATGCGGCTACTACATTTCCTTTCGCTTTTCATTTAGGACATAAACTAGCGAAGTACTCGTATATATAAATATGGGTTTCTTTTAAGCCTTAGTCCAGGACAGTGGAGTTCAAAACGCTCTGCCTTTCCACAAAACCAGTAACTAGAAAGAAATATTTATTAAAAAACTGCCGACTTCTGAATAGAACAGGGATGGGTGATAGTTTAAAAAATAAGTCAAGTATGTATTTCTTTTTTAAAAAAATGTTAACTGGTTCTTTGCCGACAACTACTGTGGAGCAAAAGCCTACAATAAGTCCAATCAATGAACGCTCAAAAGGGTAGTATAGAGGACATGGTCGGGAACAGAATTTTTGACTTCAGGACTGTGTTTGGATTAGTTAGAAGGTAAACATACTAAAAGTCCCCGGACCTACGAGCTGGGTGGGAGCCAGGAGGGGCGGGGGAAGGTCACTTTTTGCGGTTTTTCGCTTATATCTCGAAAACGGTGCGTCGTAGTGAAAAAGTTTTTATGTTCAAAAAGAAAGCCGAGAAAATTTCCTACAATATTGTTTCTATTCCTTTTTTTCCCTATTCCTAATAGTTTTCGAGATATCCGCTTTCACAAATTGCAAATTTTCAAAAATCGCTTTCTTCCCCTCACTTTTATAAAGAAACTTTGCCTTTTAGCACATCATCCCTTAACTTCAACCAAGTCCACAAGGAAAAATCGTAGAACACTAAATTTCCTTTGAAATGAGTGATTATTTATCTTCAGCTATTCATTGAAACTATAGAAAAGCTATTCATACGAGAATTTTGTTTAATTGAATTCATGTTGAGTTTAACGTCCGTTTGAGCAGCAAGGCTATATGAGACGTTGACCTACTGATTAACATGGAATCCAATTATCTCTCTTGGGACGGGAGGGTCCGGCAATTGGCTCAGAAGGTGGCTTACATTGCTCATCTTCATCTATATTTTCTTCCACCTCAGTTTCCACGTCTTCCAGAGATTATGTCTCTTCAGGGATGGGTAGCGATTATATCTCTTCAGTGTCATCTTGCATCATTGTCCAACGCGAAAACGCCATTGGAATATTTCCCAGACAGTATTGACATAGAGGAGAACAGTTTCCTTGAGGGTCTTCTGCATCCCCATTTGCCACTTCAGTCTTTGGTGCATCGGCTGAAATTCCCCTTCAAAAGTTTCTCTGGTGCTAAGAGGTCTTTAATCTGCACAGCGGTGAGCTGGTTGTCTGTCTTGAGCTCCCAACCCCACAACTCAGGTGTAGCTCGTTTCCTATCCAGTGCTGGACCTGCTGATACGTTCTGAAGGAATTCTCCTTGACTACCCGCTCAGTTGGTGGGAAAGAAGAGATGTCAGGTTTGATGTTTCCTATAGATTTAACAAACTACTGGTAATGGTAGAGATTAAGGGATCTTTTCGTTCTTAGAGTTCCAAACCACATCAAGATAGCTTTGAGGCCAGCTTCCTCAACTTCAGCTTGCGGTGAGAAAGGGATCGAGAAGACTTCAGCTGATTTGCGAATGTCTCGGTGTTTCTGGTACAGTATGATGAAACCAACTTTACTTTTCCGAAATACTGCACTCGTTGTTTCACAGTCTATAAAGGCACGCAGAAACAAAATGTCCTTTAGTCCTAACTGCTGCATCTGTTGAGTGGAATATACGCTGGTCTTGACTTTCCCTCGGCCAGGTTTCACAAACAAAATATGTCGATTAGCTGGAGTTTTTGCCATTAGGAGAACTGCCAGGTCAACGTCTTCGCCAATGACAGTTTTAATTTTTCAGTGGCTGTTGTAATAATCAACACGTTAGCATCGTGTGATGCTTGAGGAGTCTCAATCTTATCGTCGTGGAGTTTTGATCTCAGCAGGTCAATCAGTTTCCTTTGTTGTGCTCATTAGAGAGAAATTGGTTTTGCTTTACGGTTATTTCAGTGTTCGAATTGAAATTGATGTCGATGGACTTCTTCATTCGATAGCGTCGTCCCTACTGTCTTTGTGCTGTTGGCTGAATTTGCGTACCCATCGAACACTATAGTGCAGCTCTATCCAGGATAGTGGTTCTGGACAAATTTCACATATCCTTCACAAATAGAGGAAACTGAAGATCCTCTTTGCCAAATCACTTTGTGCATGAGAAATCCTCCGTCAACAATTACGTCAAAGTTTGGTAGATGTATGTTCTTGGTGGTTAGATCAAACAGTGTGTATAGGACTGATATCTTGATTTTTCTCATTCCACCTTCATTAAACAAGGCCAACGGGAATGGGGAAAATTCGTATTCCAAACAAATCTTCAAATTTTCATTCTTGAAATCCTTTGAAAATGCAGGAAAGGATCTATCTTTTCATCGTTGATCTTTACGGATGAACTTACAGAGGAAAGAGGGAGTGTTCTATCTTTGTATGACAGTCTGATATCTGAAAATGGTAATCTTACCATTTTAATCATCGCTTGCTTACCAACTGTAACAGTGTTGTAGCCGTTGACTGTAGCATCTCCCACTAATCCTGTAGCTATCGACATGACTTCACTCATTTCAGGGAAAGAATGATGATTTCCAAACCATTCTCTGGGTTTAGCTATAGAGCCGCATCTTTTGTTTTGCAGGCTTCTCCAAAATCCTCGTATTGTTCACTTGAGGTTAAGAGAACACCATAGAAATCTTCTAGCGATGTGCAAATGTCATTAGTTGCACACCTCCCCATGATCCATTTGCTTATTACACTATCTGTAATGCCCCGCCCACGTGTTAGCTCACCACGGCTTTTGAAGCTTCGCATAAGAGTAGTCTCGATAGTCAAATCTGACCAAAAGCGATCAGAGCATCGCATCGTGAAGTACCCATCGTTCTGGTATTCTTCTTGCGTCATTTTTGATGGAAGATTCGTTATATTCTGCACATACAGCTGGCAGGATTTCACGTAGGGAAAGTGGCCAGATGCGTGAAAGTAAGGTATCATTTTCTTTATAAAAGTTAGATGGGCATCCTAATCGACTGACTTCTCAGCATGAATGTATTCTTTCATCAAATATAATATTTCAAACTATTAAGTCCATAACTTTGCAGTTCGTCCATATCCACTGATCTTTTTTTAGTCCTTCTCCAAATTTGGAAATGAAATGAAAAATGAAATTTTTGTGTTTTACGTCCCATGGTTATGCCGGTTAGGCTAAAGGAGACGGTGTTG
Organism: Thermobia domestica; assembly: GCF_964235325.1. Classification (NCBI taxonomy): domain Eukaryota; kingdom Metazoa; phylum Arthropoda; class Insecta; order Zygentoma; family Lepismatidae; genus Thermobia; species Thermobia domestica. The sequence goes on along the minus strand of NC_137463.1, from coordinate 175,782,312 downwards.
ATGAGTAATGAATGAAATGGTGGAATGAAGAAAGTGGGAGGAAACCCACGCACACGGTGTTTGTCTACCACAAGGTTCACTTGGCGGGAGCAGGGTTTGAACCCGAGACCCCTAGCACCAGAGGTGAACGCTCTACCACTGATTCTCCAAATTTGTTGGCCAGTGATTTCAGATGTGGGTTTTCGTTCAATGAGCTCATGAGGGATTCTCATTTAGGAAATTAGACATCAATTCCTTGACACAAGTCCTCTCTTCCTCTGTGATTTGGATATGGTCAAATGTGATGTTCGACAAGGCAGTTTGTGTGATTAAATGACCTTTGACTGCCCTGACAAAAGCAAGACCTTGAAGCATCTTAACTGATACTGGAGCGTATAGAGTGCTTAAAAGTTCATTTATACCACTTCCAGACATTTGGTAGCCAATACATCCCAAAAATGACACAAGGAGATGAAATCCATCGAGACGCACAATTCACTTAGATAGTTCCCCTGAGGACTTGCTGAAGTTAAGGGATGAGGTACTAAAAAGCAAAGTAAAGTGAGGGAAAAACGATTTTTGAAAATTTGCATTTTTCGCAAGCGGATATCTCGAAAACTATTAGGAATAGGGAAAAAAAAGGAATAGAAACAATCATGTAGGAAATTTTCTCAACTTTCTTTTTGAACATAAAAACTTTTTCGCTACGACGCACTGTTTTCGAGATATAAACGAGAAACCGAAAAAAGTTACCTTCCCCCACCCCTCCTGGCCCCTGCTCACCACATAGGTCCGGGCACTTTTAGTATGTTTACCTCCTAACTACTCCAAACACAGCCCTGAACTCAAAAATTCTGTTCCCGAACATGTACTCTACACCATCTTTATTGACTGGACTAAATGTTCGAGGGTCCGATCGAGTAACGAGATCTTTTGATGTGGATGAAGATGAAAATATTTTGTTTTGAAAATTTAACTTTACTCGCATTTTTAAATGCAGATAGAAGTATGGGATATAAGTTGACTAAAAATATTTTCATGCTGATTTGCTCTCTCAGGTTTAATGGAGCCCACCTGTACTTAACGTTGGGCTGGGCCCACCATGTATTTTTAAGGTAGCAGGCTGGGCCATCTAGTTGTAATAGCAACTTGTAATTTCTCTCATTTTTATTTATTTTATTATTTTTTATAAAAACATGAATGAGTACAGACCCCAAATTTGATTATCTATAATTCGGGTACCAAAGGTCTACTCAGTACATTCATAGCAAGCAAGTCAAGGTGTACCTCCATACTTGTACCAGTAAAATAAACATCCGCACGGCAACACTATTTCGTGGAAGCACAGAACAAATGAGTATGACGTAGCTGGTGATGTGAGCATATAGTAGAAGGAGTGGCTGACATAGTTTCACAGAGTTTACCCGAGGTCATATAATCGGACATTGGGAGTGTTGTTGAAGTCAGTGTGCTATTAATGCTGTATTTTATGTATTGTTAACAATTGCCAAAATAATTATACTGGAGTTCAAAAAAGACGTAAAGACATGCGTAGTCACAAGATTGTGTCGTCGCGCCTGAAACGTGCGCTCAAGGACCCATCCATCCAAATCTACCAATTACATCAATTATTGTTGACAGACCAGCACGAACTGTCCACTAGGTACTAATTCCAGCATTATGAATGGTTCCTTCTCTACATTGGCACATAGCAATCGCTGGAGGTTCGTTTTCAACCGACTTCAGAAAATGGAGAACGTTCTCAAACTTTGACAGGTGGACTTTAATACATATATTAAAATACTATTTTTTAATTGGCGTATCAGATATGGTTGTGATTAAAACTATTAGAGTCGTTTCTTCTCAAGGAATAAAACAAAAAAAAGTTGATCTTTCTAGCATAATTGGTTCCAAAGTTAGACATATTTTAATTTGTATAAAAGAATATAATTTATTTATTTTTTAATAATTTATTTCTGCTAAACTAGCAGACAAATATACAATTTAAGTATTTCAACCCGTTAATAAACTTCTGTAGAATGCTGCAAAATTTTTCTTTCCCATTAGAGATACCTAGTTCCTTAGAAACTGAGGAAATTCGGTAGCCATAAAGTCCAATATAAAAATTTTTGTGCCAAGAAAAGGTAGATCATCCCGTTAATCCGTTTATATATGCCGTAGGTATGTTCATACATAACTTCGATACAGGATCACCAATTTTGATTACAAAAAGGGGCACGGTAGTTCAATGGTAGAGCTCTTATCTCTGGTGTGTAGGGCTCCTGGCTAAGTAAGTTTGTGATGGACAACATTGGCTCCGTGACTTTTCTCGGGGTATTTCCGTTTCCTCCCACATTTCATTCCACCAATTTATTCCAACATCATTCACTTTTTTCAATCATCCGTCTCCCTTAGCCCAAAAAGCTAATTGTGGGACGCTAAACTGAAAGATTACATTTGCAATTTTGGTTATTCTTTTTTGTGTATTTGAAAGAGTGTACTTTGTCGGTTGTTCCATATATTTCTTCAGGATCTAATGCTAACCTTTGGAGCAAGGCTATGAAATACCACCACGGATGCTGTGTTGAATTAGATTAAGGTTGAAAACGTTTTACAATTATTCGTGTCTGTCTATTTATGTCAGGAAAAGGACTATGATATAATCAGGGTAATATACAGTGTGTTTCTAAACAACAGTGACAACGTTTGGAAGTTAATTCCTTATATCAAGACAAGGCAAAAATATATACCAACGAGGGTGTGTAATCTTTCTTACTTACTTAACCAGTACATGCGCTGATAATAATAATAATAATAATAATAATAATAATAATAATAATAATAATAATAATAATAATAATAATAATAATAATAATAATGTAAATTGGAGTGGCATTTTAGCAGCTGTTAGGAAATGTGTTCCTACAAATGTTAAAACAAAATTCTATCTAAAATAAAAATTAATACTGATTATACTTTCACAACTGTAAATCTGACTTATATATTAAAAGCCTGTCAACTTTTAATTCAGAATATATGTTCCAAGTTTGTCTTTGTACACATGAGTACTCTATTGCTGTTACTAGTTTAAAAATTAATTTCTTATAATTGAAAATACACTATAGAGTTCTTATGAAATAACTTAAAATACAAAGAAATTATTTAACTATATGCTGAAATAAAACTATGTTGCAATTAGATTAAGTTTTTATGCACAGCAAGTTACATAAAAGAAAACAAAAGCTTGTGATGGGTTTCTAGTGACAACTAGTCTAGATTAATTTACAATATTGTTAATAGTTGTCGCTATAATCAATTTTCAATAGTAATGTAAATTTAAATAAAATAAATTTCACCAGGGGTGGACCAAGGCAAAATTTTCACTCTGGCAAAGTGACTCTTTGGCGCCCCCTAGTCCTAGCCTATATTTTACATTTTATTACAGCGATTTTAAGATTTTAAACTCATTTTCAAAAAGAAAATTTAATACTCAAATACCTGATATGTATATTTAGTGCTTAAAATCGTATATATGGTATCAATTCCATTGTGTTTTTATTATTATTTTGAATACTATTAATGGTGACATGATTACTGCTATGTTGTAAATTATTTTGTTATATTAATAACATCAAGAGCCATCCGCTAAGTAACTTTTAACGTGAAATAGGCCCTACCAATAATACATTTTATATATGTTGAACGTGTTTTACGCACTGCAATATAAACAACCTTTTTTTAATGTAAGTCTTAGTAGTTAAAGTCTGTAGCATTCATAAAACGTATCTCATGAATATGTACAAAAGCTGAACACTCTTACCGACTAAAGCTTAATAACACGTTTTATCAAGTATTAGAAATTCTCTAACTTTCGTAAGTTTGATAAGTAAGTAAACAATATTAAAGTCAATTTAGGAAACTTTATGAGAAAGCGTCCATATCTTTTTCTTCCATAAAAACACTACCTTAAAATCTAGAATAATTTACACAAATTGATTTCTTCCTAATTCTGCAACATTTGGACTCACTTGTCAGGCGTGATAACTACTAGCATTAAAAAAATTAAATAAAAAGTTAAATTCCACTATTACTGAAAATTAACAACAAATTAAACAATTTCAAATACATTTGTTTTCAGCACCTAATAACAATTACGATATAACCTTACGAGGTTTTTTTTTTTTTTTTTTTTTTTGGTCAGCAAAATCTCTGACAATGACATCTATATGACATCTATGTCAATGTCGTGAAGAATGTCGAACTCAATCGACATCATGGCGAGTCCCACGAGGCGCTCATGGCACATGGTAGATCTCATATAATTTTTAATTAATTTTAATTTTGAGAAGCTTCTTTCGTCTGAAACCACGCTGTCAGGAAGAGCGAAGGCAATTCTGAGTGCAATTAATACATTGAAATTTTCAGTCAGCTGGTTACTCGTTAAGTATTTTAATGCTTCAAGAGCTATATATATATATATATATATATATATATATATATATATATATATATAGCATTTTCATCTTGTAGTAGGGAGAGTAAAGTGCGTTAAAATATTAAATAATACTTTTGATAAAGTGGATAGTTTCAAATAGCTAGGATCAATATTAACAGAGGAAAATCATATTCACGAAGAAATTAAATGTCGACTAAAAGCAGGGAATTCGTGTTACTATTCGGTTCAAAATCTCTTGTCGTCGCGAATTCTGTCGAGGAATTTGAAGCTTAAAATATACAAAACGATAATTATGCCTGTTGTTCTGTATGGCTGCGAAGCATGGTCACTTACTCTGAGTGAAGAATATAGACTGAAAGTATTTGAGAACAAGATCTTGAGACGAATATTCGGACCCAAGAGGAACGGGAATGGGGAATGGCGGAAACTTCATAACGAGGAACTACATAATTTATATGGTTTACCCAACATTGTTAGGGTCGTCAAGTCTAGGAGGCTTAGGTGGGCAGGTCATGTAGCTAGAATGGAAGAAAGTAGAAACGCTTTCAAAGTCTTGACTGGAAGACCAATCGGAAAACGACCATTAGGAAGACCTAGGCGCAGATGGGAGGACAATATTAAGATGGATCTCGCAGAGATTGGAATACAAAGTAGAAACTGGATGCAGTTAGCTAAGGATAGAAGTTAGTGGAGAGCTTTTGTGAACGCGGCATTGAACCTCCGGGTTCCATAGACCATAGAGTTAGTTAGTTAGTTAGTTAGTTAGTTAGTTAGTAGGGGGAGTAAAAGAAGTAGTTTGTGCTGAAGTTGGAAACCCTCAACATCACAATTTTTTTCATCTATTAAAGCCACCTGAGGGTCAGCACATTTCTTCATCAGGGAATCTTTGTCTTCATTTTTGATTCTGTATAAAAAGCCAGATAGGTCATGATGGTGGTTTAGTTAAGAAGATCATTCTTCTAGTGAGTTTATGGCCTGATCCAAAAAAATGAAAATAAAAGCTACTTTTGAATGAAATTTTGGGATCCGCAATGTCCTCATCAGGGACTTCATATTCAAACTGACGTTTGGTTTTCCGTGGTCGTAACTGTAACTCACTTGGAAATAAGGGGTCGATTTCGAGAGTCTCTGCACAAACAACATGACGTACTATAAACAATACCAATTCCCCTCCCATTCTTTCTTCTACATACCCAGCGCCGTAACTTACATTTTTTTCTGGGGGGGGCAAGCATTAATACGCGTATTTGGGCCCCCTAGAATAGTTGTTTTTCTAATTCTTGGGCCCCTTCTTTCCATCTTTCTCTTCCTCTTTATGGGTCCCCGGGAGCCTGTGGGCCCTCCCGCACGGCAAAGCCTAGGGGCCGTTAGTTAAGCCACTAGCCCGTTCCATACTGACAAATTAATTAAGGGGAAAATATTGACAAATCTCAAAGCCAGACGAGTAAATATTATTTCTAGGGCCTCTAATAGTAGACATTTATTACTGAATTGGACCCACGACTATTTTTGTTTTATTGACCTTTTGTGTGCCTTTTGTTATGTTATGTAGTGAACCTGTTTGGTGCTTCATTTATAATTTCATATTCGTATCGTATATGGAGTAAGAAAATTTTGTCTTAAAATGGCCCCCTCTCGAACGGCGGGAGCTTCCCTGAGGGGGAGGTACATTTCCCCTCTGCCCCCACGAGTTACGGCCCTGTTGTCGATACAACCCCCTAGTACTATGAAACTCTCTTCTTTCATGATGGAATGGAAAAAGAGGATGTAATTGTCGCTACTTTCCAAGAATATAAATCAAAAAGTCAGTAGAAAGCACGTTATAAAATTTCCTTTTTGAAGCTTGTTTTGACGCTCCCTGACTGTGGCGCCCAGGTAAGCTGCCCAGGTTGCCCGGTCCTTGGCCCACCCCTGAATTTCACACTTTCATTCAAGGTTGTGTTTTAAGTGTTTACAGCATAGTTTATAAAATATTAAATTGCTATTTTCTATACGTGCATAATTAATATATACGTATAATAAATTAAAAATATGCTAATAGCCTTGCATACTATCTACATATATTATAATATATACCACTACTTTACTTTAATATGTATACCGTCCTCCTTTAGCCTAGCCGGCATAAGCGTGGTACGTAAAACTTAAAGTTTTCATTTCATTTTACTTTAATATTGGCTGATACCTAAATAAAAATCTCGTGTATTATTCATATTCTGTAATTCACATTTCAATACTTATATACAGAGAAAAATTCGTTCTCCGGACAGCGGTATATTGTACAAATATACGGTATCCTCTTGCTTACTATAGAAATCAGTACGGAGCATACGTTATCCGTATGATACATAGGCACTGCCCTTAGATGTTACATCATGCCGTTGCAGGATGTCTGACATCTAACAGTTTTCCATATATCACATGCATATACTTATGTTACCTTCGTCAGCTATATGTTATATATGTCCATTTATATGTGAGATCCTGTCCGCCTATATCGTTTCATGCGTAAAGTACGTATAGATGGAACACTTATACAGAAAGTATTATAAAACATGTGTTTTCAGTTATACGTCTGCTGTACGTTAAGTCCAAAAACTACAGAAATTACGCATGTAACATCTTTTTAAGTACGCTACCTACAATTTTTTTTCTCAGTGTAATAATTGGCTTATTATTTATAACAATTATTCCAAATTAACCATCTTTCCTGTACCACTAAGTATACGTCTGTACCAGAATCAAAATAGGAAGGTAATAAAGTTTAAATATTTCTGAGAATTATTTTTTGTAAATACCGGCAAAGAACAATTCTAAATAAAATAAAACTATCTATTAAATTGTTTTTGTTCCATTGATATTTATTTGTTGTGAATATATGTGCAATAATAAGTATTGTTCTACGGAACAAAATTCGTTCGAAAAATTTTGTCATTAAATTTGAGGTCATTGAATCGTAAAAAAACAAAATTACATTTTTATTCACCAACACACTTTCGTTCTGGCGAAATATTAATAATTTAGATATTTAGTAAAAATATTCTGCAATGCTCGCAAATACAGTCATTTTACCCAAACCTTACATTAAAACATATAGGAATGTAAACATGACTATGAAGACTATGAAGATAATCCGCCTATTTTTAATAATCATCGACGTTTCTGTGTGACTAACGTTAAAAATATTTATTACAATTAATGATATCGAATATTTAGAATACGACAACATCAAGATAATATAAATTCACAGAATTTAAAAGAATTTCCCCAAATATTTGCCTTTCAGTGGGCAACCAACTGGATCATTAGTATCACTACGCCCACAAATAAGCTAGTTAAAGAATGATCTGACTAACTGACGTAAACAAAAAATTGGAAAAATTAAATAATCACTCTGAGATTCCTACAGGTGTAGAAATGTTTACTTTCGGCGCTATGACCAGCTGAAAAAATGATAGAAAAATGTAAAAACAATCATCGGATCGAAGTCGGATTAAAGGGTATATGCCCATTATTTTTAACGGTAGATTTCGTTAATACATAATTAGATGTGATGTAAGCAGGGGTAAAAGTGCGAGGGAACGCTGGGGGATGCCCTACTCCACTTCCAGAAAATATTTGTGGCGTCCCCCCACTTTCTAAAACTATTACAATGGGTAAAGATAGGCATGGGGGACGCCGAAACGTCATACGTCTCCCTACCTTTTCAGATCCACTTTTACCCCTGGATGTAAGGACGCAACAACGATAACCTCTAAAGAAATTCTCAAAGATATTCAAGAGATATTCAATCTTTGTGCAAAGACAAATTCGGAGTCAACAATCAGAGAATAATTAAGTTATAATAAATACATTTTTCATTTTTTCATGCGTCTTTCATTCTTGAAAGAGTTTCATTGTCGGAGTCATGTTTCTGAAGAAAAAAATCTTAAAAGTTTACGTCCGCCGATTATACCGGCTAGGCTAGAGATGATGATAATGAGAAATGAATGAAATGGTGTAATGAAGAAAGACGCACACGGTATTCGTCCACCACAAACTTCACTTGGCTTGAGCGGGGATTGAATCAGGGACCCCGCGCACCAGAGGTGAACGCTCTACCATTGAGCCATCGCGGCCCACGATGTTTCTGAAGAGTGAGTAGTAAGAGTTGTTAAAAACGAAAGAAACAAAAGATCACAGACAAAAGTACACAAAATTATTTCTTGATTATTTATCTAAATTATCTTTGGACGAAGTCTGCATATTCTTTCTTAGATTTGATTTACTCTTTTAAATATTGTTGCTGCCTACGAAATACATTGGAAAGAAAGGGGGAATGTGCTGCCATCTATTGTTGTTAGACAAACCTTTACACTTACCTTAAGTGGGAGTGATTGCTATGTTTGTTAGTTCTTTTAAGATGAACTGTTGGTGCTCAAATGAATTGATGTGAAAGCTTAGAAATAGAGTTCTTATTTTTAGTTATGTTTAAGTCGCAAAGATGTAAAAATTATCACTAAGTTAGTTGCAGTTTATTCATGTTGCATAACAAATCTTCTTCTGAGATTTGTTAGAAAAAAGGAGCAGTGTCACAGTGTATACCACGTAAAGGAGTTTGGTTTGTCACAGTGTATCCAACGTGAACATTGAAAATATATATATATGAGTTTTTGGTAAAGCAAATTCCTTGAAAGTGAAAACTATTGCCTGTTTCATAGGCAACCACATTAACGTCTTAAATGTGTGTGTTGCATAACACGCAAGGGAAATTTACTTCGCTTGTTGTTATACTAACTGATAAGAATATATGGGGAATCGGTTTCTGATCGTCCATACCTTAGAATCAACTGGAGGGATCACGTCCATAAAAAAAAAAATAAAATAAAAAAAAAGTAGATTCTTAACTTTGACTCTGTACAGTCTGCCCAAAGTTGAGGGTGACCCATCAAATACTGAGTTTTGTATGATGTTATGCAATACCGAACAGACAGCCTATAGCCTTAATAGCCTATATAAAGTAGTTCTTGGTGTACCAATGTCCTTAATTAAAGATAGTACCTATGTGCGCGAGAACATAGTAATTAAATGTTAAATTGTTTTACTATATTATCCTAATTAACATGTTTTTTATTATTATTTACAGGTAAGGTGGAATATTTCGTACATGCTGTTGACCCCACTTGATTGCTTCTCTCCAAGGTAAGTAAGTTTCTCTATTTTTTCTCCCTTTCTAAGCAACTTGTCTTTTGGAATAGGATGCTAGTGGCGGATTATAAAGTAACAATATTTGATCCATTCTTACACGTAGACTGTAATTGTATCACTCCGACGCTTCTCATGTTCAGGATCTCTTAAGTTCTCTGTGTTTGATATATTCACCACGATCAATAATGCTCATTTCAAAACCTTCGGTAAGGAAAATAGCAATACGCATCGGCGTTGAAACTTCGCAAATAAATTTATCGATGTGAACTAATAAGAGTACAAATATGTAAGTTTCCATCAGATAATACAATAAATATGATTTTTTCATACTGCACGATACCTATTGACCAGGAAATAAACCACACTTTTTTTATCTGAAATTCAACAACACTGTCTCAAGGGAGAAATCACATCGGATAAAAACAATCTAAGGGAACAAAACTTATGAATAATGTGCTAAAGCTCATATACATGAATTAGTTCAAGGTGGGAGCTCATGTGGTGCAGATTCATAGCTAATCTGTAGCCTGAAGGGATGTTAAACTCCAATTCGTCTCATATGAATAAGTACATTATATAAGTGTTTCTCCTTTAATTTGTTTGTAGCGACATTGATTCTTACCGATGTGACTTCCTTCACAAGCCCCCAATTATTTCAACTGTGAAAAATTAAATTGCAGCTTAAATTCAAGACTTTTCAAAAATAAAATATTTCTCATTTTTAACCCTACCGCATCACACTGACGTTTTGTGGAACGTATAGATTTAATACAAAACACTTTCAGAAAGTAAGTTAAGAAAGTGTTCGGATCAGACACCAGGTAATATGTTGGTGTGAATAAGTTGACGTTTCATTGGAATGGAAAAGGATGTTATTAAATATGGAAGCAATCAACAATGAATATGTTTGGCTTCGTACAGTTGGATTAGGGCTAATTACAAGGATGTTATAAATAGAGGATCTGCCCATATGTATCGTCATCCTATTAGGTTGATGAAGCCAAAAAACAACCGAGCATCGGCACGTCTGATTGGCTAATTTTGTTTCCGCCATGATTGTTGGCTCAAAACAGGGTGAGATCTTATTGGGCGGAGTGGGCAGAGTAGGGGTGGCGAAACTGTGACATATGGCTTCAAGATTTTGTTGTAAGGACAGATACTCTATTTTATAAGATCCTCGGCTAATTATGAGCATAGGCTGCACCAGGATTTTGGTAATGTGGGTGCAGGCTGGGAAGGGATAAGACATAGTAAAAAATATTAAAATGATACGCAATAAAAACTTTTATGTACATATTTAAAGAAACTTCATACATAGATACACGTGTATGTGAATTACGGATTTATCAAAGAAATATCAGAATTTTTAAGTGTACAAAAGTGCTTTTTTTCAATGGCATCAATTACAAGAGCTTTTATAAGAGCATTCTTCTGTGGAATGGAACCATATCTTTGAATTCTTTAATGAGATCTTCAATAATCTATGCTCACTGAAATCGACTTTTCAACAGAAAGCAACATTGTGGAGTTAAGTCTAAGCATAGTCGATCTTACTTTGAACTTGACATAATTCATCTTGGAGAAACTCCGTTCGCATGAGCAACTATAATAACTGAAGACGCTCTGTCAACACATTCTAACATTGTTGCCAGAACGCTTTGCACTATTGATCCTTAAGATCTCAAAACTAATCCCTAAGTTTTACTAGCAAAACTAGAAAATACTGTATGATAGCAAGTAACTTGTGAGAGACTTGAGAAGTCACTCAAATATATCCAAACATAGGAAACAATAAATACACAAAATAAAAAGAATTATTGTAGGAAATCTGAAAATCGAAGTTAATGTGGGTGCAGCTGCCTATGATTATGAGTAAGGTACGTCATTTTGGAAATGTGGTGAGAGTCATTTATGGATTATGGAGGCATATTGGAGGCATAGATTGAAATACATGGACCACGGATACGGTCATACATAATCACTCACTTACTCAACATGACAATTAAATAGTAAAAGTATTTACTAATTACATTTTATTAACAATTTGGCGCAGTCGATCAAACAACCTACGCCCCAAAGAAGATAGCTGATCAGGAAAGGAGGGAAGTGATGGTATGGAAGAAGATATGGATTTTTCTCGAAGAATGACTTCTGGGTCTCTCTTTAGGAAGATATAGACTTTTCTCTTTCACGGGAAATTATCACTCATCGGGCGAGTGTAGTGCTTCCTTGAAGATTAAATGAAATCTGGAATCTAGGATTAATATGGAATATTTTAAATAGAATATTGGATGAATATGGAATATTATAGAAGAAGAGATTAAAATGGAATATTTTTGGAGGATTATTGAATTATTGTATCATGGGATTATTGGAATATTGTAGATTAAGTGGAATCTTGTATTCATCTGGAATATTGGAGAATAATGAGGATAGAATATAGTGGAATATTTTTTTTAATGATGTAAAAGTTTGATCAGCTTTTCTGTGGCTTTGGTAATGTGTCTTAATAAGTCTCGTTTGGAGCTATTTTTATCCATCGAGTATTTTTGTTACCCAAACTTTCTGTTGTAATCAATATTATCTCAGTTTATGTAAATGGGGGGAGAGTGTTGGGAATGAGTCTTGCATGGAATGAGGCCTGTACGTAGAATGAGGCTGTTATGATATGGAATCGTTGTTACGGAAGAATGGCACATGCCTATATTTTGATTATGCGTTGTTAGGAGATAAACTGTGCAAACAAAAAAGTTCAGTTAAATTGTATGTGTAACAAAATGGTTGGGTAATTTGATTTTTATTATATTATTTTATGGATTTTGAAGGAATGTTTCGAATTAGGTAATATGTTGGTGTCAATAAGTTGACGTATTTTTGAAATGGAAAGGGATATAATTAGATATGGAAACAATCAGCAATAAATATATCTGCATCAAAATATGTGATTGTGTTTAGCTTCATATAGTTAGATTAAGCCTTATAAGGAGTATGGTACGTAATCTTGGAGATGTGGTGAGACTCATTTATCGATTATACTATAATAGATATTAAAGGTATAGATTGAGAATGCACGGACCATGGATACAATCATATAATTACTCACTCACTCAACATGGCAATTATATAGTAAAAATATTTATTATTATACTTTCTTAACAAGGACAAACATATAGCTATAACCAGGAGCCAGAGATATTATGTGAGTAACCGGTAAAGAACGGTGGCATAGTAATCATAGCTGCGCTCATACGGTCTCCCATACCATGCGAAGTATGCGTGTTAATCAGGTTTATTCATCCTAAGAAGCTATTGGCCTCAGAGATCCACTGCAGTTATGTAAAGTAAATGGGCCGGATGTCATGAGGGAAGGGATGGTCAGAAGATGGTGCAGACAATTCACAGCAGGACGCACCAATGTGCACGACGAACACTGTAGCAGTCAACCAGGGCACATTGGAATATATTTGACCATTCCCCCTACAGATCCGAATTCTCGCTCAATGATTTCCACCTGTCCCTCCATCTAAAGCGATTTCTGATAGGTAACTTTTCGACAGCACAGGTAAATGTCAAACTGTTGTGTCATTCTGACTGCTGACTGTTCAATAACAACTTCCGGTGACTCTTGCCTTGGGACGAATGATTTGTCATATCGTAACAAATAGTGATCGGTAACTGTCATTGAGAGAAAGTTTTACCAGTGATCGGTAACTGCCAGCAAAAGAAAGTTTTACAATCTTCGCTCCAGGTTCTAGTTATTGGAGGAGTTGCTATGGAATTGAGTCGAGGTCTAGTGTAGTTCGGGAAGTCAAACTGAGCGAGCTAAAATGCCCATTCTTGCTGGTACATGGGCTTTGTATATCATTAGGACTTTCACTAATCAGCTTTAGCGATCCTGAAAACTATGGATTCGACACTAATTGGTAATTTTCAACATTTCATTTTTCACTACTTCTCACTCCCATGTCAATGGAACTGAACTTAGGCTTAAATGGCATTGGGAGTGTCAATTAGAGATTTGCACAGGTCGAAATTTTTGGTCCCGGCCCGGCCCGGCCCGGCCCTTGAATTGATAATGTGAGACCCGACAAGAGTTAGAAGTATATTTTATCATTTAGGCCCGAGCTCGTGTAATAATCAAATAAGCCCGAATTACAGAAAATTAACGCAAAATTGTATTTTTATTTACAACAACAAGAGGATTAATTTTGCAGCTGTGCTTTAGAAGTTCTCCACAATGGACGGTCCAACAAATATCATTGTACAGTATATTTACAAAAATAGGCCCGAAAAGGCCCGAGAAATATGGTTGTATATTTAAAAATTGTACATTTCTAACCCTTGCAAATAGAAGGTCTTGTCCTGCTGTGCAAACCAGCCCTCCACCTCAGCAATGAGTACCTCATCGGATGGAATTTTTTTGCCTTTGAGATGTTTTTTGAGATGTGGAAAGATGTGATAGTCGGAGGGGACCAGATCAAGTGAGTAAGGAGGGTTAGGTACACAGGTGAAGCCCAGATCCACCAGTAATTGCATGGTTTGATGAGCCTTGTGGAAGGGTGCATTGTCTTGGAGAAACTGAACACTACTGCTCACTTTTCTCCGGCGATTTTTCTTCAGAGCCTCCTTCAACTCAATCAAATAGTTGGAATAAACCCTAGCATTCATGGTTTAACCCTTTTTTAAATATTTGATAAGGATGACACCGCCCTTATCCCAAAACACCGATGCAAGCATCTTCCCAGCTGATCTTTGGCTTCGGAACTTCTTGGGTCGAGGTGATCCACTGTGGCACCACTCCATGGATTGCTGTTTAGTCTCTGGATCATAGTAGTGCAGCCATATTTCATCTTCTGTTACCAGACTGCGCAAGAACTCACCAGGGTTTGAAACTTTTGAAAAATTTCCTGTGACATCTGCACCCGTCTTCTCTTCTGATCAGCATTCAAATATTTTGGGATCCATTTGGCACTGACCTTCTGCATGCCCAAATATTCTGCTATTATGACACCCACACGCTCACGCGATATCCCCACAAACGCAGTAATGTTTTTAATTGATATGTGCCTATCCTCCATGATCATGTCATGCATTTTATCTATGTTTTCCGTGGTCACTGCATTTTAAGTCCTGCCTGAGCGAGGTTCATCTTCAGTCTCACGATGAACAGTCTTAAAACGCCTCACCCACTTCGCTACTGTTGTATATCCAGGAGCATGATTCCCCAAAGTATACTGGAAAGTTTTATGAATTTCCATAGAGGATTTGTCTTGCAACACAAGAAACTTGATGACACTGCGAAGCTCATTCTTTTCGAATTTCCTTAGATCCTCAGCCATATCTTCTTACAGAACCTGTAATAAAGGAAATAACAATGATAAAATGATCAGATATGGGATGAGAGGTTCATAATATATGACCTTTCTAATGACTACAATGATATGTTTCAACTTTTATTTCTTCTTGGTGATTTCATGAATTTTCCAGCCCCCCTCGTATATCCAACATACTACCTGGTTTTGGAAGTTTAGTTACACCGTGAACTTGCCTAAGGACAGAATGAACATGGGACCTCCAAAGAGCGTCATAAGGGCGTGTATGCTGTGCAAGGTCAAACTGGGCGGGGCGGAAGATATGCCAGGCCTTTGGAGAAGGTGTCAAGACTATGAGGACAGTGCAGCGGTGGTTTAACAAGTGTAAGGACGGTGACGAAACACTCCAAGACACACCACCTGCCGGAAGACCAACACGTGTACAAAATGAAGATCTTCAGGCAGCAATTGAGGCGAACAGTGGCTAGACATGTGAGGAACTGGGACTACAGTTCAATGAGAGTGGAGAGATCATTTGGCAGCACCTTCATCAACTTGGGAACCACTACAAGTTGGGTCGATGGGTCCCACATGATTTGACTTCGGGTTTGAAGGCAATTCAAGCAGGCACCTGTGTTTCTTTGCTGTCTCATCTGAAGAAGGAACCATTTCTGAACACGGTGTTGATATGTAATGAGAAGTGGGTCCTATACGAAGTTCCACGGCGCCGTCATCATTGCTTAGCATTACATGAACCGGTTCTAAAACAGCCGAAACCAGCACTGCATTTGAAGAATGTCCTCCTGTGTGTTTGGTGGACTGCACGCGGCATCGTGCATCGGGAACTGCCACCAGGTGATCAGAGCATCAATGCAACTATGTACTGTGAGTAGTTGAGTCGTGTTCAAGAAAAACTCAAAACTCTGTAGTCAGCACCTCTGAGTCGCAAAGGGGTCCTCTTGTTACAGGACAATGCTAAGCCCCATGTGGCTAGGATGATGCGGGACACCATTCTACGCCTTGGATGGGAAACACTATTACATCTGCCATACTCCGCGGATATTGTACCGTCCGAATATCACCTGTTCCATTCTTTGCACAGTCACTTTAGAGAACGCCAGTTCAAATCCCAAGTGGAGGTGCAAAATGCACTTGATACCTTCTTCGCTTCACGGCTCACCAAATTCTACCGCGGTGGAATTCATGGCCTTCCAGAACATTGGCAGAAGGTCATCGATGCTGATGGTGACTATTTTTGATATTCCAGGTACGTCTTAGATGACATATCGATGTTCGAAGGTGGTGAGTGAAAAAGCGACAGAACTGTCTTGGTTACCCTTACAAATATAAACACTTGAAATTGTATGAACTTAGTAGCTTGAGGCCTTTGACGAACTTCCGCGTACGCTATTGATTACGTTCTTCTTCTCATACATTGTTAACCATTTTCTACTTTGAACAAAATTTGGAAGTACACACTGAGAAAAAAGGAAACGTATGTGGCGTACATAAAAATCGTAGGTTACATGTGTAAATCCTGTAGTTTAGGACTCAACATACAGCAAACGTATAACAAAAAGTATATTTTATACATACCTTCCGTATAAGTGTTTCGAATAAACGTAATTTCCGTACGAAGGAAAAAACTGTATTCACTGTACGGATCTCACATACAGATGGACGTATGTAACATATATTTGACGTATGTAAGGTACGTGTATGTATGTAATATACGGAAGACTCTTAATGTCATACATCCTGCAACGGCATGATGTAACATGTAAACGTGAAAAGTATGTAGCATATGGATAACGGATGCTCCGTACTGATTTCCGTAGTAAACAATGATTCCGTACATTTGTACAATATACCGCTGTCCGGATAACGGATTTATCTCTGTGTAGGTAAGCGTGAAGGTAACCACCAACATTATTATCTACATATCTTTAATAATTCTCGATTTATGTTAAAAACAATCAAAAGCGAACAAAAAAATAAATGAATGAATTTAGTTATGAATCGAAATTTGAAATTTGAAAGACTAGTGTGAAGTTCCCTCGCCCACTTTTATTTTGTAAATGACTTATTATTTTTTGAAACAAACTATTTTCTCTTAAAATCAATCTATAAGAAACGAAAAACAAATAATTAGCTTGAGATTTGAATAGAAAATTAAAAGCAGAAGAAGCAGTGAGAAGTTGGCCACCAAATATATCCTCGCTATATCTCTTTTTTTTTTTTTTTTTTTTTTAAACAAGGGATTCCTCTTCCTTGAAAACAGTCAATAATAGAGAAACAAATCCGTTCCATTAATATTATTTCGTAAACATATCCTTACGTTTTTCGATGCAAACTACTTTCCTTCGAAATAATCAACGACAAACCCATATCAAATGATCCAGTTTGGTCTCGAATCGAAATTTGTAAGTAAAAGAACTAGGGTGAATTTATCCACATACGAAATTTATTTTGTAAATCCCTCTTTATATTCTTTGAAACAAACTATTTTCTCTTCAAAACAATTAACAACAAACGCATATCGATGATTGATTTTGGTTTACAGTCGAAATTTGTAAGTGGAGGGACCAGGGTAAAGTTAGACATATCCGAATGTTGTTTTGTAAACATTTCTTTATGACTTTCAAAACAAAGGCTTTTTACTCCAAAACGATCAATAACAAACAAAAAAACAAACGATTGGCGTCGGTTTCGAGTCGAAATTTGAAAGTGGGGGGGGGGGCAGCGTGAAGTTAACCCCAACTTTATTTTGTGAATATGTCCGTACGTTTATCGAAACAAATGATTTTTTCTTCAAAACAATCAATAACAAACGAAAAACAAAGATTGGCTTCGATTTCGAGTCGAAATTTCATACTAGAGCCCAGCTTGAAATTGCCTACCCCCAAATTTTATTTAGTGAAAATCCCCTTATTCTTTTTTTTTCGAAACAAACGATTTTTTCTTCAAAACAACCATTAACAAACGAAAAACAAACGATTGTCTTCGGTTTCGAGTCGAAATTTGAAAGTGGGGGCAGCGTGAAGTTGGCCTCCTAACTTTATTTTGTGAATATGTCTGTACGTTTATCGAAACAAACTATTTTTTCTTCAAAACAATGAATAACAAACAAAAAACAAACGATTGGCGTCGATTTCGAGTCGAAATTTGAAAGTGGGAGGCAGCGTGAAGTTGCACCCCAACTTTATTTTGTGAATATGTCTATACGTTTCTCGAAACAAACGAGTTTTTCTTCAAAACAATCAATAACAAACGAAAAACAATCGATTGGCTTCGGTTTCGAATCAAAATTTGAAAATGAGGGGCTGCGTGAAGTTGGCTCCCCAATTTTATTTCGTGAATATGTCCGTACGTTTATCGAAGCAAACGACTCTTTCTTCAAAACAAGACAACAAACGAAAGTCAAACGATTGGCTTTGATTTCGATTCGAAATATGAAAGTGAAGTGAAGTTGGCAGCGTGAAGTTGGCCCGCCAACCTTATTTTGTGAATATGTCCGTACGCTTATCGAAACAAACGATTTTTTCTTCAAAACAATCAATAACAAACGAAAAACAAACGATTGGTGTCGATTTCAAGTCGAAATTTGAAAGTGGGGGGACGCGCGAAGTTGGCCCGCCAACTTTATTTCGTGAATATGTCCTTACGTTATCGAAACAAACTATTTTTTTCTTCAAAACAATCAATAACGAACGAAAAACAGACGATTGGCTTCGACTTCGAATCGAAATTTGAAAGTGCGGCGGGGACTAGAGTAAAGTTGCCCCAACTTTATTTTGTGAATATATCTGTACGGTTTTTTTTTTTTTTTTTTGAAACAAACGAATTTTTCTTCAAAACAATCAATAACGAACGAAAATCAAACGATTGGCTTCGATTTCGAGTCGAAATTTCATACTAGAGAGCCCAGCGTGAGATTGCCCACTCCCAGATTTTATATAGTGAAAATCTCCCTTACTTTTTCGAAACAAACAATTTTTTTCTTCAAAACAATCAATAACAAACGATTGGCTTCGGTTTCGAGTCAAAATTTGAAAAAAAAAAGGGGGGGCAAGTTTACATACGTATCATCATATGCAAAGTATTGTCCCTTGGTACTTGGATCGCACTATTTATAAATAAAAGTAAATTTAACGAAAGGAGTGCATTATAAATTAAAATCATCAGAATGTAGAAGCAATACATAGATATCTTAAATATGCTGAAGCATTTACTTCTGTATAAAAAATGATTATTTCTTTGTTCCCTAAGGGTTGTGTAACTGAGCCACAATACTATTTACTTGTGTTTCTATTAGACGAAAGAATAAAATGATTTTCGCTCAGAATTGCACGAGTAAAACAGTAATAAAAAATAATGAGTTTTCGTAATTACAGTAAATTTTAAGTAGTTATTTAGTAACAACAGAATATAGGAAATATTCAATTTTAAGCAAATTTATGATGTAATAGATTTTTACTGAATTGTTACGTGATAGTGTCGTTAGGAGAACTTGAAGAGATGATAATGAGTGCGGGCTAAGGGGGACTCAGAAGGAAATATGAAAAATATTATAACAAGGTCTTCTAAAACATTCTTCCAATTTTCAGAACTACGGGACCATAGCACCTCCCAGGAAAATATCCTAGTTACGCCAATTGGTTACTAAATCAAACTTCCTTGAAATAATATTTCGATCGCGTTTTGTCAAGAAACGTAGAGAAGAGAGTTTATACATTCCGTCGGTGTATTATACATATGTTTTGTGGTCTTCCAACATTTGCCGTGAAACTTAAAACAGGACTGAAGAATTGTAAATTGCGACAGCTTGGCGTTCGCAGATGAGTTTCAGACATGGCACGTGGCTAGTAAAGATGGCATTCTCAGAATGTAAGAAAAGGGAGAGTTGCAGATAGAGATTTAAAACAAAAAGAAAAAAATAAATACTAGCAACAACCCCACATAGATTTCTTTTACAGTAACGTTGAAAGAAAATATGCCAGTATTTCCCCCTTTTCAATGTCCTCCTGGGAACTGCATTCTTGTCTCCGCCATTTTTTCTCGTACGACTTGCTTTTTCTTTTCGTGGAGTGTGTTCTTTCTTTGCAGTGGATACCCCTTCTATCAGTAACTTCTTTTTTTTTTTTTTTTTTTTTACCTTAGAAGCAGAAGAAGTTGAAAACGACTGACGGACAAATGATCTTTCATCTTACCAGTTTCAGCAACCGGAAGCTCTATCCTCTTTCACTTAACGACTTCCGGTAGTGCTAAAGTAATTTTCATTCTTCCATGTTTGAAGCATGTCTTCTTGGAAAATCTTCAAACCTTTCATTTATTGTTTGCTACATTCTTCACTTCTACTCTTTACGCTACTTTCCTGGTATTTTGCTTAGGCTACTTCTAATCTAAGAATAGTTCATGCATTAGAACGTTAAATATGAATGCAACACTTTTTTACATGCAGAGAAATAGATCGCCAAAAGAGTTAGAATTTTGTGCACTTTAATAGAAAAAACGTTTGATAGTCACCATTTACCTTTAAACTGCAAAAAACAAAACTATTTGTATCTTTCCGCTATCTGATTGGCTTGGAACACTTCACTCCCACGCTTACGAAGGGAAGTGAAAATTATACGTACATGTGATATCATACGAGTCTGGGCCATTAAAGTTGTAGATTGAAATAAATATAAGCCTGCCATACGTCCCGTAAAATACGGGACAGTCCCGATTTTGGGCCCGAGTGTCCCGCATCCCCGTAAATTTAGTCGGGACAGGCAAATGTCCCCGTCCATTTCTGCTATCAATATGAGTTTATTCGAAAAGTGAAGAATCAAAAATTGAAATGCGCGCTTTTTTCTTTTTCAATTTGAAGAAGTACCAGTTTCTGAGAGCAACGAAGTTGAATTATGAAGTTGACTGCAAAATTTGCAATGATACTTTTTCCATGGTACCTGGTGGAAATTCGGACACTCTGTAATACCAAAAAACAAGCAAACATAAAATGGCTTCGAGTGCTTGTCCATCTACAAGCACCAGGTTCGTATTTATATATTGTGCACCCCATGCGCTCTGAATAATTTGCCGTCCTCATCCGCACAGACATGTCTGAAACAAGGAAACAAGCCGTGATTTTGCAAACATACTATCTCTTATTGAGTAGCAACTTAGGTATTACAAATTACAACGTAAATTTAAAAGGCGAAATTCTCTCAATAATGATTATGACGTGGTTTTCTGCCCGAAGGAAAGTGTTTGACCCAAAGGTCTATGGGCAAGGTGAACCCATGGTAGTTTGCCATTGCCTTTCATGACGTACTAAGGACAGGACCTACAGCTTAATTTGGAATCGGAACCACGTGTGCCCTCATCAGGAATCGAACCCAGGACCCCTTGATTACAAGGCAACGAGCTTAACCACTCATCCATTGAGAAAAAATAATTGTTTACATTATTCACCGTTAGCAATGGTTTAATAGCGTCTATATTAATAATACAATAAGCTGTCTGTCTGTGGCGCTTTTCAACTCGAGAAACATAATAGATAGAAGCACGAAATTTTAATATGTTTTAAAGCTCTCAGAGAAATGATCCAAATGACCTGTTCCAGGTATCTAGGACACACCTGAGCTGAGATATGGGGGTGCAAAGTCCCCATAAGAATAAGATTAGGGCATTTTAAAAATAATCGAAAACGACTAATATTAGAGTACAATTCATAGTTTTTGGGGTCGTTGAGATAAATAGTAACAGTTTTAATCTAATTCAACTTTAAGGTCATGTTCCACTCCTTACGGAGGGGACGAAATTTTAAAAGTAATCGAAAACAACAGAGATTAGTGTTGAATTCATAGTTTTCGAGGTCACTGAGTTTAACAGTATCAGTTTTCATAATGTTCAAGTTCATCCTAACTCCTTAGAATCGGGGTGGGTGAGGATGACTTTTCAAAAATAATCAGATAAGCTAGCTAATTAGTAACTACTGTAATTAGAGCGAATTAAACACATTGACATTTTTTCGCGCTTGCGCAGGACTCTGCGAGTTGCTAGTTTTAAATATTACTTTATTGTGAATCTTTCCAAAAAATCCAAAATTTTTCCTCCCCCTAAATTCTGCCGCCCTGTGCTCGAGCACAGAATAGCACTTACCTAAATACAGGTTTGACAAGCACAGGGAAGAAAAGTGACTTTTTCTCCAGCAAGACATTAGATAAGTTAACAAGAATTATAAATAATCTTTTTAAGAGGCTAGAGCCATAGAATTGTGCTTTGTTCTAGGGCTCAGAAATATGTAAATCCGGCACTGACAATCACCCACGACGCAAGGAGAAAAATCAGCTGTTTTCATCAGATTAAACTGACAAACGTAATTTTGGCAAATACAGTCTTGTAAACAAATATTGCTAAACGTGCAATGAATATTGAAGGTAGACTGTATCACTGAGTTAAATAAAACGAGATTATTTACATATTGTTTTCCTGTAAAGAATTTTTATAAGACATCATGTTGAGTTTTTAAGACAATTCTTTTGTAATTGGATTGTAAATATCTTCCGCCCGTACAATTAATTGCAGGCAACGAAGAGAGAAAAGTAGCTACAGCTTAGGGAACTTTCCCTTTTCTTCTATAATACTGTTGTTCATAACCAGAGCTACAGTTCATAGGATTGTGCTGGAAAGTTTGGATGGGGGAGGCGGGAGAAGATCGAAGGTGTCCCGTATTCTCATGAAAAAAAAATATGGCAGGTTTAAGTATATAGGGTAACATTTTGAAAATACAAAATGCTGAGAGCTAAGGAAATAGGTTGAGTTGCTGAGTTGAGTTATAGTCTTGTTTTTCTTCAACAACTTTAAATTATTTTCATTTCTCTGCGAAATAGTTCTTCTATGGGTAGCAAATGACCCAGTCCCTGCCCCCCATTCCCATGTCACAGTTCTGTCTGAAAAATAATAGTAGCATTGAGGGAAGAGTGAGGTAAAAGAGAAATTTGCCTTATTATCCCAAATAAACTGTGGCATGACGTACCCGACCATTTCCAGTTTTTAAATCTAGCAAGTACGATAACTTTTGTTTTACTAATGCTTTGCTCCAATGCCCTTATTATTGGGTGGTTGGTTCTATTAGAGTTTAGCGTCTATTTCAGCACCGAGCCTGTACGGGAAGTGGACCTCCGTAAACACTCAGAAGCTCCCTCGTAGCTATATGGCAGAGATGGGGTGGATCAGTGAGAAGTGGGTCAAGCTGGTCAAGATTTGTGAGTAGGTCAGTGGATCGTGGTTCAACAGGACGTGATCCACTGCGACCCACCACCAACCGTAACCCACTCTGACCCACCGACCACAACGACCCACTCTGCTTACAAGCAATGTACAGAATAAGGCAGGATCAGATCCGACTTCGCCCAGAGGATACATAATAGAAAAGAAGAAAAATGCCAAATTGGAGCTGTCCCCATCCAGAAACACCAGAGATATGCTCCGTAACATAACGCACCACGGGATAATATGATATAAGGTAAACGTTTCAAGATACCCGTTTATGTCGAAAACGGACAGGATGAGTAGCACCAGAATGATATCAAGATATTTCATATGCTATAACACTGACTTGGAGGCCATCTTGAAAGCCGCGATCTTGGATATAACTTAACATATTGAAATGAGAAGCGGGGTGTGTGATATATTAATGTAAGGTAAAATGCCAAAGGAAAACCAATGATGCAACCGCGAAAAACATGTATAATGGTTTTGACGGGACGAAGTGTGGAAGACTCGAGCAAAACAAACGTGTATTCGAAGGACAGAATAATAGGGCAAGACCCCAAGACAATAGTACGCGACAAGTAACTGCAACAGTGTGTGTGTATGGAAGTGCATCCGCCTTGACAGATTATGCCTTTCAAGGATATTCGGATTCCGTTTGGAACAGTGAACAGTTACAACCCGCGATACGGGCGCTCGTTTGGAGACTACATAAACTACAAAGGACTATCTCTTATGGAACAGCAATTCGGCAGCTCGCTCCTGAGTGTAGGAGATATCATCTTGAATTGATTATCAAAACACGACCTACTTGGGATTGAAGACCACTCCTGGACAATGTTTTGTACGTTTCTTGTTCAATTTTCTTGCTGTTTCGTGTAAACAAAGGACATTTCGGCCCAACACTATCTGAAACAAAGTGTGTACGAATGAGAAAGTCTAGCCATGTTCTAGCTTACATTTCTTTACGAATCTTTCTTTTCCTTTGCGCGGTTTGCTACACTGTTTCGCGACGGTCCCAACAGTCACAATATCAGGGAAAGGCAGCGTCCTGCATTGACTCGATGAATTCCATGAGTTGTTGCAGTCTCCCACTAGAAGGCTTATTTACGACACAATGAGACGACTCAAATTGTGTCTACTGGTTTCACTTGCACATATGGAACGAAGTGAACGTGACAGCAGGGGCCGACCCGTGAGAAGTGATAGTGTGTTTGTGGCATACACAAGCCAAAACGCGCAATATTCTGTGTAGTGAATGTAGTCCGCAGTATCGTTCATCTACAAACACCAATATAGAGCTGCAATGGCGAACCCTCTCAATGTGGTGTTACTGATGCAAAGTGTACTTCCAAAACAAATGTACGTCCAATCGAGAGAACCGACAGTGGACGAACGACAAGCATCTGAACACATGCTGGAGATCTTGAACAACCACGATGTAACAAAAGTGAATGTGGATGAGACTCTCGAAACCAGTAGAATCAATTCGAGTCGTTTCATTGTGTGGTAAACTAGCCTTCACGTGGGAAACTGCAACAACTCATGGAATTCATCGAGTCAATGCAGAACACTGGCTTTTCCTGATATTGTGACTGTTTGGGACCGTGGCGAAACAGTGTAGTAAACCACGGAAAGGAAAAGAAATGTAAGCTAGAATATGGCTAGGTTCTCTCATCCGTACACACTTTGTTTCAGATAGTGTTGTTTAAACAAACGTGGGCCGAAATGTCCTTTGTTTACGTGAAACAGAAAGAAAATTGAACAAGAAACGTACAAAACGTTGTCCAGGAGTGGGCAGGTAAGTCGTGCTTTTGATCACCAATCCAAGATGATAGATCTTGCCCTATTATTCTGTCCTTCGAATACACGTTTGTTTTGCTCGAGTCTTCCACACCTCGTCCCGTCCACACCATTACACATGCGTTTTTCACGGTTACATCATTGTCGTTTGGCATTTTACCTTACATTGATATATCACACACCCCGCTTTTCATTTCAATACCTTACGTTATATCCAAGATCGCGGCTTTCAAGATGGCCTCCAAGTCAGTGTTATAGCATATAGTTTTCGACATAAACGGGTATCTTGCGACGTTTACCTTATATCATATTGTCCCGTGGTGCGTTATGTTACGGAGCATATCTCTGGTATTTCTCGATGGGGGCAGCTCCAATTTGGCATTTTTTCTTCTTTTCTATTATGCGTTCTCTGGGCGAAGTTTGAGTCGGATCTGATCCTGCTTTGTTCTGTACGTTGCTTGTTAGTGCAAAGTAGACAGCATCTTCTCAACACTGGTGAATTTGTCTACGTTTTACTTTTAGGGCCTCCATTTTTATTCCTTTTTCACTTGTTTCTAATGTTTACTTACCTGATATTCGTATATCTAAGTGACAAACAAACTTTAGGCATGTTTGGATATTGATATTTGTAATTGTAATAATAGCAATAGAAGTTACTACTTGGCTTTCAAGACACAGTCATTTTTTTAACGTTGACCTACTTTACTTTGATTTGAGACTTCCAAATTTCATCCTATTTTCCACTGAAAAGTATCTGTAATTCATCAAGGAAATAATTATATGTGAGAATTAAATGGAAATTCGTAATTTGGCCCGTGACAAACACTTTACTATTTTATATCATAAAGGTTAGATCCACCGTTATTGTAACATAGCGGTGATTGAGCAATTGATGATAGAAATTCAAACTCTGATTAGTGATAATTTGACAGCCTTGTTTTATTACAAGTGTAAACTCTTTAGTCAGTGGAGGGGAGGGCATGGATCATAAGTCTGAATTGATGACGATGGGTTTTGGTGGGTAGTGGGTCAGAGTGAGTCATAGTGGGTCGTGGATCAGTGGGTCATGGGTCTAGTTTTCATTGTCCCACGGCATCACTGCTATATGGTTAGCGTACGCATCTTCGGCGCGGGAAACGGAATCTCTTCTCGGCGGGAGCGCATGTGTTTTGGATTCCACGTTAAGCTGTAGGTCCACGTCTCATATAGCCTTACTGCTGAAAGGGACGCTAACTTCTAATTCAAGAACAAACGAAGACTGGTTATTTTAGTAATATCTATAAAGGTAACCAAGAAAGTACTTTCCCTTTTTCACCCACCACCTTCGAATATCGATATGTCACCTAAGACATACCTGGATGATTAAAAATAGACCCCATCAGCATGGACGACCTTCTGCCAACGTTCTGGAAGGCTATGGATTCCTTGGCGGTAGAACTTGGTGGGCCGTGAAGCGTAGAAGATATCAAATGCATTTTGCACCTCTATTAGGGATTTGAACTGGCGTCATCTAAGGTGATTTTGCAAAGAATGGGACCGGTAATAATCGGACGGTGCAATGTAGGATAGTATGACGGATGCAATACTGTTTCTCATCTAATGCGTAGAATGATGTCCCAGATCATCCTAGCCTAGGGGGGGGGGTTAGCATTGTACTGTAACAGGAGCATCCCTTTACGATTCAGAAGTGCTGGCTCCAGGGTTTTCAGTTTCTCTTGAACACGGCTCAACTGCTCACAGTACTCAGTTGCATTGGCGTTCTGGCCAGCTAGCAACCGTTCCTGGTGCGCAATTCCGCGAGCAGTCTACCAAACAAACAGGAGGATTTTCTTCTGGTGCAGTGCTGGTTTCAGCTGTTTTGGAAGCGGTTCATGAGATGCTAATCAATGATGAAGGCGCCATGTAGCTTTGAACGGGACCAACTTCTTATCACATGTCAATACGCTGTCCAGAAATGACTCCTTACTTATTCAGACGAGACAGCAGAGAAACACAGGCGTCTGCTCGCGTTGCCTTCTGGCCCGGAGTCAAATCATCGATTTAACTTGCAGTGCTTCCCAAGTTGATAGAAGTGCTGCCGAATGGTTTCTCCACCCACACTGAATTGTAGTCCCAGTTCCTCACATGTCTGGCCATTGTTCGCCTCAATTGCTGCCTGAAGATCTTCATTTTGTACATGTGTTGGTCTTCCGGCACGCGGTGCGTCTTCGAGTGTTTCGTTACCGTCCTTAAATTTGTTAAACTACCGCTGCATTGTCCGCGTAGCCACGACACCTTCACAAAAGGCCTGACATATCTTCCGCTCCCTACAGCGACGTTTGATCCCAGTTCAAACTCGTACAGCATACACGGCCTTATGACGCTCTGTGGGAGGGTCCCGTGTTCACTCTGTCCTTACGCAAGTTCACGGTGTAACTGAACTGCCACAACCAATTAGTATGTTGGATATACCCACACCAATATCTGACTTCGCCTTATCTCCATTCGTTCAACTCACGGTGTAGGGGGCCAATGGAACACAGACCTCCACAAAAAGCGACAGAACTTTCTGTGTTACCTTTATAATAATAATGCTTAATGATCTCTTTGCTGGAAAAATTTGAACATTCGAGAAACATACTTAACAATTTAAAAAAAAAAAAACTTTGAACAATACCTTAAACTAGAATCTTCCAACACTAAACGCTGATCCTGCAAAACAATCGTATAGAATTGTTAAGTATGCATGATATTAATTACAGTAAAGAATGTTTTACTGCATATTATCAATGTGCTGTGTTTCTAAATTATTTTCTACGATATTATTACCTCATAATTAAAAAAGGAAAAAGCAATGTGTAAAGATGGGACTATTTCAATGATAGCTCTTATCGAACTGAACAACATAACGCTTTTTGCCTAAGTCCTTATGCGTAGTTTTTGACTAAATCAAAAACTAATTCTTATAGTGCTAAACGATACTGTATGCCATTTGTTACCATGAAAAACGGGCTTAAAACACGCCGCCTACTAAATTAAAACTAAAATAGACACACTATGAATATAAATAAACGAAAACTATTATTAATTTTTAAACTAATTTTAAATGTATTCAAATACGTTTTCAGTGTTTTTCGTATTTCTTTGTAGGCGAAATAGAATTATGATTCATTTTGACTTTGGTCCTGTTCTTCTCCTACACTTTTGCCTTGTCTAGGTAAGGTGACAGGCTATGCACGAGCATGTGTATGTATGTGTGTACGTCCATATATCTTCTTTCGTTAACGAACAAGCGAGTGGAAGTTGTGTTCTTCAGGAAGAGGTTCATCAACGCCACCACAACGCACTGGGAAGAAGAGCAAAAAGAAGGGAACATCTTTTGATGACGCTGATGACGTCAATGATTATGCATCTTCTTCACGCCCATTCGCTGTCGGAAGCTTCTTTATGATGTGAAAAAGAAGAAAAAGAAAACACTATGAACATTCTAAGGCAAGGAAAAACCGCATTAATATTGATCAGGTTCAGCTCCAGGGTCGTTTGCACTTGGGTAAAGAGACGTTGATAATCAGATGAAAGGACCTAGGTCACAGTGTCACCATAGGCAAATGAGCCACCTGTAATATACATGAAGACAAAGAGACAAGCCAACAGCCATCAAGAAACAAGGATACCACAAAGAAAAGATAAAGCAAGGAGGGTCTATTTAAGGAATTTAAAATTCTCCAAGGTATTGTTTTCTTTAGTAATTTTTCCGACATGGTAAACGGTTGGCGGAATTACACTATTGAGTTAACCTTGAATGTCATGGATATTGTGTCATCCTCTGTAACGTAACATCCAACTATGATGGAACTTCTATGCTGATTTCCTATAAATAAAAGTTAACAATCCTCGTCTTATATGATAGTTTTCAGCTCAACAATACACTTAAATTATTACATACTGTGTGTGTGGTGTTAGTGTTTCTAATTAGAAAATGAATCTATAATGAGTATATTGGAAGTGAGCGGAGATCTCAAAACTCGAGAGCCAGTTCTCAGGCTCAATAAATGAGCACAAGCCTGTATGATACCGAACCTACTTGTGAATAGCGGGCACGTACTCTTAGTGAGTGCAAACCCATTCTGGTTAATGAGATCAAATTAGAGAGAACCCAATCAGGTTAATGACAGTGATCTAGCGTGAACCCAATAACTTTACTGAGAGTAAGAGCGAGCTAGCGCGACTCTCATTCAGAGCAGCTATCTCGAGCTCGAAAAATGCGAGTCTGAGACTAGCATAACTCTCGTTGAGGTTAATAAGTTAATGTCTGAGCTCGAGTGAGCATTGATTGCAAAATGAACATTTCTGGAACGAAAGAAAGGAAGTTATACTGATATCTGCATGAAGCATTTTTCATCAGTGTACAATTATAGTGATCGCAACGACTTGTGAAACCTGGGTTTTGCACCAATAATAGAACTGTTTTACTTCACGGTGACTACTGGAACACATCCTCACGTTCTATTGGGTAGTGATATCGGTAGATATAGGTCAAGCTCCACGACTCCTTGTGATCATTATAATATGAATATGAGAAGATCAAAATAATCTCAAAGGGAGGGAATATGCAGCTGACCATACGAGTTATAACTAAATAATCATTAAGAAGATTCTCAAATACTAAAATTTTATTACAATGCAACCATTATAACTGAAAGTTAGAAGGGGTTCATTCACTAACAACCCTCCCTTCACTACACCATTCGAATATGAGTAAATGTGTATTAAATTGATACTTTGTTACGGTTGACCTTATAAAGCGGCTACGGCTGCCTGTCACCGGACTTAACCCAGGCAAATCCTTGCTCGTTTTGTTCCTATTCTTAGCTAATTTCCACGAACTTAACCGCATCATACGTTTGTTGAATAAAGTGGGCTATCATCCATGTATCTGCTTAAACTCTTAATTTGAACCCACTTAGCGTTTATAAAAGAGATTATCTATACATGATGAAATCCACGGATGTAGAACGAAACAAAAAGATTATATTCACCATTATTTACAGAAGTTACGAAAGGCACATTAAACTTTAAAAAAAAAAAAAAAAAAAAAAAAAAAAAGTGGCTCTTTAGTTTCATATGACTTTCTACATCGCCACTAATCCTGTTTCAATTCACTCGTGGCAATCGCCGCAAATATATATTTTTATATTAAGAGCTCAGCGTCGCTACTAAGTTTATTCACACAATGTACGTGTTTAATTCGTAACTGAAATCTCCATTTTAAATTTGCACCAAACTGGACAAAGCTCTTCTTCCTCCATTTCCAATACTTGCAGCTTAAATAAGAAACAAATAGAGAAACTTGTGCTCTCGCTGTCTTTATATAGGTGTGGATAGCATGTACAGGGCCGGCGAGAGGGGAGGGCAGGAGGGGCCAGAGCCCTGGGGCCCAAAGGGGGCCCGGCGGTCGAGGATAAAGAAGTACTAAATATTGTATATTCTTGCTCAGTTCGCTTCCAATCAGTGCGCTCTTTGTGTAACAATTTTTGTGTACTGTGGTCTTGTAAAGAAATGACAGGTGACCAGATCCAAGAAGAAGCAGTTGCACTAGTCCAGCGATACCCAAAAGATTTAGGAGATGATCTTTCTGATGAACTGCATAGCCTGAAATTGATATATTCGGCCGATGTTGGTGAGAAAACGCTTTCATCATGGGATCTCCTAAATAACATCAAAACTTTGAATCTAGAAACTTTATTTCCAAATCTGACAGTGGCCCTTCGTAAATTCCCCAAAATCCCTGCTACCGTTGCTAGTGTAGAGCGCTCTTTCTCTCTGTTAAATAGAGTAAAAAATGTTTTATGCTCTACAGTATGTCAAAACAGATTATCAAGCTTAGGCTTGTTGGCAGTGGAGACAGAACTTGTCAAGTGTAGGGATGCGCACGAGACAAGATTTGAGGCTATCTCGTCTCGAAAATGTGCTGTAAAAGCGATGTCTCGACTCGAAAAATGTATAGTTCTCTATTAGAAGAGCTGTGTCTCGACTCGTCTCGTGCGCATCCCTAGTCAAGTGTACCAAACTGGAAGCTATCATTGATGAATTCGCCCTGAAAAAGACCAGAAAGGGAATTTTGTTGTAACTATATGTAGAAAAGGATACATTGTTAACTGTAACAGTTGTCTAGTATTAACACATATAATAAATTTCTCCTACAGACAATTACTATTAATATCACATTATTATAAGTTTCATTTTTACTTTTCATGTTTTACTTTCTTTGTATTGTTCTGTATGTCTGTAACTCTTTAACGTGCTTAAGTGTGTATATCCTTTTTTACTCTAGTTGAAAAAAAAAAAACTTATGAGATCCGATTGTAAAAGAAATTTTAAATAAGAAATATATAATAGCAATTCTGAAGAAGATTAATAGCACCGAAGTGAAAGTAAACGTCATATTTGGCATTGGACGTCTTGAAGCAGATAAATTTATTTAGAATGGTGTGAATCAAATCAGATTTTAATAATTTCATTCTTGAATATATATATATATATATATATATATATATTGCCTAAGTATTTTATCAGACATTGCTTTACAATTCTCTACTGTTACCTTCTCTACTGTCGCTTCGTCTGTAGATGGCATATTTCTTGAATCCAACGTGGGAGGAATGAAAAAAAAAAGGATTGTGTACGTGTATATCGTACAGGGGGAGGTTGATGCAAGAAATGACACGATATAAGTGGTACAACGAACACTCCATAACATATGAAAAAAGAATAAAGAAGTCCGCGTGGCTGACAAGATGGCTTCCTACAATGTCGTCACGCGAGAGTGCAGGTGGATGGGAAAAAAGGGTCGTAGATCAAAGAAGTGCCGTTGATGTCATATGTCGCTTGTGCTGCTGATGCTACTGCAACAGAGACATCTGTCATGAGGTGTGAGAATCAGGGTTTTTTACATCGTAAGGGAAACAATAGCTTTTACTGATCTAGATATTACGAGATACGACACGACGTGAGAAGGAAAAATTGAATAGGAAAAGACGGGGGGAGGGAACATACTTGGAATCCATTAGTGAGTACGTCCTTGCAAATCTCTTTCTTTTATTATTAATATCGTTTACGGAAAAGAATGTGTGATAATTACTCTTCCTTCTCTGCTCCTAGATGTCACTCTTTCCCTGCAAGTCAGTGGTGCTAACCCAGAAACGAAGTTTACCCCTGCCTGATTGTATCTCTAAATTGCACGTGGTATGAATGAATATACTTAAACATTTAAAATTGACATAAAACTCCGCTAAGAACAACTTTCAATACAGAAATAAAACTTGATGACTTCAGCTGGACAGCACCTAAACCAGACACGTACCTAGAAATCTTTATTGGGAGGAGTGCAGGCTTTGAGGAGAGAGGGTCAAATACTACAAGCCACTATGTCTATGTAGTATTTAACGGGTAATATTTTGCACCAGAAAAGACTGTAATTAGTTGTAAAATACTTCCACATGTATTTTCAGGAAAAAAAATGGTAGAATTAGATTTTTAAGAGAAAAAGAACAGATGAAGTGTAAGATCAAATGTTCACGTCATGTCAGTCATTTTCCTGTTAAACAAATATAGTTTTATTGAGAAAGTGTACAAATGTAGGGGAAGGCACTGTAGGCCTACCTGTCAACACTTTTAGGGTCTTCGAAATTTTGGTGCTAATATTCAGCACTTTTTCTCCAATTTTTGTCATATATTTGAAGTGCCATCTCTTTGCTATCAGATAGGATGATTTTTAAACGTGTTACATAATTACAGTAGTTTTTATAGGATATAATAAGAACATATCCGTTTTGTTCACAGATACATTCATGTACCATTGAACAGACCCTCTTGTACCTTTGAACAAAGTGATAATTACAACGTTTCTGTGGCAATAATATAAAAAGAAACCACAAAATATTAACAGTTATAAATCGCAATAAAAGGTTTAGCTATAAAATGTTCCCCAGAATTGAAATTTTATTAATTTTAATTCAAAATGGAAGGAAAATTCTAACAAAACTTGTGAACAATGAAGTTGAGCATATACAACTCTTAACATACAATCTTAGCAATTCCATAAATGTCAAATGCTTTTCCAGGATTGTTTGGATGCCATAGGTATAGTCCAAACACAGTTTTGTCTAATGGCTGTAACTTGTTTGAAGTATGTGGAGGCAGTGTCGCCATTATTATCCTAACTTCTCATGCTCTTTCAATTGGTTGCAAACTAAGATGAGATTCGTGGTTGCCAAGAACAAGCAGAATTCGTTGATCTTTTAGTGGCTTTGTATGACTGATAAAATGGTCTAAAAACTGAGAAAAGCAATTTTCATTTGTCAAGCCACTAGGATTTGCCGTTCCATTTCCCACTTGGTGTCCCCTTTAGCATAAAATGTTCGAAGTTTACCCTGGGAAAAATCAGCATAGGTGGTACTTGAACTTTGTGGTGGACAAACACTGTGCTCGTGGGTTTCCTCCCACTTTCTTCATTCGAACATTTAACACATCTCTCATCATCACCGTCTCCTTTAGTCTAACCGTCATAATCGTGGGACGTAAAACTTAAGGATTTCATTTCATTTTTTTTACATATACTGTAAATTATGGATGCTTTAAAATATCAAATAATATTTTTGATAAAGTGGATACTTTCAAATATCTAGGATCAATATTAACAGACCAAAACCATATTCATGAAGAAATTAAATGTCGACTAAAAGCAGGGAATTCGTGTTGTTATTCAGTTCAAAATCTCTTGTCGTCGCGAATTCTGTTGAGGAATTTGAAGCTTAAAACATATAAAACGATTAGCATGCCTGTTGTCCTGAATGGTTGCGAAACATTGTCGCTTACTCTGAGGGAAGAACGTAGACTGAAAGTGTCAGAGGAACGGGAATAGGCAATGGCGGAAACTTCATAACGACGAATTACATATTTTGTACTGTTTACCAAACATTATTGAGGTCATCAAATCTAGGTTACCTACCTAGAATGGAAGAAAGTAGTAACGCTCTCAAAGTTTTAACTGGAAGTCCAATTGGAAAACAACTATAAGGAAGACCTAGACGCAGATGGGAAAGCAATCTTAGTAACACACCATTGATTTTGTTTTATATATCTCAGCCAAACATCTACTTTTACAAAAACATTTTATTCCTTATTAAATTGACATTAGTTTTATGAGAAACAATAAAGTGTTGCATTAAATTATTTATGAGTGGTTGCGAGGAACGAAATATAATCGGCAGCGAAGAGAAGTATATTGAACAACAGATAGCAGCACTTCTACTCATGTAAATGTCAGAAAATTTCAAACGCTCACAAACTATTTTCGTGAAACATTACAGGAAATATAATACGTTGTTTGTTACTTTGCATAAATGGCAAATATATTGCGTAAAACTTTGGGGCCATTGCTGAAGCTACAATCGAATACAAGATCTCTTATCAATTATTTGGATATTTATTGTATGTTTCACAGCAATTTGCAAACTTCAATAGCTGTCGGTTTCTCATCTCATATACCTTACCGTCTTCATACTATTTCGCTCCGCAACTTGCCAGAACATCTCATCACTAAGCTTTTTGCAACAATCTATCTATATACGTCCAGGTTATACCATACCATTTTTTCCTACATCTCTTTTACTGTTAGGTAGTATATCATCTTAGCCGATATTAACATTCATAGCCATTAGATCGAGATAAAACAACTTTTCGCAACTGTATTGCCATAACCACCTCAGGAATACTTCAACTCTAAAGAAACCTACCTGCCCTGAATCCCATACCATTCCTAACATCGCATTACCTTTATCTTTTTTCTCACCACGTATCCACATTGACATTTTAGATCTAATGGGCAGGGATCATGTACCAATCAAATTTAGTTGCAGAATATCTATCACCTCCAGCACCGACGCACAACTTTCTTCCAAGCTAATCTGCAAAGCAGATTGGCCAAACTATCGTACTTATTTAGCACAGTCCTTCGAAACACTTGATCCTCCTACGGAAGATGAGCTATTGTTCTATTCTGGGCCGCATCACCAATCATATTCATATCGCCTCCGGGAAATTCATTCCTCAGAAATCACCTATTTACTACATAAATCAAGAGTTCTCCTCAATGTCTCCCTCTGATACAAAGGTCTCGTCAATGTTATCAGGAATATGTCCATATTGGAAATCACAAGACACTTCGACATAATAAAGCTCTGTACCGTATCGTTTCTAACTATATTAAAGCTTCTAATTTATTACAGTGGATTAAGACGTGTAACATACTTTCCGTAACGTCTCATTCTACTAGACAAAGAAATAGTTTCCATGCATTGACTGTGAAAATTACCAAATCTACTTATCCATTCATTAGTTGCCATTAAGCAATCCACAGTGATCTAGACAAAGCGGATGCCTTTGCTTCTTATCTCCAGAACATATTCACATCCATTTCATCTTAATGTCAGTTTCGTCATTATCAAGTAGATCACTTCGAATTCTTTTCTCCACACTTTCAACCAAATGTAACGCACTCCATTTCTTCTCACAAACCACTCACAGCTCCAATTACTTCCTCTGAAATCACCAGTGTCGTCACTCATAAACGCAATACTGCCCAAGGCACTGATCAGGTCTTCTATCGACATATGAAAGAAAGTCCGCCTCTTCTGTTCAATCGTCTTCCCTACATACCTAGATATATACTTTCATCTTACGTACCGACTACATATCAATGCAGTGGAAAACATCAAAGTCACTAATGTTCCTTAAACCGAATAAATTATCAGGCACTATTTCCTCCTATGGTCCGATTCAACTGACCTCAAGTCTTTACTAAAATTCTGGAGAGAAACCTCGTAAGACGCCTGCATATAGCTATATCTTTCTCGCTACAACCTATTAATATCACCAAACAGGATTTCGCTCCCAGTTCAGTATAAATGATTAGTTTATACATCTTGTCAATTACATCATAAATCAATTAATAATACATAATTAGTACGTCGAAACCATTCTGTCTCGAACTTTTTGATTTATAGAAGGCTTTTGATAAAGTTTGGCACCAGGGACTTCTCTTAAGGCTACTAAATTTTCGACTTCCTCTAGCTTACATCCGGTATACTCTCATCCTATATTTTTTTTAAATTCAGGAGTACCTCAGGGTTAATCCCTATCACCCTTTGTTGTATATTCTCTAGTGTCCGACATTCCTTCTCTACTCAACATTGTCTATTTATTTCAATGTGCTGATGGCATAGCCTTTCTTACGGTTGGACGTAGACAACTAAACACAGCTCTACAACAAGCAATAGGTATCTTTGTCACCTGGTGGATAAATGCCAATAAAACCCAAACTACAATTTTACTTCCATCTAAAAACGCTCTAAGGATTACCGAACCAGAATTTACTTCATATCCCTATCAATCACACACATCTCTCAATTTCCAACACAGTCAATATCTGGGACTCACACTAGACAGACATCTTATTGGAAAGCACATTTTCAAGACATAACAACCAAAGCATATTATCGGCTTAATTTCTAAAACGTCTCAGTGGCACTACATGAGACCTTCATTCTGAGCTAGTGTTAAACATCTATAAAGTCTTCGCCTGGTACTCACTTATAGGCACCAAGGCTGGCTGCCAGCTTGTTTCTTCTACTATTATAAACTTAAAGCTCTGGAACGACATGCACTTCGAACTGCTTACCGTATCAAACTCCCTAACCCAGCTCAAGAACTCTTACACTTAGATGCTTTCAGCAACCTCTTCAGGCACATTCCTCGCTCGCAGCCAACACCATCAACTCCTACCCCAACTACGATATTACTAATCCCATTACTCTGCTCTTCTCTCTCTTCTGTTTACCTTATATCATTACTCGTTACCTCAAACCATCCAGATCTTCCGCTCACTCGTTTATTTCTCATACTTCATACTCCGCCTCATCTTATCTCCTCATCTTTTGCACCGTAATTCCTCTGTAACTAACAGATCATCCCCCATCAATGCTTGGAGCAGCCCCCAAAGTTTTAAAACATTTCCTAGCCCATCTTTCAATCTTGACCAACAATTTTTCGAATCTTTTCTTTCCCCGTGTGACCATTGAGCAGGCAGCTAGCCTTGGCTAGCGAAAAAAAAAAACTTTGATAGACAGAAAAGCGTAGAGAGCAGTCGCGCGTTGGAGAGCCCACAGAGGAATGCCTCACTCGCCAAGACTGTCTCTGACCACAACATGAACACACTCAGACACTCCTCTTGCAACCCAGAAACGGTCCTTATCCGGCCGACCAGACAATCACCATGGCTAGAGGTCTTCGCGAATGCGGATATCCGCATCAACATAGCTTCTGTCAATATATTTTATTTCCTGTGTGATGTGTTTATACTATTCTTTCTATTTTATATAAAAATGGTTTACGGTATCTCCATTTTACCTTCGCATTCTGAACAAAGCTACTTATAAGCTACGGGCTAGGGAAAACATATACAATGTCACTCTAAGCATAAAGTCTTGTCACTTGTATCTTCCTCGTTTCTTTGGGTTGTGTTTCCTAGAAGGAAGTTTAGATATTAGATTGACCATCCTGTAAAGAAATTCACGGCAGAGAGTGGGCGAAGCTGGAACAGTCAATAAAGTCAAATTCTGCAGACTATTTACTTATAAGAATAGTTCAAGATACAGCATGTTGGCCATTTTACACTGAGACATGTAACAACGGAAAATAAAACATCAACAAGAAAAATGTACAATAGTAACGCAATAATAATAATAAAACATTAACAAGTAATATTTACAACTTAATTTTGCACAATGCAGATTAGAACATTGTTTCTGTGGGGAAAATGTCTATGATAGCTGGAAGTCTATTGAATTCACTAGAAAGCCTGCACGTAAGCGACCTTTGAACTATTCCAAATCTAGATTTCGGAATATAGAAAAGACTCGTGTTCCGTGTTGGACGAATAGGTACTCTGAAATTAAAAATGAGAATTTAATTTTACATTTGCTATTTTATAAAGAAACAAAATATGAACATTTTTGCGCGACGAGTACTGTTTGACGGTATATTGAGTGTTTTCGTGCCGTTACTGGCTCGACGTAACTCTGTAACCCTATGATTAACAATGGCTTTAAAAAAAAAAAAGAAAGAAAGAAAAAAAGTAGAAAACAGTGTTTAGCTTGGAAAAATGTGTGGGACATACCATAGACCAAATAGATGAATATTCCACTACAGGAGAAATCAAGACCTTGTAATAATTGTCTAATGCATTCAAATTTTGAAATTCTCTAAATATATGCAACATTCCTAACTTATGCACAGGCCCGTATCCAGGGGGTCTAGGGGGGCACTAAATCTTTGCTTCCCCCCTAAAATTTTTACGGTAGGCTTGCAAATGAACTATAATATGGTAATGAACTATAATATGTTGTATGGGCACCCCCTAACTTCAGCCGGGCTCCCCTACAATTGTGAGCTGGCTACCGGGCTACTTGTGCATAGTTTTTTTTTTCTTGGTAACAGTAGTTATATGTTCACTAAATGTAAGCTTATAATCAAATATGGTTCTCCTGGGCAACCAAGGATACTAATGAATTAGGAAGCTTCAACATTGTATCAGTTCTACTACTAATTGCTCTTCTTTGGAGCAAATTATCTGTAATGCTATCATTTTAGATAGCCCTTCCGTTCTGTTGCCATTCGTCGATGACCGACTTTTAAGAATTTCATTTGACTCTCTCTCGTATAACAATAGATATTTAAATAATGATAAATAATAATAACAATAAATCATTGTTTATTTTAAAACCAATATTACGCTGATCGCATTTTACAACGTTACTATTAACGATAATTCATTTGCCTGCGACTTAATGTAATTTTACAAGAAGTTCACACAATTAGGTCTGGCCTATCTCCCATATCTGGTGTAAAACAACTATTGATTTTTCTAAACTTACTGCGAAACGTATCAAGGTTATTTAATATCACGAAATAAAAAGTGTGCAGAGAAAAGCATACATATATTCAGAAAACCACATCAAAAATAATAGTGGCCACATACATTACCAGTTCGAAAAAAGAAATTCGTAAAGCTATTCAGAACCGTTGACGGGTGATCACTCATGAGGAAGCGACAACAGCTTGATGCTACCCGTCTGCTTCCCCGTTTATAGATATATATATGGTGTATATGCTTTTTTTTTTTTTTTTTTAAGCTTTCAAGCATCACTAATAGGGAAGAAGATTAATGATTGTGAGAGTGACTTCGCAAGTTTTAGGTGCATCGATACAGTCTATGAACAGCAGGACTCAAGGGGAAAGCAAAAGTCCTAACTAACCGCTATATAATCATCCCTTTGTGTTTATAATGAAACTCAACACAAGGTGATCTAATGTTCTGTTTTTATTACCACTTCATAACATTTCACTGTTGTATAGTCATAAATATTATAAATACATTTGTTTCAATAATTTATCCATAGCATTTCAACAACTTTGACTGAAGAAGTGTGGTTCAAAGCAGGTTTTTTTTTTTTTTTTTTTTTTTTTTTGTGCTAATGAAATGTCCGCTCTGATGTCTGGTGGAAAACTTGCCTAAGCAACACAACACACAAGAATTTATTAAGAGTCTTCATCCCGCCGAAATTAAAATACCGCTAATTTTACAGTAATTATGTGATATCTTCAGATAGATAAAAGATAATTGAAATAAGGAACAAGAGCGCCCTAGACAATATTATTTTGCGTGAGGTACCGTTATCACAAGTCACCTAGTGGCTTTCCGTTTTCAGCTGTTTAGAAACGCGAAAATAAATGCCGATTTTCAAAATGGCTCGAAATCGAAAGCAGATAAGTGAGTCGTGATAACGGTTTCTCATGTAAAATAATATTGTCTAGGGCGCTCTTCTTCCACATTTCGATTATCTTTTATCTATTTTAAGATATCACATAATTACTGTAAAATTAGCGGTATTTTAATTTCGCCTGGATGAAGACTCTTAAGGCCTCACGTTTAGCATTACAAACTGCAGTGCCGTGCCGTGTGGAGGGCGAGCGGGGCTACGGCCTCGGGCACCCAAGTAAGGGGCGAAAAAATTCGGAACGAAAAAGAAAAGAAAAGAAGGTAGAGAAAACAGAGAGGAAAATGTTACTCAGGTTAGGAAAATGCATGTGCACATATATAAAAGGGAAGGGGAAAAGTAATAAAAAGTGCTCAAAATCAAGGAAAAGCAGGCTTTATTTTTTAAAATTTCCTTATGCTTCGCGCCAACCATGGTGGCGCTTCATGGCTGGTCTGTCGACCTCACTCATCTACGGGGCGCCGTCGTATACTTTCGCCCCTGGCGCGGATTTTCCACGGCACGGCACTGACAAACTGTGCACATCTTGCAAACAGGCTGGGTATTCCGGCAATCAGGAGGCAGTGCATTGTAGAGCAGGATCGTTTGAAAGTGCAACACGGAGAGCCGACAATTGAGTGATTTTTCTTTACAAATTCAAAGTGGACATTCTGTACAGTAAGTGAAAAAAAAAACATTAACAGTGCATTTGGGCAAGGAATGTCTAATAAACACGCCATTTGCTATTGGTTTCTTGTATTTCGTTCCGGTAACACAGCATTGCAAAATGAAACTCGTGGGCACCGACCAAAATCATGTTCGGATATGCTTCTCAAGAATACCGTGGAAACGTATCCTCAAAAATAATAATAATAAAAAAAAGTTTTCGTGATATTGCAGAATGTTAAATATACATCATACCACTCTCGATTGACGGCTGCAGGCAATCGATAAGGTGAGAAAGTTGGACAAAAGGGTACAGCTTGAGTTGCCACTGGACAACAAGAATCTCCATCTGGACGTGCAAAGTACCCTGAAAGCTGATTTACACATAAGGTGCCGTAATTACCGTTCCCCTGTCATGGTCCTGCCGTGTGCAAGAGCCACGACCACTTACACATACCATGTCGTGCCGTGCTGTGCCGCTGCAGTTTTATACAGCATGGAAGATAGATTGCAAGGAGAAAGACCTTGTTCGTGTGCTCTGTGTCGCTACGAGTGCTCCGAAAAAAGCCAAAGGATAGCGCCGACGAGCCACAACCAGGCTGGTTTCTCTTCAAAGCAGCCTTCTGAGCAGAGCATGGAAACGGTACAAGCACAGCACATCATGTGTGAATTTTTCAATGCCAAAATCTGAAAAGAAACTTCGTGGACCACTACACAGATGAAGCACGGCATCGAAACACACACTATGTGTGTGTCAACCTTGAGCGTAAGGAATACTAGGGAAACTTCTCCACATCGGATTGCCACATCAGATGAAAAATGGATCTGTTACGACAATCGTAAACCCTCATGATTATGGTTGAATCGTGATCAAAGTTTAGGACGGTTTCCAAAACCTTAGATATTGTTGCTGGTGTGGTGATCTGTGGTGAGATTGATCCATAATCTCTTTCTCTGTCGAGGTGAAACTATCACTGCATGAAAGCTTTCGGCCAGTTGGCACGTGCTTGTCTTTTGGCTTTCTATGCTTGCACTTGAAACGCATGCTTTCATACAATTTAATCTGGCTTTTGTTGTACTTGCAAGCGATGCTTCAGGCCCTTCGCAGAGCGTTATAGCTTCACTGGCCGTTCATTGGATATTAACTTCACTTGACTTGTAGAACGCTTGCGTCAAGCTTGAAATGAAATGAAATGAAATCTTTGAGTTTTACGTCCCACGGTTATGCCGGTTAGGCTAAAGGAGACGGTGATGATGAGTAATGAAAGAAATGGTGGAATGAAGAAAGTGTAAGGAAACGGGAGAACCCCGAGAAAACCCACGCACACGGTGTTTGTCCACCACAAAGTTCACTTGGCGGGGGCTGGGATCGAACCCGGGACCCCTAGCACCAGAGGTGAACGCTCTACCACTGAGCCATGCGTCAAGCTTGAATGGAACACTGAGTATAAGGTTGACCCCATGTAACTTCGTTACTGAAATCCAAATTGCGGCATGCTTGCACATTTCCCAACCAAGCTGGATACAAGTTTGGGTGACTTGAAATTCAAGCTCACAAAAAGAGTTTGCAAGTTGTTTCTGCTACTAGAGTGAGGATCATTATAGTACTGAACTCCATGAAATACAAGTAACTTTAGCCGTAAGTATCCATAATTGTTCCAAAGATTTGTGTATTCATGTACAGTACAATATCGCTCAAGGGACGTTGCAGGCTCTCCATGACTTACAGTATGAAATCCTTCCTCAACCATCGCAATCTTCTGACGTCCCGACCGAATACACTCTGTAAAGAAAAAATAGCGACACCTCAATTCTCAACGTAACTTACACAGAAAACCATAGTTACACCCGGCTAGAAGAGGAATAGAAGGAAATTATGAGTGTGATAGTCCATTTGCATTATCTGTGACACCTATGGTGTACAACTTCGCTTACTAATTATTTATGTATCAGTAATATTCTCTCCAGATGGCACCTGAGAGCGTCTCGTATGTTATTGGAGTGAGAATTCTGCATTGTATTTGTGATGTGTAGGCCTAGGTAATTAGCATTTTGTGATTGTTCTCTGCTTTGTCATTGTTTGAACAGTGTCAAGTGGCAATATTGTTGTTGTGAAGTGTTGTTTTTGTATGAAATTGTTGCTACATGTGGACTGTAAACAAGTACGATGGGTAAGAAATGTGACTTGTCGCCACGTGAACAAGACATAATTCTTGCTTTGCACAGCTAAGTTACATCTTTAAGGGAGATGACTGAAATACTCAAAATCCACCATTCGACGGCAGAAAGAACAATTCACAAGCAAAAACAGTATAAGAAATCATCCCTTCGTCAACAGTGTGATAGAAAAACAAAGCATCACCCAGAGCAGATCGCCAAATAAAATCAATAGCACTGCAGAATTAACGAACGACTTCCCCAAAAATCGTTTCTATAATTTGAGATGACCATGGAACTGCAGTTACTCGTATGACTGTATTGTCTTAACTGTATGAAAAGGATATTACGAAGAAAGAGAAAAAAAAAACGCCTGGAAAGTCGAAACTGACAACAACACAGAAGACTTCAACAAGTAGGTTTGTGAGGCGATATGCTACTTGGACTTATGACAACTGGAACCATGTTGTTTTCTCCGTTGGAAAAAGTTTAGAATAGTGGGAAACAATAGTGGTGTGAAGTTGTGGATATGAATGAGAGAAGAACTTGATACGAATTTTGTTTAAGAGATGCAAATATTCAGTTACAGAGTGATGGTATGGGCTTGCTTTACCGCCAAAGACGTCAGAACAATGAATATATGTGAAGAGTCATTTGATGCACAGAAACGTCTTCAAATTCTGGTACGTAAAATTCTTAAAACAGCTAAAGATAACTTTTCTCAAGGAAATATGGACTCCTTTGTTTTCCAGGACGTTAATGCTTAATGTCACCGAGCGAAAATCGTTAATACGTGGTGCAAGAATATGACTATTCAAAGACTCATGTGGCCTCCAAACTCACCTGACATGAATCCAATTGTAAAGTTTGGGTGAATATGAGCAAAAGACTCAATAGACAACTATCTCGGATAGAATCAAACTCACGGAATGGATAATCCAGGAGTGATTCCATGAAATCAAGGTTACATTTTGCAATAGCCTTGTCACCAAAAGGCCTCGACGATTCTCCGCACTTCCTAAAGCCCATGGTCCACATACGAAATCTAGTTTGATGTATTGTACCTCTCAAAGTTCGTACACAATATATCTTACTCTTAAGAAATTACATTTTTTTGTTTTGTGCTATTATTGTTGATCTTTCATACTTTTATGT
Organism: Thermobia domestica; assembly: GCF_964235325.1. Lineage (NCBI taxonomy): Eukaryota > Metazoa > Arthropoda > Insecta > Zygentoma > Lepismatidae > Thermobia > Thermobia domestica. Next base: position 175,738,483 of record NC_137463.1, on the reverse strand, counting down.
ATAATTCTTTCCACAGCCGTTTTTGCTGAAAACACACATAGTTACTAATATATGCATATAAATTCATTATATGCATATAAAAAAAACCTGAAGTATTAAGAATGAACTGCTTTTTAAGAATATGCATTGTAACATTATCAGCAATTCATGTAAAAACTCATGTTGATTAATGTATGTTGTGAAAACCATATCCGAGCACGTGTCGCTATTTTTTCTTTACAGAGTGTACTATCCCTTTCAGCATCTTGAGCACGTCTTGGGAGGGAACACTTTCTCCGATGATCAGGCGGTGAAACGTGTGTTTGAAGACTTTTTCGCATCGCAGATTCCAGACTTATTTCGCTACCTAACCCAATCGTTGGCAAAAGCATGTAGTTGCAGACGGCGTCTATTTTGGTTCACTAGGTATTAAAGCTCTCATTTTCTATGCGTTTACAAATTTGTAAGTATATTTCATTCGCACCAACCTAATACAATGACAGTTGCATTGTACGTCTATTTTAAGGCTAAAATTAAGAATATTAATTGTTCAATATATTATCATAAAATTGATTTGCTTTTAAGTTCTGCTTAATTAATATTACAAGTATCTACAAAATACCTAAATATGGAAATATTTTCGTATTTAGATATTTTATAGATATTTGTAGTACTGGTGTTAACTGAGCGGAATTAATGGAGCTTCTTCAGCTACAGATACAATTTTACAAAACACATTTTAGGACATTGTTGGGTATGCTTTTCTTTTCCGAGCCTATGACATATCAGCATGCAAATGAGAAACTTATTTTTAAAATTATTTTCTTTCTTCTTTTTTTTCCAATTTAACGCCCACGACTACCGGTATGTCCTTTGGACTAAGGGAGACCATGATTAAAGAAAGTGAATTATAGTGAAATAATTGGTAGAATGAGAATATGGGAAGAAACGAGAATTCCCCGAGAAAAGCCAAAGACACAATGTTGTCCACCACAAACTTAATTGGGTGAGGATCGAGCCAGGGACTCCACGCACGAGAGCTAAGCGCTCTACCACTGAGTCACAGTGTCCCATTATTTTCAAAAGGAAATATTTCTTTCTTTTATTGTTTTTAAATTCATCTTTAATGGTTTTTGAATCTTTGGGATGAGTTCTTTCGAATTATGTCAACAACGGGAAGGATTTTGGTAGAAATCACATTGTAAAGCTAGTCATTCCAATCTAAAGGGAATATGTCCACCTTGTTCTTTCATTTCTACTGTAAAATTAGTCAGTGTGGAACATTTCATCCCAAAGATTCAGAAACCAATTAAGACTGATTTTCGCAACAACAACAACAAAATGTTCTCTTGAAAATAAGCTCCTGAAATTTGCATCGCGAAGGTATGCAAATGGATTCTCCTCGAAAATATGGAGCTGATAGCGGTAGCAGTTCGGATACCCTGTTGCATTAAACTATTGCTTTGATAATATGGAAACGATAAAGGTTTTATTCTTTGGTTTAGTTGTCTGGGTATCAAAGAAGAATCGACAATTGACCAGGTTACCCAATTGGATACCGTTGGCATCTAAAGATTGAATATTTTTTCGTAATATACTGTACATGAAGTTTCCTAGTGGATTCCCTGGTCGTAGAATTTGTAAATGATCCTTGACGAGAATGTGTGTCAAATACAAACACATCTAACATAAGGTATATATTTCTATCAAAAAATAATATTCTACAATACCGATTTCAAACTAATTGTGCATAGGGATAAATCTTAGCATATGAAAAATCTCAGATTTTTGCATTGCTGCTATAACAAACATAGTAGAGGTGAAGGGTGTTCATATAGATAGCCTTGGCAGTCAAATTGTTAAGTTTAGATTACGGATAAATGTTTATATGTAGAAAAGTATACCTATTACGTAAGCTGAAATCCTTGGACACCTTTAAAAATTGAACACTTTTCGAACAGACACTAGATGTCAAAGGTAGAGGTTTTTGAGTGTAGTGGCACATTTGCGTGTCAATAGGTCACAATTGTTTTTTAATTCGTTGAAATAATTGTAATTTGCTTGTCTATTGTCTTGTTGTTTGTTTTGTAATTATTACTGTTTTGATAAAGTCAGATACCATTATTAATACTCACTTTTTCTTTGTGTGCGACAAGTTTTGTTTTGAAAGAGAAAAATCACCGCACACTTCCCATCGGTGGGAAAATTCTCCAACAGGGAGTGGAGTAGTAAATCATCTGTCTTTATAGTTGATTTACGATTTGTAGCTCCACAAAAAAGAAAAGATTTTCTTATGTAAAAGAAAAACACCGTCGGTGCGTTTCAAAAGTGCCGTCGTGTTGAGTAAATCATGTTTCTGTCCAAATCACAAGATGTTTCTTATTTATTATATTATCATTTCCTTTCGTTTGATCTTTTCCCTCCGTTATACATGTATATGAAAGTATGTGTCCTCCTAACCTGCTTTATTAACTTCTATCTTTTTTATAATAAGATATTAAATTATTAAGAAATATAATATTAAGAAAAATAATTACATCCGTAAAATAAAGATGTTTTGAAAAGGCTACATTTTCCAGTTTTCAATGTGGAATGTGCTCTCATTTCGGAATAAATTTGTGTGTATGCTAAATTCAACAATATCATTAGCGTATAACAAAATAAATATATTTCAATAAATAAATTACGTAACGCTGAATAAAATTACATGCTCGAAGGAATTTCTCATTCGTAGTTTTCGATTAAAACGGGAGAAACAATTTTTTATGCCGGTAAAAAGCACGTCGTTCATTGTAAATAATAACACAGCCACACACACACACACACATACACACACAAATAAAAGTTATGTTCAACGGGTCCCAGGGTATGGATTCGATGTATTTGTTACTTAGAATCCAAATTTCAAAACCTGAAGACAATTGACTATGTCTAAAATCTTCCCTATCTAAAATCGCTAAAGTTTTTCGCTCATAAAAGAAAATTGACAAGATCGATCGTCCTGGGGTTTCGAAATTTGAACTCTGTGTAACAAAGCACATCGAATCCATTTCCTGGGGTCCTGTGCACAGAAATTTTATTGTGTAATTGATCGGTCATATTCTGTTGCAACAGTTGATTTATGTATTGTATAAGTAAAAGAAAAACTACACTATTTAGTAGTAGACTATTCCTAACCCTTTCCGGATTCCGGCTTTTTGGGCTATTTTTTAGACTTTCAGTCAAGCAGCTACTGCATCGTCACTATTTATCCTAGGATCATGGTTCATAACTCATTCTCTTCAGAATAGAGCAGAGCTGGCTTTCAAATGGTACCACTTGCATGCTCATACCATATACCAGGAGCGGGAAAAATGATGTCAAAGGGAAAATTTCGGAGGGAAAATTTTTTTCTCGCACTTTGCCCCCTCCTGGAGCGGCCCTGTGTGAACGTAGCCATCTGAAAAAAATCTGATAAATAGTACTTGGTATACTGAATGTGTGTGCCAAATTTCAAGTTTCTATCTTGAATAGTAAGGGCGGGAAAAATTTTATCAAGAATTCCCACAATGCCCCAAATTACCACAAAACACTATGATCTCAGGGAAAAAATTTCCTGAGACATCCTGAATTACCCTAGGGTCATGTTTCGCCCATAATTCTCTTCAGAACAGAACTGCCTTTTAGGCGGTACCATTCACATGTCTCCATCATGTATCTAAGGCGGGAAATTTCCGAAAAAAAGGATTTTTTGGTTTAAATATCCCTTATTTCAACTTTTAGCCTCTCTGGACCCCCCCTGTCTTAATACATAAATCTGAAAAAAAAAAATCTGTTAAATACTACTCGGTGGACTGTATGTTTGTGCACAATTTCAATCTTCTAGGTGCAAAAATAAGCCCGCCATAAAATATATATACCGACATTGCCCCATATTTCCCTATACAGAAGTACATTTTGATAAAAATTCCCTAACACATCCCTAATTACCCTAGGGTCGTGTTTCGCACATCATTCTCTTCAGAATAAAATTGTCTTTCAGACGGTTTGAGTCACGTGTCTTCATCATGTATATAAGGCGGGAAAATCCCGAAGAAAGGGATTTTTTGGGTCTAAATATGCCGTTTTTCTACTTTTAGCCCCTCTGGAACCCCCCTGTTTTAACGCAGAGATCTGAAAAAATCTGATAAATGGTACTAGGTAGGCTGAATTTTTGTGCACAATTTCAATCTTCTAAGTACAAAAGTAAGCCCGCCAAAAATATATATATACCGACAATGTACCATATTCCCGTATACAGAGGGATTTTTTTTAAAATTCCCTGAGACATCCCTAATTAACCTAGGGTCATGTTTCGCACATCATTCTCTTCAGAATAAAATTGTCTTTCAGACGATATGACTCACGTGTCTCCATCATGTATATAAGGTGGGAAAATCCCGAAAAAAGTGATTTTGGGGGTAAAAATATCCCTTTTTTCAATCCTTTGACCCTCTGCTTCTCCCCTTGTTTTAAATCACAAATCTGAAAAAAAATCTGGTAAATACTACTCGGTGGACTGAATGTTTCTGCAAAATTTCAATCTTCTACGTGCAAAAATAAGCGCGCCAAAAAATATTGAACATAGGCTTAATAAATGAAAAAATATATTTTAGACTTATGACGTCATCACGTCCTATGTCTGGACGCAGGAAGGTGTGAAACCATACGTAATGTCTTCTACAATGCCTCTGGACTTGAAAAACAAAACAAAAAAAAAATCGGACGAAAAAGCTCAAATAGGAGAGTTATAACGCAATGTACCATGAACCACCCATATGGTACAAAATTGTACCATAAAATCCCCAAAGGGCTAATATAACTAGTCTTCTAACATGACATACACGCCAGAAGTCGTGGTATGGTGGTAGTAAGCTAAAAATATACCTGACGTCGCGGGAACATCTCGGAACGCGAAAGTTTGTCGATTGGCCGTTTGTGAATGCAGTGAAACGTCGTGCATCATGACGTCAAACCGACAGGAACCATCGGCGTTTGTGCGCGGGATGCTATTCTAATCGGGATGTTCGTACATGAGTAGCTGAGCGTCTACGTCACTTGTGATTTTTCCCTTTGTGCGATGCGTGACTAACCTACCTGTACATACTTGCATAATCAATTACAACTAGTCCACTGATCACAAAGTTTCGTCCACAAATGGAACCTCGATTTATCCAGAATAATGAGTTCTGGACGCAATCCAGATGTGCAGAAATACTATAAACAATACATGAGTTTCGTTTCACAGTGTGAAACTACGGTTGACTTCCAAACTATGCGAATACAATGTTCAAACTTGAAGAAGTACATGCATAAGTACTGGTTGCAATAGAAAAATAAGATCAAAGATAAATTCTGTTCTTTGGATGTTGAATCCACATCAAAAAGCCATTACTCGCTGTATCTTACTGGGTCAGTCCATATATAATCATCGACATTAGAAAAAAAAACCCAGTCGACCATTTGGGATTTTGATGAAATTTGACACACAGGTACCTACATCCCTTGTAAGAAAGCCAGTAAGTTTTTATTTTCCTGTTTCTAACAAGTTTCTGAGAAATTGGCTTAGAAGTGAGGCAGTCCGCATCGTGACTTGCTGAATACGCTGATTTTTGTAAGTTTTTAATGAGCAAGAACTCGGTTACTAATTACGTTACATGGGTCAAACTTTGTCTGCGAAAGATATGTACATCGTTGTAATGAAGTAATATGTTGAAAGCGGCATGATCCTTTTATATTCGGATATATAAAATGTCAAAATCAGCATTTTTTACATCACCGTTTATAAACCTCATTTTTTAACGTGTCACAGATTTCCTACATAAAACAACAAATGCCTGTGTTTATGTGCAGTACCTTACTGGATAGTGAACTACATGCACCAGTAATGCAGAGCTGTTTACACTTGATTTACAGGATTTATGGGAGATTAAAGTTGGTATCATTGTGAAAAAACAAACTTTTTGCTTATTTTCACAGCCCTATTTAACTATGTTGACAGTTGAATATGAGTGTGATATTTTGGATGAGCATTTCTACTTACGTAACAAAAAACTTATGTGAATTTTAAAACCCTGACGTATTTCCTTTCATTGTAAATCATCGCCTTTGTCAACAGGTGTCGGTAGTCTTTCAGGTTTAGAACGGATATGGAGAATGGGAGTAATTAGAGAGATTCTCAACAGATGGTATTGCTAGAGAATGATTCATTACATACTTCTTATACCTGGCCACTAGATGGAATTCACTGAAGTAACCATTTGCATTTGTGAACCAATCAGAGAACTGGAACCTTATAGTTTAGGTGTTAGGAATGGTGACAAGTGCCACAAATTATCATTCTGCAGGAAATCAGAATTGAAGAAACTGAAAGACCTTGAAGAGCCAGATTTTCACTTGCTTAAATTAAGAAGTGGATTCAGTGATTTAAATGAAAATATAAATGGAATGAAAGAGTGTATGTATGTGCATACAGATGAATGTAAAGTTCAAATTCAAAAAAGATTACTACTAATGAATATACATGAAATATATGTTGAATTTGCAAAATTTTGTACCTTAAGGCCGAAGTGGTGCATTACAGTTGGGGCAAAAGGCACTCATTCAGTATGTGTGTGTCAGTATCACCAAAACATGAAACTGATGGTCGATGCTCTTCCTGGATCAGAACACAACTACAGGACACTGCTAAACTTTGCAGTGTGTGATGCAACGAACAGACAGTGTATGTTACATTACTGTGACAATTGTGGAAGGAAGGAGGCTGTGCAAGATTATCTAGTAAACCGTTTTGATGATTACTTACTTGAAATGATGACTGTGTTAAATTTAAAAACTGGGTTCACACAGACCGGTTGACATTACAAATCCTACAACTCTCTGTGAATGAGTTTTGTGACACATTGGCTCAAAGAATTGATAGTCTTCGACATCACCATTACATAGCCAAGGCTCAAGCTGCATACCTGAGTAACATAAAAACTTCACTTCCGAAAGCAGAGCTAATTGTTTTACTGGATTTTGCCGAAAATTACACATTCGTTATACAGGGCGAGGTTCAGCGGTACCATTGGGAGAAATCCCAGGCAACTGTGCATCCTTTCGTGGTGCACTATAATGATAGTGGAACCCTACAATGTATCAATTTATGTTGCATATCAGACAGTTTGCAGCATAATGCTACTACTGTCTGTATATTCCTAAGGCATTTCATGACACACCTGACACAAATCCTTCAAGATAGGCAGATTGATAAGATAATTTACTTCAGTGATGGTGCTGGATCACAACATAAAATTTACAAGAACATTTACAATGTATGTCAGCACGAAACTGTCTTCGGAAGCAAAGCAGAATGACACTATTTTGCAACATCCCACGGCAAAAGCCAATGTGATGGTGTAAGAGCAACTTACAAAAAGATTAACAGCCAGAGCCAGCCTTCAGTCACCATACAACACCAATTGTTACTGCACAAGGGATGTACGAATGGGCTGAGAGCAACATCAAAGGTATACACTATTTTTATGTATCTGCTGAAGATATCTCGAAGGAAAGGGAATGCATAAAAAAGCAATACACAAACTTGAAGACCATTACAGTAGGTGGTACGTTGGTATGGTCAACGAAGTGTCATGTGAAAATAAAGATGTACGTGTGAATTTCATGGTACCAGCTGAGTCCTCTGTGCTGTCATGGCCACTGCGAAAAGATGAAGTCTGAATACCATTCCATGATGTTATCTGTACCCTGAAAGTACCTTTATTACAAAGTAGCAGTGGACCAACATATAGACTAGATGATAATAGTTACCAAAAAGTATTAGCATGTCTTAAAAAGTAAAGAAAGATAAGTTGTTTTGTGAAGTGATAGTTCATGTAAGTGTCCACAATTTGAAATCATTTGTTTCACAACATGCACGAATCATTTGGTTACGTAACCCATTCCAGAGGTTTATTATGTTCCTTTTCACTTTGTGTGCATCTTTTTTCTTTATTTATTTGAACGCTCAAATTCAAATACTAATACTGAACTGTAATTTTGACCCACAGAACTGTACTATTTTGTAAGAATTGATTTCTGTCCATGGCTGATTGTTTCTTCTTACACTTTTAGAATATATGCTGTCAAGTGCACAATCAGTGTAAATGATTTCACCTAGCGCACACGCACTTCTTTACTTCCATTTTCCATATCCGTTCTCAACCTAAAAGACTACCGACACCTGTTGACAAAGATGATGATTTACAATGGAAGGAAATACGTCAGGGTTTCGAAATTCACATAAATTGTTTGTCACTCAAGTAGAAATGTTCATCCAAAATATCACACTCATATTCAACTGTCAACATAGTTAAATAGGGCTGTGAAAATAAGCAAAAAAGTTTGTTTTTCACAATGATACCAACTTTAATCTCCCATAAATCCTGTAAATCAAGTGTAAACAGCTCTGCATTACTGGTGCATGTAGTTCACTATCCAGTAAGGTACTGCACATAAACACAGGCATTTGTTGTTTTATCTAGGAAATCTGTGACACGTTAAAAAATGAGGTTTATAAATGGTGATGTAAAAAAATGCTGATTTTGACATTTTATATATCCGAATATAAAAGGATCATGCCGCTTTCAACATATTACTTCATTACAACGATGTATATATCTTTTGCAGAAAAAGTTTGACCCATGTAACGTAATTAGTAACCGAGTTCTTGCTCATTGCAAACTTACAAAAATCAGCGTATTCAGCAAGTCACGATGCGGACTGCCTCACTTCTTAGTCGATTTCTCAGGAACTTTTAGCGACAGGAAAATAAAACATTACAGACTTTCTTACGATGGATGTAGGTGCTTGTGTGCCAAATTTCATCAAAATCCCAGATGGTCACCTGGGGAGTGTTCGACGATTTATAATGGAATAACCCTACTGTCTTTGTGTTTTTGGAGATTAATATTGTACCCGGAAATACTAATTGATGTCTATCACCTTAGATTGCAATAAAGCAATAAAATCAATGATGACACATTCTTGCGGTATTGAAGTTATATATATATATATAAACTGCTTTTCGCTATCTATCTCCCTTTTATCCGTTTTGCCATCCGTGATGAAATTAGAAGTCGTAGATATTTCACCACTTGTGATTTTAACAGATAGAGAGGGGCCGCGGTGGCTCAGTGGTAGAGCGTTCACCTCTGGTGCTTGGGGTCCCGGATTCAATTTCAGCCCCCGCCAAGTGAACTTTGTGGTGGACAAACACCGTGTGCGTGGGTTTTCTCGGGGTTCTCCCATTTCCTCCCACTTTCTTCATTCCACTATTTCATTCATCATCACCTTTAACCTAACCGGCATAAGCGTGGGACGTAAAACTCAAAGATTTCATTTTTTTGAACAGATAGATGAAACTTGAGACAATACTAATTATTGGGATGCTGAATCTGTGTTGAAAAACCGCCTTTCTATATCTCTTACTGTTTCTGCTGTATAGAAATAGATATTGACGCTAGACATACTAGTAAATTTCAACCACTTCCGGTTTTGGCAGTGTTGCGGGTGATATTAGTATGTTCTGTTGAGAAGCTATCGGCTCCGCGTAACGTAGTTATTAACGCTCTCGCCTTTGGTGCTAGTGGTCCCACGTTCGATTCCTGTTAATGTCACTCGGTCCAAAAAGTTTAAATTTTTTAGGCCAGTCATCCTGAGTGAGTTTTTTCGTGGGTTTTCCTCATTCACACCAGACTAATACCGGAATGGTATGTAACATACAGATCCCAACCCGCTTCCCCACTTCTCCGAATAATGTATCGCTGAGGAACGACGTCTCTCATACGTGACGGGTTTAATATCGTAGATGCTGCCAATGCCCAGAAATAAATAGAAATTAAAATTAAAAATCTTGAGATGATTGCAAAATAAAAACGACTTGTCGCTATCTATTACCGTAACGATCAACGTTTAAACCGGAAACAGTTTATTTCCACCACTTCCAGTTTGAATAGATAGTTAACGGAGGACATGGAACCTATTTTGGGGATGCTGGATCGATTGCAAAAAAAAAAAAATCTCTTCTCGATATCTCGTAACATTTTCGGTCTCATATCTGTCGACATGCTGACTGAGAGACATAGCCAAGGGCGCCCATGTTGTGGTTTCCAAGGGGGGCAAATATAAGCGAGGTTTCAAATATAGTTTCAAATTTTCCTATAACTAACGTAAAAATTCTATTGGGCTTTCGATATTCCCAAGTACGATTTCCTCTTAGGGGGGCGAGCGCCCCACGTTTCCCCCCTTCCTGATGGGCGCCCTTGGACATAGCCATGAAACTTGCGACAGTTACGCAAGCATGGCATAGTTTGTAAGCCTAATTAAGATAAACACTATCATTAAAGTAATACACTCTGAAAATTTCAATTGGACTTAAATTTTAACATTTAAATAGGAATTTTAAAGGCATTATATTTTTACAAATGAATACATACAGTTCATATTTCAATAATGTTTTTTTGTTTTATTTTATTTATCTACTTTAATCTCCTGATAACGGTGGAACCGCGTAGCGTAGTCGCTAACGCTTTTGCCTTTGGTGTGAGTGGTCCTGAGTTCGATTCCCGGTGGGGACACTCAGTCGAAAAAGTGTTAAAGCTATGCAAATGCCGGGATGGTAGCTAACATACAGGTCCCAGGCCGCTTCCTTCCTTTCCCAATTCTTTCTTCCTTCCCTTTCCTCGGATAATGTGATCGCTAAGGGACGTCATCCCTTATACGTGACGGGTTAACATAGCTATAGATGCCGAAAACCCATAAATCTAAAGCCTAAATCCTAAATCATTTCGTGATACCGATTCGAATGACTGGAGCTCTGATAGTTGAAGTTACGCTGTATTTCAAACATAGAAAGTCGGAGAAGTTATAATGATAATTTTGTTAATAGTAGTTGACGCAAGAAATGCGATTCCTTAAAGACTGTGTATGTTTATCATCTATATTTACCGAAATATCTTCTTAGCAAATAGCAGCTATTCTTTAATCAAATGTATAAAGGAAGGTGGGTGCATTAATTTACATTTAAATAGAAAAGGATATTGTTGTATTATAAAGACGTGATTGAAGTTCTACCTTTAAAAAAAAAAAAAAAAAAAAAATCTTTTATTTTCGTGAGTTAGGATGTCATTGTTTTGTTCTACACAGTAAACGCAAAAGTTTGATATTTCACAAAAACAAACTAACTACACCCTCTGACTCTCTGTTACTTCTGTGGGGTAGCACTTCAATCGTAATGTTTCTTTGAAATTGAATTAATGTCAAAGTGTCAGGGTGTTGAATCATCCGCCTAGCGTGTGGGAGTACGATCATAAAGAGTTTCCGTAATTGAACATTGTGCTTCTCTATATTATGCTATCCGAACTTTAATAATCTATTTTTTTTTTTTAATCTTTAATACATATTCATTTAAGATTTGTGTATGTCATAAGCTGTATCACATAAACTAAATAGTCTCATTCAGTTTGTGTATTTGTAGACAATGTAAAGTTGCTAGAAACTGCCATACAATGAATATGAAGGCTAATACAAGAAAAGTTTTATCTTACTTAGTCCTCCTGTTGGAATACGTTACGTCAAGCCTAGATTCATGGAAAAGGATATAGCATTAGGAATTAGGAATTAGATTTCTGGGCTTTCGGCATCTATGGTCACGTTAGCCCCTCACGTATGAGGAATGACGTCCCTCGTCGATCACATTATCCAAGGAAAGGGAAAGAAGAAAAGATTGGGGAAGGAAGGAAGCGACGTGGAATCTGTATGTCAAGTACCATCCCGGCATATGCCTGGTGTGAATGAGGAAAAACCCAGGAAAACCTCACTCAAGACGGCTGGTCTGAAAATTTTCGACCGAGTACTCTCACCGGAAATCGAATCCGGGACCGCTCGCACTAAAGGCGAGAGCGTTAGCAACTAAACTACTTGGGGCCACGAAAGGGAAATAGCATAATCCACTATAATAATAATAATAATAATAATAATAAGAAGAAGAAGAAGAAGAAGAAGAAGAAGAAGAAGAATTCCAAATATTACTATGAGTTAAGACTTCTGTAAAAGTAGATTTATAAGGCTAGACATACGTCTTCTACATTAGAATAAATTCTTCTATTACCTACAAGCAGGCGCGTATGCAGGAATTTAGTTCGGAAGTTCCAAAGGCTTTTCGCGGAGGCCCAAATTCAACATCAGAGTAAATTATATTAAAATTTGTAAAAATCATCCCTAAAATTAGACTAAATTTATAGAAAAGTTGGGATTTTGGGGATCCAAACTTCAAGGATCCATCCCTGCATACGTCCCTGTTCAAAAATTGCAAAAATTACCATTTACGTGCAGTACTTTTGAAGTAAAGTATAGCTGAAAACATGGATTTATTTGTTGGAGCTCAGCACTCTTTTTACCACCCTCCTACTTAAAGCTGGAAGCCTATCACACACCTTCCTAAAGTATGTAAGACAGGTTTATTGTTTAAAGTTAAATCCCTGCCATAACTTGGGTTTCGAATCAAGTACCCCTGCCGGGAGTTGAACGTCAGACCACATTCACACTTGGGTTGCCAACTCTGGAAAATAAAAAAATGCCCCCCTCCCAAAATTCCCTATAAGTCTAAGTATGAAGTATCTCTGTTCGGAACCATTCATGGAAAGGAAATGTACTATCGTGAACAATAGTGCATTAGCACCTGTAATCTGCATATCCTTAGTACATTTAGTCATAAGCTTAATATATACATTGTGCTATAAATGAGAAACTGAAATCGGTATTGGTCATTTTATTGTATTTACCAGTAGCTGCCACTTCTTTAAAATTGCTTCGAACTAGATACAAATTTGAGAAAACCGGCCATAAATGGGCTAGTAAGAAGTTTGTACAGCTCACCGGTTTTAATCAAAATAACAGCAATATTTCCGGCCAGGCCGGTGAAAAACTGGCCAGTTCGCAACCCTAATTCACACACACACACACACACACACACACACACAAAGAAAAACTCTATAGCTAATTTCTCACAAAGTCCCACACAGTAGAACAGAGCATTGTTTCGATTAATCGTCAATGAAATAAATTTTCTTTTATTTCTAATTTCAAGAACTCATAGAGCTTGCATTAAGTAAGCCATCAACGCTCTCGGACGAATACGTCGTTGAGTGCGTATTTACTTTCTGCAATACAACATACAACACGAATATTCATTAGTATGTGATAAGTTAGAACATTTGCTCAAGACATGATCTGCAGCATATGTCGTAAAACAGCATAACACTAACAACATCTGTAATATTATTAATTTATTCTGATTATATCGCTTTTCAATTTTGTGTTTTCTTTGTAAAGGTTCTGTATATCTGGTATATTCGGTAACTAGAGTTAGGATTTCTAGGAGCACACTATTTCATTTTACAGCAAAAACGATTTATCCCAAAGCACACGAGATGTCAAATGTTGCTTGCAGAAAGATAGTTCTAGTAGAAACAACATATGACAGAACTGCTCATGTAAAAGCATATGCTCACATAACTATTTGTATGAAGGATTACAGGAAATATAATTACGTTGTTCGTTACTTGATAATATACCACAGAAAGTGGATAGCAGAAAATAACTAGTATACGCTCTCATTGTCAGTAAATAGATACTTCTGATACCCTAAGAAGGTGATGGACTTAGTATTGAAATAACACGCTTACAGAGGTAGACAAATTCATCATCTATCGAACTGAACTAAATCAAGGAGTCTAACCTCTCTTGTGTTAGTTAATATGTATCAGCAGAAGCCAGCTTGACAGAAGTTTTCACTTTCGGAGTCCACTTGCTTTTTGAATCTCATTTATTTTCACATTCGTTTGGGCTTCGGCCCTAGGATACTTCATTCTGATGGCGGACTCTGGCAATACTAACGGACAATCGATTCTTGGTCGACATACAGGATTGTCAGTTTCTCTTTCTACAACTACAAACACTTCGCGTGCTCAAGCTGCACCCACTGGAACTACTAGTCGCACCCGACACTTTTCCTGGGAAAGTCAACCAGTTGCAAGCACATCTAAAAAGAGAGACATCCATCTAGAGTCAACTAAGTCTGCAAAGAGATTTTGTGGTAGATCTCTATCTTCTAGCGTCCAACCAATGGACACTGGATCGCCATCTTCAGAATCATTATCCGAAACTCTCAGCATAACTCCAGATCCCGTTTAAAATTTTCTACTAACTGACTTTGACCCGAAGTACACACATCCAAAGATAATCTTATTAAATATCGTAAATATCATGACAGATCATTAAATACGTTCCTCGTGCAAATGTAGAACAAATAGTCCACACTAGAAATGGATACATTATAAAATCAAAAGATCCAAATTTTGGAACCTATTTACGTAATAAGGCATCTTATGAAATCTTCGGAAAAGACGCAAAATTAACAAAAAAAAAAAGTCTGATTCTCGGCCTAAACAACCACCACCACCTAAGAAATTGCCAATGTTATCTGTCGTTATTCGTGGTGTTCTTCCAGAGTTTACGGGCGACGAAGTGCGCGAAGAGCTTATTCAAGAGGCCATTAACATTGACAAATGCATGCGCATTAAAAACAATAATGGGCCAACATATGTGATTCGTGTTTTATCCCAAAACCAGCAGGTTATCGATCATCTTCTGGCATACGGCGCACCTATTTATAAGAAAATTCATAGTGTAGAGCCTTCTAAAACTCCTGGTCCAGTGCCTCTTCGGTGCGAGAGATGTCAGACCTACAACTCTCATTTCACAAACAGCTGTCCAAATCAACCGCGATGCAGATATTGTGGCAATTAACATGAAACCAGGTTGTGCCAACATCAACAACAACCCCCAAAATGTACCACATGTGGTGAGATGCACCCCACATACAGCTACCGCTGCAAGGCAAAGCCCCCGGCAGAACCTACTCGCCCAGAGTTTACTGCACCCATTCGAAGTTCTGATAAAAGTACACCTCCAGCTCAATCTATTCTGCATCCACTCAGTATCGAAGATTTTCTTCGTTAGTTCACTATAGTGCTCCAGAACGTGCTGCCATTTCAACGCGATCATATACTTCACACCACAACTGCCATTGCAAAATCTTTCTTTAACATCAATATGCATGGTACATATTGTATTTAAGACAGTATGCTCATTTTCAAATCACGCCTCTTGAAACCGTCGTTTAAAGCCATGTCCTTTCTGATCCTAATTATGAATTTGTTGTTTCTTAATATTCGATCTTTCCAGCAACACAAACTTCTCTTAGAACATCTCTTGATGAAAGAACAAATTGATATTTTTGCTCTCAATGAAACTGCACTCAAACCTAATGTCACAGCTCGCATCAAGGGTTATCTCCTTCACCGACATGATTATATAGGACCGGCCGCCAGAGCTCAAGGTGGAGTTGCAGTAGATTTTTCACCAAAATTACCATACCGACAATATCATCCACAGACTTTTGACAATCATCCAGAACATCTTATGTTATCCATTTATTATCCCTCCATTGTTCTCAATGTTGCTACAATCTATATCCGGCCGAAACACCCAATACCATTTGATTTTTTCAATTACATTGCCCAGAATTTTCGGAATATCATAATTATGGCTGATATCAATATTCACAGTCGCAACGACCGAGAAATATAACAATTTATCAACTACGTAATTCAACAGCTATATTTACATATCCATGCCTTTACCTAGTCATACCAGACCAAGTAGTCCAACAACACCAGATGCTGTAATTACGTCACTTAATTGTAATATCCAGGTACTTGACACAATAGGCAGCGATCACTGCCCAGTAAAATTAACGCTCAATAAGGGCCGTTACTGCAACAATACTCTGGTGTTCCGTACCGTCAAACGTTACGATAAAGCAGATTGGAATACGTATAGGACAACCATTGAAAAATATATTACTGATCTTACAGCACCAACTACTGAATCTGAATTGTATAACACTATCTCCTGACTTACAGACATCTTAACCTCTAATGTTGAAGCATCTATTCCTATGGACAAAATTTGTCCCTATAAACCAAAATTACCGCCTCACTATCTGATCATTGTAAAACGTGCACGGCAGCACATTCGAGAATACCATCGTACTGGAAACGAGGCACATCTTCATTGCTATAAACAATGACAACTAGCAGTGAAAAACTACCTTATTGCATATAAATGGAGACACTGGATTAGTGCTTGCAATAAGTTGCGAGACGAAGCACATCCTACCCGCTACTGGAAGAAATTTCACCAATTAACGGGAAAGAATACTGTTACAACATATCCGCTCCATCTCAATAGAGTTCCACTACTCTCAGACACAGACAAAGCAAATGCTTTTGCAGATCAACTTCAAGCAGTATTCACTCCAAATGAGTCTCCATGCCAGAGCGAATGTGTTGATATTTCCAGTGTACCTTCTCTACCTACAACCCTCTGTAACACTCCAAATCGACTTAAATCATCCTCTTACCAGACCAATTACTGCTTCCGAATTACATTCCGCTCTCCGTTGGAAAACGCAACACAGCTCCAAGAATAGATAGCATCTCTTATAGGATGCGGAAAGAATCCCCGCCTCTCTTTATTTCTTTATTAATATCTATTGATAATTTATATATGGCTTGCTGCGGAAACTACAGTCACTCCGATTACCCACTTGCTACATTCTTCTCATTTACTCATTTTTCAAGTAATCGAAAGCGTATGTTTCAATAGGAAATATCCTATCTAGACCTATTTTTCCTCAAACAGACATACATCAGGGATCTGCACTCAGTCCATTATTATATATCTTATATGCCTCAGATATGCCTCGACCACCGCCTAATGTCTACATTTTCCAATATGCTGACGACACAGCATTTTTATTGCTCGGGAAAACTATGCTTCAGATCAGCAGAAGCCTACATCTGGCACTCGACAATTTTCTCATCTGGTGCAGGAAGTAGAAATTAACTGTCAGTTCAGAGAAAACACAATCTTTTGTTTTCTTTCCACCTAAAAGTAGAACTAAAGTACACCGAAATCCTGCTAATCTTTCTATATCACTTGACGGGCATTTTCTTCGATACCAAACTAATCTGGAAGCCTCACTTTCAGAAACTGGCACAAAAAGCATCCACTAGATACGGGCACAACTTGGGGACTAAGTGCGGATGTCTTACTACAGACATACAAAGTTTTTCTCCGGCCTCTTCTCACTTTTGGCCACATTGCCTGGTGCCACGCTTCACCTAAACTCTACGAGAAGTTAACAGTTATGAAACGCCATGTTATTCGCCTGGCATATCGGATTCGCTTGCCATATCCAAATTACATGACCTACGAACACATCGACTTTCCAGCCATTTTCGATCATCTTGCTACACTCCGGACAAGATACATTCAATCACGCATTATAAATGCTCATCCACTCTATCTGGATACTTCAAGACTTGATTTGATGCCCTTACGGATGCTCCATCTCAATACCAGCACTCACCGCTCAACATATTCACCACACTCTATGTTAAAACAACAAATTTGGTCACCGCAGAGAGAACAATATTTGACATTTACGTCGTCAGAGATTATATACCTCTTTTTTTTCATTTTAGCACATGTTCTTTACTTATCACAACATTGGGCTATCATTACGTCTTACATCAGTCTCGAGTCCCCCTGAGACAGGAGATTTAACCATCATGTGTCTTAGCTAATATTCCCAATGTGTTTGTGACGTCAATGCACCTCATATCATCATCATACCTGCTTATATATACAGAGGTTGTTCAATCTACATATGGCCAATTTCGACTTACCTAAAAATTTAGAATAATCCATGGCGCCAGGTCCGTAAGTGCTCGATGTGTTTCCCTTGGTTCCTAACAATAGCCCGACAGCGTAATTTCCACTGTAATATACTTCTCTGAAGAACTGAGTGGGGAATCTTGTCCCATTCCCTTTGCACTGCTTTCCAAAATCCTTCCACAGTTGTCACACGCCATTTTCCCAAAGCCTGCTTCAGCAATCCAAATCCACAAAAGTTCATAGAACTTGCATCTGGAGATTTAACAGGTACATCATTGAAAGGTATCACCTGTATACCACTTACCTCCTCCATCTCCCTGTAGAATGCAAGGGACGATCGTGAGGTGTGTGATGAGGCCTTGTCCATGTGAATGCGCACCAGATTGGCGTCATTTCCGTACATTGTTGGAATCTCATGCTCGTAGATCGGCCTCATGATCTACTCCAAAATACTGCGAATTTATTTTGCAGTTTTTCGCCACCCTACGAATCTTCAGTTTACCTCGGTAACAGTAACCAGTAACGACCATGAATCCTTTTGGGAAGGATTCTTTACAGACACGGACCCACCTTCTGAAGTTCTTGGTGCCTTTCTTTCGGTACATGATGGCTCTGGTTTGCCGCAGTCGGAAAGGTAAATCCATGCTTCATCGAGCGTTACGACGTACATCCACCTTTGTTTTGTCAGATGCCGTTCGTACAGCTTCCGGGCGTTACGCTTTCGTTCCTTAGCCGCGAGCTTTCATGACTTTTTCCAGCTTGAGTTGATGGTGTAACGTCCAGCTCACAGTCTCCAAAGACACGTCAAGACGATTAGCCATACACCTTTGCGTTGACGGATTTTCTTGCATTGCCATTTTGCAAAGTTTCCTCTGCATGGTGAAGATGGCCTTGGTGCATTCCCGCTTCCTAGGCAACTTCGTTGGTGATCCAAATGGTGGAGCTTCGTTGCTCTTGTACTTTTTAATAACATTTTTTATTCCACTTAAACTGATGTTGCAACCATTCTTCTTGCACTGTTTTCTAATGACAGAAACACTAAAGTGGGCATCATAAAGAGCCGCAACATAGCCTTCCCAAAACCGGCTTAGTTTGAGCGGCATTTTGGTCACAGAGCGGAAACCCACACACTTGGAAACAAATTTAACACAACACTCACAATAATGGTCCTGTTTCGTGCGTTATTGTCGTCCGCGCGGAAAAGCAACCGGCCCCAGGAAGCCACTGCACAACACTGCAGGACGTCATGAGCCAAGTCGGGTGAGTCCATTCTGCCCGGGAGGGGGAAGTAACGAAATCGGCAAAACGTAGGCTGAACAACCTCTGTATAATATACCTAGTTATATTTATCCTTTAATTATATTATATTTGTATATTTCCACCATTTGTATGATATCTTGCACTACATTATATATTGTTTTGTTTTTCAAGACTAATTTTACGTAGTTTTTTCTTTTCTCAATTTGTTGTTCTTTTGCATTGCACTTAGACCATCTATTGTACCTGTATTAGCATCACCAACATGTATTGAAATCTATGCCAAAGAGAGGGCGTAACCCTCTAATGGCCGGGGTTAGTTTGTTTGATATGAAACCAAGTATCAAGGAATAAACAAAAATAGATTATTAAAAAAAATTCCTAAATCTAATCCCTTACCTAATAAAAATAGACAAATTGAATTATTTTTTCACCATCATATTTTGCTGTGTAGTATACTTCTGTGAGACAAGAGTTAAATAGTTTTACCAAAGGAAAGCTTGAGGTTAGTCTTCAGAAGAACATCTATTCCAACTGAGTACGAAATTTAGTTCAGTGCTCTCTGTAGATGTGGTAAGCAGTGCTCTCTAGATCTCTTATCTCCATGTAGATATGTACGTAGAATACTTGGAGATGCATAATATTATATAGGTCCACAACAGCTTTGTTTTCCTTTCTATTATAAGTATTAATCTATTCAACATATATTAGATAAACGGGGAGATGTCAAAATAACTGAAGGAAATTACACATTTTTCGTCCTTGTAGCATTTTTAGCCTTTCTATTTTAGATTTCCAAACTATGTTATGGGTAAAGGTTGGAAGTTTTATAGAACGGCTTAGTCCATCCGTCTGTCTATCTATTGATTGATATCAGAGCAAAAACTGTGATAGATATCGAGATGCATATTTTTTTGCAATCGAATAAGCATCCCAAGGAGCGGTTCCATTTCTTCGGTCAATTCTCTATTTAAACCGGAAATTGTTGAAATTAACTATTTCCAGTTGCAACATTTATCGTCATAGAACGAAAACGGAAACGAATAGCGAGAAGTGTTTTGTTGCAAACGATTCAGCGTCTCCATACAACGTGCTATGACGATCTACAATACTCTACTGAAAACGGAAGTGGTTCAAGTGCATTATTACTTCCGGTTTCAATATCGGTTTCAACGTTTATCGTCGTAGAATGAACATGATAACAGATAGCGAGAAGTGGCTTTCTGCAAACGTTTTAGTGTCTCAAGACATCATAACATGACTAACCACAACACTCTACCAATAGCAGAAGTGGTTCAAATTTACTATTACTTCCAGTTTCAATTCTGATTTCCCTATAAAAAAAAAAAAAAACAGTAACTGCTATCAAGATGTGATTTTTTGCAATCGATTCAGTGTCCCAAGAATAGGTTCCATCTGTTTCCTCAACCTTTTTTTCAAATCGGAAATGATTAAATAAGCGACTTCCTACTTCAACATTTATCGTCATAAAACGAAAACTGTAATAGATAGCAAGAAGTGTTTTATGAGAAATAATCCAATGTCTCAAGACAACATAACACGACTACCCATGACACTTTATCAAAATTGGAAATGGTTCGAATTTACTCTTACTTCCGGCTTCAATATCGGTTTCAATGTTTATCGCCATAGAACAATAATGATAACAGATAGCGAGAAGCTTTTTTTTTTTTGGTAAACGATTTAGCGTGTCAGGACAGCATATCATGATTATCCACAACATTCTACCAAAACCGAAAATGGCTCAAATCTATATTACTTCCGGTTTCAATACTGATTTTCGTAAAGGAAGAGCGATAAATGTTATCAAAATTAGGATTTTTTGCAAGCGATTCAGAATCATAAGGATTGGTAGGTTTTATCTCCATTGAAACCGAAAGTAGTTAAAATTAGCCATTTCCGGTTTCAGCGTTTATCATCACATAACAAACACGGTAGTAGATTGGTTTTATACTGTGCTAATACAAATTATAATTAATTCTATCAAGAAAGATGAGAAACTAATCATAAATTGCGGTTGGATCCACTATTCTATTTAGTTATACAAAGACAATTTTGTAAAATTCATAAAAGACTTGCAAACTACAAACAAAAATAATAATTAATGAACACAATATTCATATCCTCTACCATAGTCAATTATAAAAATAGAAACAAAGTTTAAAATCATTACAAATGTAAATTTTTATAAACGAATTGGATTTAATGTATTCGTCTTCGTAATTGACGTTCGATCAATAAATTTGAAGCTGAGTGTCGATAATCTTCAAATAAATACGAGAAGTGACTGAAGCTTATTACGTAGTGTGTATGTTCATCAAAGTAAGAGAAGGAGATACCTATAAGGCGATAATATACCTAGATAAAAGAGAAATAAAGTTGCGAAATAATACAGTAATTTCAGTTGTTTTTATTGGTTAGACCTACCAGATCGTTGCAAAATGTAAGAAGTGCTGGTTGTTAGTCACAATTGATACCTCAGTTCATAAATGAAGTTGGCAGTAATTTTTATTGAAGTGTGTTTACATCGTACTACAAATTGTTTCAAGTAGTATGGCTTCACTGTTAGGGGAAATCAAAGAGCAATTATATATATGTCGAGTGTTTTAAAAACAACGCCCGTCAAAATAAAGCGCAATATATATATATATATATATATATATATATATATATATATATATATATATATATATATATATATATATATATATATATATATATATAATTGTATATCTTTCGGGTCCTTGTCTGGAGATGTGAATTGCACTATGTGGTAAGGTTGCAGATAAAGAACCTCAGAGAAGATCTACCAATCCATCAAATTTAGTTACATCGATTCTTTCCAGATGGCGGTTAAAGTCGGTAGACATTGAAGCTAGCCATTTGTTAGCGTAACAATCAGTGTAAGTGCTTCATGGATTCGAGGAGTAATATGCTAATAGTTCCAAGTTAATCTGTGCGAAAGTTTTAAGTAGTTCCCTGCTACCCGAACACACCGACTTCAACGGTTTTTCCACTTCTGGAAGCATTCCTGAAAATTACTTTTTGAAAAAGTGTGATGAACTATCTCCGTATTTGCGTGGATATCTTCAGTTGAGTCAAATTTCTTGCCTTTCAGCAACAATTTTATTTAGGAAACAGATAGAAGTGAGCAAGGGCCAAATCAGTGGAATAGGGAATTGCGAAAGCGCAGGAATGTTGAATTTGCCCAGAAATTTCTGGATCGATAATGCACAATTTTGGAATGAATTGATGCATGTTCAAATCGTCAATTAAGATTGACTAAATCGTGTAAAAACTTGAATTCAGGTCGTCACCCATCTCCCTAATTGTAAGTCTACGGTCCGAGTGAACTAAATCGAGAAGTTTCATAATGCTTCATAATGTTGGATTTTGACGTGGAAGGCTGGCCGGACAGGGAGTCATCTTCAACTGATTCGCTGCCATCTTTGAATCTATTAAACCAGGTAAACACGTTTGACTGTGCCAGACATTATCACTAAAAGCTGTTTTTAAGAGTTCATGAGTATTCCAAACAGTTTTCCCGATTTTAAAACAAAATTTTACACAAAAGAATTGTTCCAGTTTTTCTTCCACTTTGCGTAATTAATAATCCGCCATGACACACACACACACACACACACACACACACACACATACACTCAACAGTTTGTTACGCTGTACTGAACAAAGATATCGCAGTGATTCTTGCAGCACGTATCAAGGTTACACCAAGCCACCACTCCCACGCTAACGGACGATTATATATTTATTCCTCTTGAGCAGTGGCGCAACCTG
The DNA here is from genome assembly GCF_964235325.1 of Thermobia domestica. Lineage (NCBI taxonomy): Eukaryota > Metazoa > Arthropoda > Insecta > Zygentoma > Lepismatidae > Thermobia > Thermobia domestica. The sequence continues at coordinate 175,715,563 of NC_137463.1, read as the reverse complement.
TCTTAAAACTTTCAAATCACACCTCGTATAAATGTAGATATACAATTTGTTAGTTTAGAATGTATATTTCTTATATACAGTATATAAATAGGTACATAATCTATTCCAGCAGAATATCAACTGTATCACATTGGCAACAAACGACATTTTTTAGCACCATCAAAATTAAGTAAAACACAGCTAAGATTCCGAACCCTACAATACGTTTTGTCAGTTTTTGTAGAAATCATAATTTGAGAATGATTAAAAAGAATTAAGAAATATATAGAATGAGAAAGAATAAGTGGAAAAAGGAGCGACAATGTGTATATATATATATATATATATATATATATATATATATATATATATATATATATATATATATATGTGTGTGTGTGTGTGTGTGTGTTTGTGTGTGTGTGTGTGAATGAATGAATGACATAATAAAATGAAAGTTCTTTTGTTGTCATCACAACAGTTGAATCATAATAGAGTCTGGAACTGCGACCAAAAGTCAATTTAATTACAGATTGTCATCGTAGTAACAGACCAACATTGTTCAAGAAAGGCCAGAACCAGCAAGGAGAAAGAAATGAAGAAACTTTAAGGTAGAGACAGAGAGAGAGAGAGAACTGATTCCATAGAAATGTTTCAATCTTTGAACAGTTTTATTCAAGCTCCGTTAGTTCTAGCTCAGTGCAAAAGTCTTTCGTTGAATATAAAGAAAAGTTTGGTCACAAAAGGTCTCTTTGTGTGTCTCATTTGGTCTATACTGAAGTTTTCCTGCAAACGCCAGCAACATTTAAAACACTTCTCTTGTACACATTATACTAATGTGAAATAAAAACTCATAGAGCAATGAAATCACAGATGCATATTTATAACTGTCAATTTTATAAGAACTTTCATGGACACATATAAATTAAAACTTAAATGAAATTAGATATTGTACCAGTGTTTTCCTCTCAGCAAGTGGTTATTGTGCGTAACTTTGGTTCGCGTGGTTCCAACTTCATTTTCTGATGAGAGTATAGAAGTTTTGGTGCCGACTCGGAATTGTGAGACAGTTGAGGAACAATCTGGTCAAAAAAAAAAAAAAAAAAAGTCAGAAATAACGACGCGCTGAACATTCACTTACAACATGCGCTATTTTACTGTCCAATGCTCTTCGTAAGCTTTCATGCGATTGCAGTGGCGGCTTTTGAGGGATGTCACATCAGTGAAATTAGAGTTTTACCGCTGTGGGAGGAGGACTCGACTAATATATTAGTTCTTATATAAAAGAATTGGAACATTTGGCGGGTTATCTTCCATTCGATTGTGGTGATTGAATTTTGATTTTTGTCGATAGTGCGAGAAGGTTTCGTTTACTTTCGGCATGTTGACAGATAATTAATGTCCAACTCATCAAAATATGTTTGTTCCTGTAGAGTACGATGATTTAGCGGTAGAGGTGGTCATGGATCGATTCCTGGACATGCGAGTTACTAATGTTCACTTCTTGTATTTTCTTCCCTTTTCCTCCCATGTTCTCATGTCAACAAGTCTTCCATTATCATTCAGTTGAATTCTTTTTAACTTTCTCCAAAAATAGAGATCCGTATGTATGTATGTATAACATTATGTATATCGCAATGGTTTTATAGGTAGAGACTAAATGACGGTCCGGGCTAGTTTTTCCCCTTCACCAATTTATTATAAAAATTAATTACAAATATCTTTGATTACAAAGAGTAAAATAGTATCTATCTCGTTGTTGACCAGATGAGAGGAAATGGGTGTTTTGCATGGTGCCCCTTCTCTCAAAGCAGTCTCCAAGGCACCTGCAGGTTCTGGCGAGTCTTGAAGGAAATCCCCCTCAGCCCAATGCAGCTTCATGAGGCTTGGTAGTAGTAAGGATCCCTAGTCCAATGCGACCTCGAGTAAGAAAAGGTGTACCTCTAGTCCAATGCGACCTCAAGGCAGGTGATGGTTAATTGATCAGTTGGTCGACTGATGCCAGGTCCCTCGGTGATTGGGCTTTTATTTGTCTCCTTCGGGTCCTTTCGTGAAGTCCGTCTTCTTTCGGTTTCCCTCGGTGTCTTTCGTGTCGGCTTCTTGTCTGCTACATAGTTTACAATCAATAACACGTGGTGTATTGACATGTGCTTCTGTCGTGATGTGGGATCCTTACCATATGTTCACGCATAACTCACACTAGTTTTAATGATTATTCTTTTGTTTGAAAGAGTATACTTCCTCGGTTGTCCCATGTAAACTTAATCAGAATTTAATTATAGTCTCCGAAGTTACATCGTGAGACTCTTCAACGGAACACAGCGTTAATGTACCGACTGTATTTTCAAGCATAACTTCGACTTAGTTGCATCGATTTTGATTATAGTTCCACTGGATGATTTTATGCAATTTTCATTAGGAGCTATTGGTACTCTTTGGAGTTTAATCATGAAACTCCTCAACAGTATGTGTGTGGGTGAGTGCGGTACTTCATTTCTCTACAACTACTGGCCGGATCTGTACGAAATTTGATGAACAAGTAACCCATCGTCCAAGGAATAAAGCTCGCTATATTTGGTGGCCAAGCTCCGCCAAGGACAGGCTCTGCTCGGCTACAGAGGCTGTGTTCTACAGCTTCGAATGCTTCTGAGTTTGTTGCAACTCGGTTTGTTCAATTACTCTGTCTGTCCGTCGGGGAGACAAACATTTCAAGAAGTACTTGATGTATCATCATCAATTTTGGCCATGATGTTAGGAATCGAGTTTGTTGATGGAGGTGATCCATCCACAGCAAGTAGTAAAAATAAACCATTTCCACTTTTAACGTTGATCATCATAGAGCTAAAACGGTAATAGATAGCAAGAAGCAGTTTCCTACAATCGATTAAGCGTTTCAAGAATATATATCTTATCTCATCACTCTGATGTCTCTACTAAAACAGCAAGTGGCAAGAATCAACCACTTCAGGTTTTAACGTTGATCGCTATGGAGAAAAACTGTACTGATAGCCAGAAGCAGTTTTTTGCCATAAATCACTAAGAACAAGCACTTTCCCAGACAAGTGGAAAACAGCTTTAATTTGTCCAATTCTGAAATTCACCAATAGCCAAGATGTTACCAACTTTCGACCCATAGCAATATTACCTGCTTTTGCCAAAGTATTTGAGCATATCTTGAATCGACGAATCCTTAATCATGTCAAACCGGTCCTTAATCATCTCAATTAAACAACATGGCTTTATTTCACAAAGGTCCACAATAACAAATCTTGCAATTATAGCGAATTCATTAGATGTAGGCAGTCAAGTAGATGTGATTTATATTGACTTTGAAAAAGCTTTTGACAAAGTTAATCATAACATATTACTAGAAAAATTAAAGCTTTTCCACTTATCTCCGTCCCTGATTAAATTCTTCTCATCATACCTATCTAATCGTAAATAATCCGTTCTTTTTAATGCATACAAATCCAAAGAATATATTGCATCTTCAGGAGTCCCTCAGGGTTCAAATTTAGGACCATTGTTATTTCTCTTGTTTATTAATGGCTTACCTGACTATTCCTACCATGAAAAATTATTATATGCCGATGATCTAAAATTAATTCTGTGGACGACAACTTAAAACTGGAGCAAGGTCTAGATCATATTGGTAACTGATGCTCTTCCAATTAACTTGGAGTCAATGCAAGCGAGTGCAAAGTGTTATAATTCACTAGGAGCAAATCACCTCGTCACTTTGATTATGAAATTAATAAATATGTAGTAAATAGGCATGATTCAGTTAAAGATCTTGGTGTTACTTTTGATACTAAGTTAACGTTTGAGAGTCACATTGTAAATATAACAAGTGAAGCATTCAAGCTATTAGGATTCATAGTTAGAACGGGAAAAGAATTTAAGAACTGTTCAACATTACAGAAGTTGTATATACAATCCATATGTTCGCTCAAAGTTGGAGTATGCTTCTACTTTTTGGAATCCGACTCACAGAAAACATCGTAAGCAATTAGAAAGAATACAGATATTTTTTTTAAAAAAATTTCTAACATATAAAGAAACACATTTATCCTATTTATGACAACTGTAAACCTTCCACCCCCCTGGTCAGTTATTGAAAACAATAATTATTATAATTTTTCTTTTTTACAAAACCTGTTAAGAGTGAACTGGAAATTTTCCATCTATCACACAGTGCGAAACATGATAACGCCCTGAAGACAAGCACTTGACAAGCGCAGGTACTTGCGAGAAATTTCCTCGGTATAAGGATTGCTCGATGTACCGACAAAGTTCTAAATACATTATTCTGCTCCTCTTTAGTGAGTAAATATTTTGGTTACCAGTATAACAGTTGTTTTGTGTTATTGTGATGTAAATTACGATGAACATGTACCACCATTTAATACTATACTATTTACTTGTCGTAAAAATGATAGGCCTATACCTACAGTGAGGCCCGTGACGCCATTTAGTGCTCTGTGATTGGCCCGCCCACTGTTCCAAGTTGAATACCCCTGTTCTATATCCACCATAATTTCTCTACTTTACCGGAAATTGCAGAAATCATTCATTTCCGATGTTAACGTTGATCACCGTACAACAAAAGCGGTAATAGATACTGATAAGTGGTTTCCTCCAATCAATTAAGGGTTCCAAGAACAAATTTCATCTCCATCATTAACTCTCTAGTGAAACCAGAAGTCATAAAATTCACTACAACTTCCGGTTTCAATATTGATCTACATATATCAAAATCAATGAGATAGTAAGAATTTTTAATCAACTTAGCATTCTAAGAAAAAGGACCATCTTCTCTCTATTGAAACTGTAAGTGGAGAAATCAACCACTTCTGGTTTTAATGTTGGTCACTATAGAGTAAAAACTATAATAGAAAGCAAGAATTGGTTTTCAGCACTCAATTAAGCATCCCAAGAATATATTCTATTTTCACTGTAATCTTTCTTCTAAAACCGGAAGTGGTAGAAATCTACTACCACTTCCGGTTGCAATATTAGTTGGGAAAATATAACGTCTTTCAGACCAAATTCCTCCACGTGGTGTACACGTAACATTGCTACTTGTTTTATTCCTATACTTATTCCATATTTACTAGTTGGTAACATTGAGGTTTGTTTCTTCGAAAAGAAAACTACATCCCAAAAATATGTCATATTGAGATTTTTTATTTGTCAGAGTAGGTAAAAAAAAAAATGTTATAGCACAGTGTGCGCACGTGCGAACGCATGTCAGGTTTATTGTGTATATCGGCTCTTGTGTCCTCCAACTGCGTTAGTACATATTGCACTAGAGCAGATGTCTTTAAAAGCCAAATACTGTCGGTATAGTAGCTGGTGACGCTGGAAGACTTAATAGAAAAATGATTCTGCATTTTCTTTGAGCGGACAAAAAAAGAAATATAAGGACACTAAAAAGAGGATGTGCAAACTATGAGGGGAGAAATTGGTGTTCACAATGGGAGACACATGAAGAATAGAGACATCTCATGGACACGTTTCCTAATAACTCCCTTGGTGGTTATTCATTTTGCCAAAGGGCGAAAATTATTCCACGATCCCTCAAACACAAAGTTACACTCTAACTGATCATTCATCACCACAACTCTTTTTTGGATTGGTCTTTCGACGTTATTTTCCCTCCTCCTGCCTAATCGTCCATCCGTCTGTCTGTCTAGACTCTAGAAGTTAGACGTAACGTTCATTTCGTGTTTCATCTCTATAATGACAGCTTTCAAGGGTCCTGGAGAGAGAGAAAGTAAGTTTGAAGGGTGGGGGACGAGGAAGTACAATGGCCAATACACCCAACAGACAGACTATCTAATTGGTGGTTGTTCACGGGGGGTTAATGTTAAGTAAGAAAGTGGGAACTTTTTTTTTTTTTTTTTTTTAAGCAGAAACCAGCTGTTCATTACTTTTGCACTTGCGCAAATGTAACTATTTACTCCTGAAGAGATAATGAGAAGGAAATATCCCTCATCGTAAGAGGGATATTACGTTGGGCGCACTGAATCAATAAGGAACTGGAAAAAGTGAAGTATGTTTTGGCAATAGTCTAATGAGACTAATTTCTCAACGTTACACTATTTGTAATGCGAGAATTGTTTAGCGCAAACAACTAATAATAATAATAATAATAATAATAATAATAATAATAATAATAATAATAATAATAATAATAATAATAATAATAATAATAATAATAAACTGTAACAAAAATATGGGAATTTTTCAATACTGGATCAATTTGTTTACATCTAATGCTGTGGTACAGTACAACTGTAATTACTAGAGACCGGATGTTACGCAAAATGCGTATTCTTTAGTATTAAAGTCATGACCAAAAATAACGTTTTAAAGTTTATATGGGGATTTACAGTTTCAATTTAAGCCAATTTTATTTTGCCTATTTTACCTATTTCGCCCATTCCTGCTTAAATAATGGCTTTAGTGCCTAATGTTGCCTATTCTATGCATTTTCTTCAAAATAAGACTTTATTGGGGGGATATATAATTTAGTGTTTCAACAAAGGATTCTCCATCTTCCGAGAAATATAAGTGTTGTTTGTAGTGATAAGATGTTGTAAAACTTTGGACTCCTATGTGTGCTTATAAAGTGCTGTAAAACTGTGGACTGGTGTATGTACTGATAAAGTGTATAAAATTTGGATTGTTATGTGTAGTGATAAAGCGCTATAGAGAACACTTTTGCCAAGTAACATGGAATACATGTCAAGCTTCGTTTTTATATATACAATAAAAGAAGATATTAACGAACGGGTATGTTTCTATATTTTTTGAACATTATCTATGACTTTTATCTCCATTAGTTCCAGTTGCATTTTAGTGTCTATTTTACTGCCTATTTTCCAGATTTTTAATGCCTAAACATCCGGTCTCTAGTAATTATGTATATGTGGTTAAAATAGTACGTGTAGCACTCACTGTTAGGTAAAGACAAACAATAGATACAATCTACTAGTAGCCATTTTTCTTTTAATTTAATTTAATTTATTATTATTATTATTATTATTATTATTATTATTATTATTATTATTATTATGTATTCTGCCTTTTATCAGGTCCTGGGACTAATGGGGATTTTTATTTTTTAAAGTTTGGGCCTGTAAATGTTTCTTCCACGTTTTTCGATCTTCAGCTTCCTCTTTAAACTAACAATATTTTCTTATTTCTTCAAATCATCGATCATTTCTGTTCTTCTTCTTCCTATTCCTCGTTTTCCTTCCATATTTCTATCTATGGCGGTATGAAGAAAACAATTTCTTCGCAAGATGTGTCCAATCCAATTGCCCTCCCTACGAAGGATGCTGGCTAAAAAAGTCCTCTTTTCTCCTGTCCATTTTAGAACATCTTTGTTTGTTGCTCTCTCTTTCCATTTTATCTTCCTCCAACACCACATTTCAAAGCTCTCTAAAACATTCCTTAAAAAAAGAACCTGTTCCACGAATAAAAACTATCTATTACTATTTTTGGACAATATATTTTATCGCCATAAAAATTATATTTCTTTGATTTTCGAAAAATGCACATTAGAATTTGCTCTCAAGTATGTCATTTTGTTGAGCATGGTGCCATCTATTGATTGATATAAATCTTATCATTGTACACTCAGCAACATAAGTTCTTTCCGTTTGGTAAAAATTTATTTTGGGAATAACCGTGGAATGTACATACTTTAATCGAGTTTCATGGCTGGAATGTACAGAAAATTGCATTCTTTTTTTTTTTTAATTTATCGAAAACTGTACTCAAATTGTCCTTCCATTCGGAAGTTATTTACGAAACTAATTTCATCAAACGAAAAGAACTTTTGTCGCTGACTGTACAATATATTATAATAAAATAAAAATTAAAAAGTTTAAGAATTAATTATCCCACATACCACAAGTACGTCCACGGGATGTCAGAGACAGAGCCCGCAACGGATGACGGGACATCCCGGGATATCCGAATGTGCTCCCGGGACATTCACAGGATTTCCGCGGGAGATTCAGATGTCCACTAATATCCCGGGATACGGGATATTCAACGGGACCACGAAGGGATGTCTACTGGTTTTCCCTCGGACCTCCTGTCCCATCTGGGACGTCCTGTGGACATCCTACATGGGAATCCTTCAGGATGTCCCATGCAGGAAGTCCATGGGATGTCTTCTCATTGTCCCGATAATCCCGGGAACCGAATGGGATGATTGGGATCAAAATGGGACATCCCAGGGACGTAGTGTGCTATGTGGGTATAATTTTGAGTTATATTTCATCAATTACACCTTTTACTGTCGTATTGTCGTAGAGTCATAAGGAAAGTTTTGAGGGTATACTTCAAAACTACATTTATCTTAATTAGTAATCTTGCTATAGTACAGCATTATATCTTAGGTTTACAAAAAAATTTGAAAATTTTCTCAAAAACTACGCATAAGATTTTAGTCAACCATGCCATTTTGTTCAGCTCAATGTGTCTATCGATTAGTATATGTCATCCCACATAGCACACGGACGTTCACGGTGCCGCCTCCGAAACTGATCCGCAATGGACAATGGGACATTCCGGGATCTTCCGAATTTGCTCCCCGGACATCCATAGGACCTCCGCGGAATATCCAGATGTCCGCTAATATCCCGAGAAACGGGATATTCAACGGGACCTCCAAGTAATGTCCGCTGGTAAATCGTGCGATAGTGTGGTCCTAGCTATGTCCTGTCCCATCTGGGACGTCCCATGGACATAATACGTGAAAATCCTTTAGGACGTCCCATGCAGGACGTCCATGGGATGTCTACTCATTTTCCCGATAATCTCGGAACTGGTATACGGACAAAATCTCGCGGCCGAAACATCGCCGCCCAGAATCTCGCCGGCCAAAACCTCGCGGGACAAAATCTCGCCGGGCCAAAACCTCGCGTGGCCAAAACCTCGCCGCCCAAAACCTCGCGGGACAAAATCTCGCCGGGCCAAAACCTCGCGTGGCCAAAACCTCGCCGCCCAAAACCTCGCGGGACAAAATCTCGCCAGGCCAAAACCTCGCCGCGAATGAAACTTTACTTTAAAATTAACCCAATGTGTTTCCTAATATTCAATTCCACATTACAAATAATAATAATAATAATAATAATAATAATAATAATAATAATAATAATAATAATAATAATATACAAAACATCGGGCTTTCTCGGGTTATTCCCGTTTCCTCCCACTTTCTTTATTCGATCATTTCCTTCATCCTTGTCATCTACGTCTCCTTTAACCTATAGGACATAATCAAGGGACGTCGTAAAAACTCATATATTGTTTCATATTTTCAAAAATATTATTAGATTTTTGTTAAAATTTTAAGTTTTTGGATGTTCCAAAGTTCACGAAACTAACCTCGTTAGTTGTCATTACTTTCCTTATGCAGACTTTCTTTCCCTATAACCAGTTTAAAAACATCCTGTCGCCCTACCTTCACATTGTAATCCTCTAATACAGAAATAGAATTTTCATATGGTATTGCGGGACTTGGTCAAATACCCGTGATACTTCTTCTGAAACAGCGTCTTTTATACCGTCATCCTTATCATCTGTTGGAACATTTACATTTTGGTCAGGCGAGATTTTGGGTATGGCGATATTTTGGGGCGCGAGGTTTTGGCCCGGCGAGATTTTGGCCCGCAAGGTTTTGGGTGGCGAGGTTTTGGCCAGGCGAGGTTTTGGCCCGCGAGGTTTTGGGAGGCGAGGTTTTGGCCAGGCGGGGTTTTGGCCCGGCGAGATTTTGTCCCGCGAGGTTTTGGGCGGCGAGGTTTTGGCCAGGCGAGGTTTCGGCCTGGCGAGATTTTGGGCCGCGAGGTTTTGGGAGGCGAGGTTTTGGCCAGGCGAGGTTTTGGTCCGCGAGGTTGTCGCCGCGAGGTTCTGGCCGCGAGGTTTTGTACCCATACCCTCGGAACTTTATGGGATAATTGGGATCAAAATGGGACGTCCTAGGGACGTCGTGTGCTATACGGGATCTTTGGATTGTTTTTCGTTATGAGCTAATAATGTAGAAATATGAAGAGAATGGAAGTTTACACAGGGTGTTTCAAAACAACACCGACAGAGTTTGGGAGGAGATTCCTGACACCAAGAAAAGACGAAAAGTATAGACCAACCTGGGCGCACAAGTGCTTCCTTTCGGAGTTATAGGCAGCCGAAAAAATGAAAATAAAATGAACTTTAAAGGTCCATAGCTCAAAGACTATGAGACCCACAGTAGTCGGATCAAGATTTCACTTAGGAATTAATATTTGCCCTATCGAAAAATACATGTTTCAGAATCCTAAGGTACTCACGCAACAATTTTTATAGAGGGATTTGGCTACAGGCATTTAATTGGAAGTATACCTACTCACCAACCACCTCTATAAAACTTGTTGCGGAAGTATCGCAGGATTCTGAAACTTGGATATTTTAATAGGACACATATAGTTCCTAGTACACTTTGTAGTTCTTAAGAGTCTTCATCCCGGCGAAATTAAAATACCGCTAATTTTATAGTAATTATGTGATATCTTCAAATAGATAAAAGATAATTGAAATATGGAACAAGAGCGCCCTAGACAATATTATTTTGCGTGAGGTACCGTTATCACAAGTCACCTAGTGGCTTTCCGTTTTCAGCTGTTTAGAAACGCGAAAATAAATGCCGATTTTCAAAATGGCTCGAAATCAAAAGCAGATAAGTGAGTCGTGATAACGGTTTCTCATGTAAAATAATATTGTCTAGGGCGCTCTTGTTCCACATTTCGATTATCTTTTATCTTTTTGAAGATATCACATAATTACTGTAATATTAGCGGTATTTTATATTCGCCGGGATGAAGACTCTTAAGTGAAGTTTTTACCCGACTACCGTAGGTCCCATAGTTTTGGAGCTATGGGTCTTTGAAGTCCATATTTTCACGTTTTCGGCAGTCTATAACTCCGAAAGGAAGCATTTGCGACAAAGGTTGGTCTACACTTTTTGTCTTACCTTGGTGTCAGGAATCATCTCCCAAATGTTGTCGGTGTTGTTTTGAAACACTCTGTATAAACACGCTTTTCACGAGATCTGTAATGTTGATCACTCATCTATTTGTGAATACTTTCTAACCTGTTCCTTCAAAAATATTAAGTCGTTGCACTAACGAAACTAGAACGATATTGTTCCACAAAGTTGGCATTTGAATAACACTTGTCGCTTTTTCAAAATTGTACGCATATAAAATATATCCCCAAATTACTTCAGGCGTCTGTGTAGAACAAAAGTTCGAAAGATGTTCTCGTTTAAACTCGTCTAGGCTACTTGGTATTGTTACCGACTGGTAATGTACCGATTACCACTTGCATTAAAGTCTGTCATCCCTACTGTATTAGAGATCAATTAAGTTTTATTTTACCAAACGTACTACAAACTCATGTTTTATGCCTTGTTATTAGATTGTCACATTCTTTTCAAAATAATTCGAAATATTCTGACACATTTCCGTTCTTGCTTGACGTTAAGTGTCTCAATATCCATCTTGAACATATTTTTCGATATCTTAAACCTTCGATCATTTGTTTCCATGGCACTATGATCAAACTGAATTAAATCATGTACTTTTGTGATTGTCATACAGTAATCTCCTTCATCTCCTTGTTCACTTCTGTTGCTTCTTTCACTGGTCTTCTGCACAGTGTTGTTTGTCTGCTATTGAGGTTTCTTCTCGAAATTTCATCCATCTTCCGACATTACTGACATAAATTATGGCAATTTTTTTATAGAGCTTTTTTGTTTTCTATAGATCCCTAAAGTGTCCCGTACTTCTTTTCCTAAGAACTCAATCACAGTCTTTGTTTTTCTTTCATACCTATGTTACTTCACTAATAAAACAAAATATTGCGGATGTCAATAACATTTATTACATTTGTACATGCAGTACGCATACCGTTGGCATTGAGTACTTATAGGTACGGGGAGGGGGACGGTGGCTCAGTGGTAGAGTGTTCACCTCTGGTGCATGGGGCCCTTGGTTTGATCTCAGTTAGCCTTTTGGTAGACAAATACCGTGTGCATGGGCTTTCTCGGGGTTCCCCGTTTCCTTCCACTTTCCTCATTCCACCATTTCCTTCATTTCTCATCATAACTGTCTCCTTTATCCTAGCCGGCTTAACGTGGGACGTAAAAATTAAAGATTTGATTTTTTTTTTTTTTTGGTTCAACTTCTTTATTTTCTAGCGTTGCTGTTTACTTCAGTTTGTACTTTATAGAAAATGTCTAACATTTGTATTTTGTTTGTTTGTGTCTCTAGTACGTTGCAAAAGTACTAAACACTTTTAATTTCTTTGTTGTAGATTAAAGTGTAAAATATAGACACAAATGCATTGTAATATTTTTTTACCGCCAGCAGGGATGTCCCAAGTAATCAAGAATAAGATTAGTTTCATTTCACCTCACTTCACTTGGAACTAATTGCACTTTATGTGGAACTTGAAACCCAGAACAAAAGATGCTGCTAATATTTATTACGTCTTGTCTTTTCTGGACTTTTTTGTACTCGTTTTATTTATTTCTTTTTTTTTTTTTCCGAGGATGGTGCGATGTACAACATTAGGGGAAGATTTGTAATGTCTTTTCTGGTCTATTACAAAGTCTAAGCTTTCATGCAACTTCTCCCGAGAACGATGCTAAAAATAGGCCATCTTTTGACTGCGATGCTCTGTTTTCTACGTCTGGTTGTTCATTGTTTTCCTCCTTGTGTTGAGAAACACAACGTTCCTAATTAGGTGTTTGTGTGATAACGTATATGCCTCCAACACATGCACACATGAAAGATGTCTGCATCACCCGACGCTCCCAATGTTTGTTACCACTTGCCGGTCCTTTCTCTACCAAATCTTTTCAAGGCATCTGACAAAGATTACCTCACTCTTCGTTTTTTTTTCTTACTCACTTACTTTTTCATTTTTTTAAAATAAAAAGCAAAGAAACTTAGTGTGAACATTTTAGTACTAACAAATTCAACAATACTCTCGTACTAAAAATATACTTATTAACTGTCTAATGAGTTCGTGCGTTTGTTTTGTGGAGTCGCAATTGTTTTGTTTATATCAGGGATACAAATAACCACTCGTCCGGGACGAGTGGTTAATCGATGCGGGGGAATATTTAATATCATATCGAAGATAAGAAAATGATTTCTATTGTGGGATGTGGGCTAGTAAAATTTTGTTGCTTATTTGCATCTCTGGTTTATATGGCTGTTATTGGTTGAAGTATTTATCAAGAGGAGAGGGTAAGATTGGTTTATCGTATTATTTTACAGGGTACCCAGAACATCAGAGCACTAAAACTCAATACATACCCCACTTCTTGATTTGATGTATATAATATTGCTAAACTGGTTATTGTGATTAGAAGTGGAAAATGAAAAAAAGAAAAAAGAAACGCCACACCATATAATGCATTCCAGTATTAGAAAAACTACATACAGTGTTAAAAATTTGTAAAAAAAAAAAAAAAAAAAAAAAAAAAAAAAAAAAGATAAAAGTGGACGTTTAATAAAACAACAGAAAGAGTTGTTTGTGTGGTGGATAGAAATATGATAATTGTTACTAAAATTGGTATATTTCAATGATGATTTCAGGGAGTGGCCCGGGGGAAAATTTTCATCCCCACACACGAGCTATGAGATTCCCTCGGAGCAAATCTCCCATTATGCTCAATAAGAGTTACAAGTATTTTCGCAGTTCTAATTTATCCCCCTGGCCTGTTGAAATTTCCTTCCGCAAGAAGTCTTAAAATCATCCCTGGATATTTTATTCAACCACGCTATTCAAAGTATTATGCATCAACCAGTGACGTAGACAACGAGGTAACGCACTCATGCTCAACCTTCTTAGTATAGTGATGTCAAACATTGATTCTGCTAATATGCAGTATTATATTTCATTTGTAATCCCCGATAATACAACTTTTCTTATAATTTATCGCCAAGTATTGCACAGTAACGCAAAAAAAAGAAAAGAAAAAGAAAGAAAAGAAAAGAAAAGAAAAGAAAGAAAAGAAAAGAAATGTTTCCCAGAAGCTCATCGTCTGCCACCGAAAAGACGATAAAGTACTTCAACCTATATTTTATATATCTATAAAGATAAAAAATAAGAGGTAAAACACTAAAAAAAAGGAAGTAGGGCAAGATAAATTAAGAAAAAAAACAAAAAAAAAACAGATACATTCTAAATATTAAACTTAGACATTTACGGGGCCAGTTTTCAGTACCTACCTATGGCCTACTTTGAGTTACTATCTGGCATACCAACATACTAGACATGGTCTAGAACAGTGGTGTCCAATTATAATAAGCCTGAGGGCCATAACTGTCTTTACTAGTAAGGTGGAGGGCCGCAGCTAATAATAATAATAATAATAATAATAATAATAATAATAATAATAATAATAATAATAATAATAATAATAATAATAATTATTATTATTATTATTATTATTATTATTATTATTATTATTATTATTATTATTATTATTATTATTATTACACTACAAAAGAAAAATATAAAAAATATATTTGAAATTTAACATTCCTATTCAATGTGACTAATGAGGGTGACTAGCAGCGTTTACAAGGGCTGGGGTATCTACATCCATTCCTCTTGTAAAAGATGTAATCCGCAGATGTAAGAGAGAAGAATCTCCAAGGCAGCTTCTGGAGCGATTCTTTGCAATTTTCATGGTGGAAAATGCACTTTCGCACAGATAAGTACTACCAAACAGTGACACTATTTTCCAACACAACACACAAAAGCTAGGGAAACGTTTGTTAGAAAGTAGTCTGAAAAATCTACTCCTTTCTTTGTTCTTGTCTGAAACAATGGGTCAGACTGAAAGTCACAAAGTTCGAGCTGTAAGTTTGGAGCTTGTTCTTCGATGTTTATTGTCAATGCATTAGTAAATAATGCTATGCCGTTTTTTTAATTTGTCAAAATCTGAGAATCTCGCATTAAATCCATTCATGATACTCTCGATGTTTCTACAGAACTCAGAAAAATTAAACGCTTCCTTTTCAAAATCTAATGTCAGACGATTGCAGCTTGGAAAGTATGCTAAATTGTGTTTATCACAAGAAGTGGTGTATTTCTTGCGCGCTATGGCTTCTAGGCAAAGTTCGAGGAAGAAAGGGTCTGATTTAAAAAGCTAGATCAAATATAAATTCGTTCATTGAAGTAATCGTCCCTTTCAGCAACGGTTACATTACTGACTCCAGTGTTGTCTTGGATGCCTGCTCCTTTTTGTTGTATAGAAGCGCTAAATGGATGCCTTATTCCGAAAGAAGAGTGGAAACATTAAATGAATGAATGAATATAAATTAAAATATTATCAGTTATAACAATCGTAAATCATGAAAGCTTTGTGGGCCGCAGGAAATGGTTTGGCGGGCCGCATGCGGCCCGCGGGCCGCCATTTGGACAGCCCTGGTCTAGAATATTACCTTGAATAAGCCTATGGGCGATTCCTTCCCTTTTCCCTATCTTGCCCTGGGCCAAAAGATGCTTGAAAAACGTAAAAATTAATATGTTTCTCCATATATGAGATATTTTCCACATAAAACAATGTGTAATTTTAAATTTATTATTATTATTAATAATAATAATAATAATATTTTAGCGAGAATATTTGACAATTTACTAGTTACGAGGAAATCTAGCAGAACCAGGAATAGTGTAGCTTTTTCTTCTTTTTTGCAAGTAAATAGTGATGAGCAAATGCAAAACCAAGACCAAGACCCGGATGGTTTTGGTCTTGGTCTTGGTCTTGCACATTCAGTCTTGGTCTTGGTCTTGGTCTTGCTTGCAAAAGTCTTGCAAATCTTGCTTTTAAGAAATCTTATTCTTTTCATTGGGGAAAGTTTGCTCTGGATATAAGGGATAATAAATTCTACAATGCGCCAATAGCAACCGAAATACAATGTATGTTTCTAAATGTAATAGAGTTTAAATTCGTGGAAGTATGATGATGACCTTTATTTATTTTTCGATGGGTGCCCACGCTTCACTATTTATACGGTAAGATAAATCACAATGTTTCGTAATCTTTATATATATTTATATCTATACCATATATATATATCTTTATATCTATATATATATATTTACAGATCCAATACTCACTGGTTCCCAAACTGGGGAGGCACCCCTGAGACGCATGAAAGAAAATCAAAACGGCACAGATTACTGAAATATCACGAATTGCAAAACTACTTTTGCAGTCTCAAGGAGTCAGATATTTTTCTTTTCAACCACGATTATGTAATTTTTATATTGAACAAACTTCCAACTAAATATTTAGATTTCGATTTTCTGATTCCAATATGTAGGGCTACTTTATGAGGCAGAAACATGGACATTACGCAAAAGCGATGAAAAAATTGGAGGCTTTCAAAACGTGGGCATGGAGAAAAAAGGAGAGAATTAACTGGGTTGAACGGAAAACGAAGGTGTTAGAAATAATAGCAATAGGGGATAAAAGAATTTTAAATGTAATTAAGAGAAAGAAGAGGAACTGGTTGGGACATTGACTAAGAAGGAACTGTATTATGAAGGACATGCTGAAGGATATGGTGGAAGGAAGGAGAGGGAGAGGCGAAGGAGACTGTAATTGAAGAAAGGTATTAAAACAGAAAATTGATACGTCAAGACGAAGAGACTAGCGAGGACTACCGTACATCAAAGCTTCTCAGTTACAGCAAGTGATCTGCCAATAATGGCAGAATAGCTATGATGATGATGATGTGTTTAGCAATATTGTCCAAAAAGAGAAAAAAATTAAAATAATATGGATTATAATCAAACCAGGTTTAAAGAAATCTGAAATATTTCGAGTTTGTTGCTGCTTTCATAGAAATAGTTCCTGCGCTTCGTTGCTATGCACTGATAAGAGATATTTTTTTCAGTCCAGAAGTGTTTCTGTTTTTCATTATTATAGCCACTTTATCCTTCGACTTTTTGCGTAATTTACATAACCCATAGGGATGCTACCTACTTCCCTCAACAACTTCGAAGTACGTATGAAATTTATTTTTTGTGGTCGCCACTTGAGTTTTTTATTTTGAGAATTTCTTCTTGCTGGACGTTTGTGGCGTTTTGTCAGCAGACTGTCTGAGGCAATGCAACTGAAGGGTGAGAAACAAATTCCTCTTTTGCAGGGCAGTAACTTGTGGATGGCAGGGGGGCAACTGCTCGATTACGTGTTGATTGCCACGGTGTTGTTTACCACGACTCGATTTTGGTGTTGTTTGCCACAGTATTGTTCTCTCTGATTTATTTTACATCATAATCGTGAAGATTTATAGAAAATCTACTCATAAACTGAGGGTTGCCAGATGACCATATTATAACAATCAGATGTATTATAAACAGAATACATACAATACAAACGGTCCAAAACACTGTTACTGCTTCTATCCGTAACCATACTTTTGAGTATTCATTAGACATTTCTCTCCAAAGGTATTTTATTAGTGTTTTAGTTTATTCTAAAAATTTAAATTATATCTGAATATCCCATTTCTTATCCTCTGACTTTGTCCGTTAGCTATTTTAGTGGATTTATGTTTTTGCATGTTTGACATTAGACAGGACTCGATCGTTTATTAATTTATGTTTTAATGAGTTTGAATAGGCTAATTTTATTGAGATATATGCGGTCGCTCAGTGGTAGAGCGTTTACCTCTGGTGCGCGGGGGCCCTGGGTTCGATCCCAGTTGCTCCAAGTGGACTTCATGATGGACAAACACCGTGTTTTTGGGTTTTCTTGGGGTTCTTCCATTTCCTCTCACTTTATACATTCCATCATTGTCTTCATTTCTCATCATCAGCGTCTGCTTTAGCCTAGCCGGCATATCTGTGGGACGTAAAACTGAAAGATTCAATCATTTTCTAATGAGAAATACGCAAAGCCCACGTCGCGCGAGCTGGAATCTAACCGGAGACACCAAGCACCAGAGGTGGATGCTTTACCACTGAGCCACCTTTGCCCATACATACTTAATAGGAGGTCGCAAATAGGAAAAGTTACAAAAGTAATCTGTAACACGTCTTCTTTCTCATCTCAACTATAGGTTGGTGTGCAACATGGAAATTTTAAAACTTCACTCCCTTGAGAGAGCTGTTTTATACTTTGATAAGGTCTCCGTAAATGTAATTTAGGAAACTCTAAGTTCATATCGTATAGCTCTTCTGTTGTCTCTAACCCGTTTCTAATATCCCGCAGCAGGCTTTATATAGACATAACATACTATAGAGTAGAATTTATGCACCCGAAAGTAGGGATGCGCTCGAGACGAGTCGAGACAGGATTTTCCTGACAAAATTCGAGTATAGACACGGCTCTTCCAATAGAGAAATATACATTTTTCGAATCGAAACATCACTTTTCCAGCACATTTTCGAGACGAGACAGCCACAAATCTTGTCTCGTGCGCATCCCTACCCGGAAGCATGAAATAAAGTGATGATTATAATTATAACTTCACATCATATTTGATTCTTAATCCTAGGCCGCTCCTATAAGAAAGCAGAATGCTTTGTAGTGGACAAACACCGTGCGTGAGTTTTCTCGGGGTTCTTGTTTCCTCACTTTCTTCAATACACAATTTTTCATTCATTCTCATCTTCATATCCTTTAGCTTACACAACATAACCGTAGGACGTAAAACCGAAATATTTCATTTATTTTTCTTAAATATATAAAATCCAGTTCTATAGTCGTTTAGCATAACAAAAAAAAGAACATTATGTAACAAGAGGTGATATTAAGAACTCCAATCATATCAATTATATTAATGAGAAAATGCAATTACATCAATTTACTAAGTTACTGTGATATTATGATGTTTTGTGTTCATTTGTTTGGAGCTTAATGTTCTCTTTCAACAGCGAGTCTAATGAGACCTTTCTCATCATCCCTAAGACGAGAATACTTACCACTTGATCCAGGGAATCACAAACAGAGGGGTGCCTGGCAACCCTTCCCTTTTATCCAGGTGTGTGTGAATCTTCACGATAATGAGATCTGATAAGATCGGAATGCAAATACTGTGCAAACGACATCACCAATCGTGGCAAACAACACCAAAATCGAGTCGTGGCAAACAACCCCCCCAAGGGAAGCTCCCGCCGTTCGAGGGGGGGGGGGCACTTTAAGACAAAATTTTCTTACTCCAGATACGATTAGAACATGAAATTATAAATGAGGCATCAAACAGGTTCACTACATTACATAAACAAAACTGCACTCAAAAGGTAAATAAAACAAAAATAAGTCATGGGCCTATTTTAGTAAAAAATGTCTACTATTAGGGACCCTAGAAACAATATTTATTCGTATGGCTTTGAGATTTATCAATATTGCCCCCTTAATTAATTTATCATGTATGGAACAGCCTCAGGGGCGCAACTAACAGCCCCGGACCTTGCCGTGCGAGAGGACCCACAGGCTCTATGGGACCCATAGAAAGTAAGAGAAAGATGGAAAGAGGGTCCCAAGAATTAGAAAAACAATATTTTCTAGGGGGCCTAAATACGCATATTAATGCTTACCCCCCCTTCCCCCCCGAAAAAAATCTAAGTTACGGCACTGCTCTTTTGCTATAGTTATCACACGACGAGCCGACAAACTTTACCAATTCGAAGGTCAAAGATTTAAGTTTACTCCAGATATCACATACCTGTGAAATAGTGTCTGATTTCGCAATAAGTAAACCTCAAATGCTTGAAATGGCTGCCGCGTCCTTGTAAACACAAATTTACACTCTTCACCATGTTTCTTGACACCTTTCTAAGAGTGTTCCTTGTGATTGAATTTCTGTTACAATGTTCTTCAGTTCCTCGATGGTCCTGGGGTTATTATTGTACAGTATATTTTTTAGGTAACCCAATAAGAGAAAGACAGGTGATGTTAAGTCCGGAGAACAGGAGGGCCACAAAGTTTTGGAGATGATGTCATCACCAAAAAATTTTCCTAACATTTGCTGTAAAGCGCCCACTTCTTTCCACGAGAATACCAGGATTGCCAGATGGAGGTGAGTAATTGTTTTATCGCAAATTTTTGCATAAAATCTCAGGTTATCAATTATGTGCGAATTCTCATTGCTTATCATTAATTAATCTACAAGACATCCATTGCAAAAGTTTTACGACAACCCTGTTGGCAGGAGCCGCGTTTCTGTCCAAAAAAAAAAAACATTTTACAGACTTGCATTAAATACCTTTTTTACATATCAACACTGCATCAAGTTTGTCACATATTTGCACCAATGGATAAATGTTGATAAATACTGCACATATACTCAGGGATTCATCCGCAGTAAAACTGTTCTCTGAAACTGATTACTGATTTTCTTCATTTTGTACATTTTTTTATTTTACACTTTCGGCACTTTCTTTCATTACTACACAATAATGTTACAAATTACAACATTGGTCATGATCTCGAAAATATCTACATAAAACACGCTTACATTTGCTTCAAGTCTCAGGTCTTTATCGTTCTTGGTTAAGAAGATACACGCAATCAAACTTTGGGTTGCGCAACTTTGCGGATACACTGTACAAGGGCAGATCGAGTCACACGGAATGCATAAACTACTGGGAACACATTCACTCCAGTGGCATGTTTGCTGAAGCCAAGAAATTCAAGTTAAAGGTGTAACGATTTTTTACATTCTATAACAAAATTCAAGTAGTACCGGTACTTGTGCAAGACTCTTGGTCTTGGTCTTGGTCTTGCATTGCGATTCCTGGTCTTGATCTTTGTCTCGCATGAGAGACTCTTGCAAAATCTGCAAGACCAAGACTCTTGCGCTCATCACTACAAGTAAAAGAGGATATCCTTAATAGTAGAAAGACGAGTGTCAAATTGTAAAAATAGTCTCATCAAGTATCGAAAGAAAATTATACTGCTTTTATTGTCGAAATTTTTGTTTCCCATTTTTAAAAATAGGCGGCTTCTTTTGTAAAAGAAGAAAGAGCTGAAAACTAAGTTTGGACTTAACCGAGAGAACACGAAAATGCCTCTCGTCTGGTTTCGTTTCGTTAGTGACATGAAATTTAAAAGGAACAAAGCGATAGTTGTAAATAATCAAAAGACTGTGCCCGTCCACTGTTGGTATTTTGTGCAACTGGACAAGTGGATGAATTCCATAATTCCTTCAGGAATGTGTTTAGTATATAATAATAATAATAATAATAATAATAATAATAATAATAATAATAATAATAATAATAATAATAATAATAATAATAATAATAATAATAATAATCTCTCTAGAGATTCTGCTTCCAAAAAATGCTGATGAAAGAAAGCTGCAAGACCTTTCAAATATTGAATTCTAACGGGTAACTTTTGTTTCTGAACCTGTCATCAAAGCAGAGTACAGCCTATGGTGTGAAAAATGGCGAGCAGAACCAAACAAACCTCTCGATATAATGGATGTATTGGATGCATGTGATCCGCCAATCAGGAAGCTACTCCGAATTTTCGCTTGCTTGCCCGTTTCAACAGCATCAGTAGAAAGATCCTTTTCTTCATTGAAAAGAATCAAATCTTATCTCCGAAACAAGATGGGTGGTGAACGGCTTACAGGACTTGCATTGTTATCCATTCATTCCCAGTTATCGCCTGATGTTGAAAAGGTGATTGATGCGATGGCTAGCAGTGGAGAGAGGAAAATGCTTCTTTACCTCTACTACCATTGTAATTTTTTGAGTAACACTAAATATCAGGGGGTTACCTGAGACTTCAAGTGCATTTATTTATTTATTTTACATTTTTACAGTATTATATTCTTGTAGTAAATACAATATCTCATACATATTAGATTCTAATTGGTAAATGTATGGTTTATATGTAGAAAATACACTGTTTTTAATGCAGAATAGAGCTCTTTGTGCAGTTAATTCATGAATTCATTCTTTATTTTATAAGAGGAAGAGTGCAGATGAAATGCAAGATCAAATTTTCATGCTACATCAATCATTTCCCTATTAAACAAGTATAGTTTCATTGAGAAATTGTACAAATGTTTGTCGAGTTAGGAAGTATTTTTTTGGGAGGGGTCTGGACCTGATGGCCCCCATATCGTGGGTGCGCCCTTGTCTCTACCCTTATCCTGCTATTGAAACAGGAATGCTAAGTTTACTCAAAGCTAAAATTTGGATGACTGAGAAATGCACTATGATCCGTTTATGACACAGAAACACTATAATGACGTATTTCTCAGCTGTAGACATGATGTAAGAAATTATTCCCACTGACCTTTCGTTAAAAAAAAAAAAAAAAAATGTTATATTTAACACATGGCAAGCATCGTAAAAATTTATTGTCAGACATAACCAACATACCTTCAATGCATCACGCCACTTTTTTACTATTAACAATTTTCTTTTATCGTACGTGGCAGCTATTGTACTTTGATTGCTTCACTCTTGGACTTCGCGGCTTACGTGTTAGGTATTCTGTACTCAAACTTTGCTCTTTTATCTTCTAAATTTTACTGTTTACTGCTACTGCTGCTATTGTACAAAATATACAATATAAGGTATGATACAGGAGGAGGGAAAAGTACACGTTAGCGCTACTTTTTTTTTTCACTTGAACCGAATCATGTCAGATGAGAATCAGAAACGTACTTCACACATTGACCGCTAGATGACAGAGTAAGCGCTCCTCGTTCGCGCTGTGTTTTGTTTTGACGAGAGAGAGGAAGAAGAAGTATTTTCAGTCGCTTGTTTGGCGTGGTGCCGTGAGCAAGTGGACGCGAAATAAACGTGCGATTTTAAAAATCTCTCGTGGAAAAAAGATTTGTATATGTCGAGTTTTCTAGTGTTTACAAAGTGTTGAAGGAGAAAAGGATTTCTGTCTTATTAACAGTGATATACCATGGTGGATAGTAATACGATCATTGAAGGAACAGTGAAATTTCGAGACGGAAAGAAGGTAAATATCGTTTACTTTTAGAAAAAAGTTTAAAAAAGTGCAAAAAACTCCTATGACAGTTTACTAAATAATACATGTATGCATTTTCTTATTCATACAAGTTGTTTGCAAAGCAGATTGCGGTAAAGAAAATATATTTATTTTCTTTTATAGACATATATATAAGGAGCGCAGAATTTGCCGGTTCTTTAAATTAAAAGAGGTCCGAATAGGTGGAGTTCGCGAGAATTAGCCGACA
The DNA here is from genome assembly GCF_964235325.1 of Thermobia domestica. Taxonomy (NCBI): domain Eukaryota; kingdom Metazoa; phylum Arthropoda; class Insecta; order Zygentoma; family Lepismatidae; genus Thermobia; species Thermobia domestica. The sequence goes on along the minus strand of NC_137463.1, from coordinate 175,692,323 downwards.
ACCTTAGTTATCTTCAAATAATAGGTAGGCAGAGGCGGATCCAGGGGGGCAATCGCCCCCCCCCCTAGAAAAGGAAACTTTCTTATTTTATATATATAAATAAAACCGATCCCAAAGTTTGGATCTCTTAAAAATAACTCTAAGAAGCAATATTACAACGCACCGGTCCCCCCCAGAAGTCCGTCCTGGATCCGCCCCTGAAATAGGGATATATCATTTTTTTTTTTTTTTTTTTTAACTTAGAATTGGAGGCAGAAACTTTCTTGCGTTGGTGGCACTCTTCGTTATGATAATTTCCTTAACCATAATCCCCGATATTTTTGTTTATAACTGTCGTTTTCAGGATCAAGGTTATAGCAAACGTGCACATTGTTTGTGACCTCAGTTCTAAAGTTGGTACTCCCACGGAGAATCGAACTCAAGATGGACCTAATTGAGTCTTGTGAGGGATAAGAATGGCCTACTAGCTGAAATTATAGGCTATATGTATCTTCACAGTCACGCTATTTGTAAGCATGGATATGTGTGCATACCTTTGTCGGATAATAGACAATACCCGGAAATTGCTCATTAGGATATTATCCGGATATTGGAAGCATCTGTATAATAATAATAATAATAATAATAATAATAATAATAATAATAATATGAATGCACTTAACCTACCTAGATCGGTGCCCAAAAGACATTTCTATTAAAATTATTTCGTTGTGGCCAAATTTTATTCAATATTAGCTAAAATAATTGCAATCCTTACGTTGTGAGCTCTCTCTCTCTCTAGGTTTTGTATTACCTATGTCTTATACAGATGATGGAATAGTGGATGATTTCCTTTCCTAAATCCAATTTCGGGTTTGTTGTTTCGCGAGTTTTATGATTATTTGATTATTACTATACACCATTAAGTGAATATCGAGATAGTAAATCATCAAATATCGGAACATACCATTAGGTGGTAAAATTCTGGTGTCAAAAGTCCTGGAGTTTGTGAACTTGCATTGTCCAAAATCATTCGTTGGTTTGGAGTTTAACACCTCTTTTCAGAACTAAAGTTTTGATCTGTAGCTTAACGTGGGATTTCAATCACGCGAATTCCCACCGGGAAACGAACCCGCGTCTCCTGTGCCAAATGCCCGTATGTTAACCATATGGTCGAGAAGAAGCTAGTAGATAAAATCGTGTCAATGAGTTTTTGCTCTTTTATGCTCTGTTCCTTTCTTCACACTATCTTTATTGTTTTGACTTTTTCGTTCATTAATCTCCACTTTACAGGACAAATTGAGTGACGCTCTTCTCGTCTAGCTCAAGCCTCCACAGATAGTTACTGGTACTGGGCTTGTAATACATGGTTACAAGCGAAGTGGGCGCATGCCGCGGTATCCGAAAATTCGGGAGTAGAAGGAACTGTCTAAGCTATTATGCGTGAGGAAAGTAATTGTTTATTGATTACTTTTTAGTTTTATGCCTCACTTAAAGCTAAAGGAGACGATGAGAAATAAATGATAATGAATGATGAAAGCACGGTGCGTAACATCCATGTCCAGTCGGGATTCGAACCTACGAAGTCTTGTAATCGCAACCGTAATGTTTTTGGGCTTCCACCATGTAAGCCAGTTATTATTATTATTATTATTATTATTATTATTATTATTATTATTATTATTATTATTTGCTGTTAATAGACAAATCAGATGCAGTATGAACCTTTGCTGTGCGAGGTTTCGGGAAGGCAGTAATATTTTTGGAGCATTGTGAGATGTAAAAATATCAAATTTTCTTGGGAAACCGGAAATGACGCTAATTGCAGATGATGTACTGACCACACACATCCCTCATCTTAAAGCTATCTGGGCCCGGTTTCGATTCCCGGTGGGAGAGCTTTGAACGCATTACTTTGGTTCTGGTTTCATCTTAAATTGCAGATCAATGTCTCACATAGACTTCAATAAACCACAATAAAAGCAGTCTGGTAGACCTTAACCGGTTAACCTCCGTAGTCTGTAAAGTATTGTAAAGAATAAAATGGAGTCCAATCAAGTACGAGTATCTGTATATTTATACCAGAAAAGTAAAGAATCTGTAATGAAAGGCAAGATTACAAAGCTTTGCAATCAAGTTACTGTTTTTTTTTTTAAATTCAATAAATTAATAATATAAGGATAACTGATAATGGTGTGCATTGTTGATGGGGGGGAGTGATTCTATAAGATTCTGTAAAAATAAATATCTATTCTCTAACAGAACACTTACAGTGTTCAATAAAAAGTTTGATTATTTTAAATACACAATCGGGGAACTGTTATATAAAATTGAAAACCAGCTACCTCATTATTGGCACATATCAAGCGCAAAACATTGAGACGATTGGATTTTTTTTTTTTTTTTTTTAATCGACGGTTACATCCTTTAACGTTAGGTGGGAAGGGTTAAGTGTGTCGTCATATTTCATTGACTTCAACTACAAGAGCGTCCATTATGTGTGAACCTCAATAAATACATACATCGTATTGTGCTAAAATCGAATAATATTTACGAAAATTGTAATAGAATATTTTTTAAACTTGGGGGAAACACATTAAGGAGCATTTTTTAATCTGAGGGGGAACGGAGTCTTAATCCATACTACATGAGGGGCTGAATTCACCGCTGGTTCTTGACTGATTTTGTTCCCAAGCACTGAATTACGGGGAAAAGTCAAAGAAAATATACGTGATATTGTATCAAATCCAAGTGGAACTCTAAATAAAATTTAAGAAAATGGAGTCGGGGCAGGGGTCTTTACCTTATTCCTTACTGATTTCAGCTTCATTTAAATAAATGATTGGTAAGCCTCAAAGAAAATGCTCACTTCAATTATAATAAAAGAACGCTTAAATAAAATTATGACTTGCACTTTCTATTGACTACCGATATTATGAACATTTTTATTGTTTATTGTGTTTTATTGTTTATTAGTTAGATTTGAGTTTAGCGTTCTTTCAGCAGCGAGGCTGTATGAGACATGGATCTACAGTGTAACGTGGGATCCGAGTCACCTGAATTCCTGTCAGGAATTTAACCCGGATCTACCTCGCCAAGAGTGTGCATGCTATGCACTAGAGACCTGCACGGGCCGAATTTTTCGGCCCGAGCCCAATCCAGCCCGAACGTGCCTAGGCCCGGCCCAGCCCAGGCCCGAAAAGTTTTGGAGATTTTCGGCCCGAGCCCGGCCCGGCCCGATAAGTTTTTCAAAATTCTTGGCCCAAGCCCGGCCCGGGCCCAATAAATTTTAAAAGTTTTGGCCCGAACCCGGCCCGATATTTTTTTTAAAAAAATAGCAGGAGCCCGAATCTTTCTCAAAATTTAATACTAAATTTGACCTAACCCTCAGAAGCATTTTCTAAACTTTGGTTCACAACCTAACGCTTGCCTTCCGAATCGTACCATTGCCTCCTAGCACTTTGCCTGTCATAGAGAGAACAAAAACTCCATTCCCTGTAACAAATGATTTTTAGCATAAAGTGAAGATGGCAATATTATTTGGCGACAGGCAAAACATTCCCACCTGTATTTATTAAAAGACTAAAAACATTCAAAAATATTAGGAAACTATTATAGGGCAAAAGTTATATTTATTAATCCTCCATCTTCACATCATAGACTTAACTTTACAAACAATAAAATAGTATTTTATTAGCCTGCAGGAATACAAATCAACAAAATAGGCTGATGATAAACAATATCTATTGAATTATATTTTGGCGTGCAAAATTGTGTTACGGGTTTTGTACTTTCTTCGGAAAGCAGTGCGATTTGGGGAGAAGAAAAAAACACGTAGCCTAGAGATAAATTGTGCTCTCCATTGACCGTAAGCCACATTTAGTATACGAAACAGCCAAAAATCTGTTTTGTTTAATTTATTTGTTTTTTGTGGATTTGTACACAAACTGGTGTTGTTAGCATTGTTGACGTGTTTCTTTTTGCCGGTGGAACTTAACGAGGTAGGCTGTGGAATGTCCATTGTTACGTGTTGCAAAGGTAAAAGAGTTACAGCCCCTTTAGCTTCCTGATTGAGCGATCGACTGGCTTTGCTGGCGGGATTAATTAAATTTGTGATTACGTGCTTCTGATCCAGCAACTCGGAAAACGGGTCAAAGTCCTTCTAAACAGTTCAAACATTATTAACGCTTGCCAAGTCGTTTGGAAGAGAGGGCTGAAAAAAAAACACGTGCAATAAGAATTGTCGCACACGTTACGAAATAAATGAAAAAATCCATTACCCTTGTAGCAAATGATCCACCACACACATGAGTAACGTACAATACAATGCAAGTATAGGCGATATAATATATGAGTTTCAAACGTTTCGCTCTTACTTAGCCAATTATACTTCATTGCCAGCTGGAAAAGTTTCAGAGTTTTTGACTTGTGAGCAACTAATTAGTTAAAAAAAAAAAAAAAAAAAAAAGTAGTACTACACATGACTACACACTATTCTGGCAGGTAGAATAGATCCTGGACGCTCATTTGAGTTTTTCAGTGGAAGGCAAAATTTTGGGGGTAGTTTCAGGAAAAGTATGACTAAACAAAATAAAAGTACTTTTCAACAGGAAAAAAAATGAAAAATAAAGAATCACAATATGGTTCTTTTTAGTTTTACTCCCACAGCTATGTTCTGAGGCTGAGAAAGAAAATGATGATAATGAGCGAAATGATGGGATGAAGAAAGTGTAAGGAAACTGAAGAACTCCGGGAAAACCCATGCATACGGTGTCTGTGAAACACAAATTCCACACAATATAGTTTTATAACGAGCATTATACTCCAGACATTATAATAAACTATCCCCTTTCCCCCAGTGCTCTCAGCTCAAATGTTGACACTTTTAAAATTAGCAGTACCGGTACTTGCGAGTGCATTAAAAAATAATTATGAAGGTTTGATAACACAAAATAATCATTACTACTATGGTTTCGATTTTTTAGATAGTAGGTAATGGCTACTACAGGACGGCAAGTTTTCGAGTAGAGGGCTTGGTCCCCCATAACTCCGCCACTGTTTAGAAGAGAGTAGAAACCGAAAAGCTTGAGTATGAAGTGGAAGGTACTTAAATTTTTGGTAAGACTGTTGCTTAAATTTGATGTTTCCACTAGCACTAGGGGAAAAGAATTGATACAGGTTTTTACCGTCTCTTGCATCACGTGGATCTACATTTTAAGGTTTGAATGAACCACTATAAAAGTATTTTAATGTCAAGGCTCTCGTAACGGGAATCAGACGCGAGATCCCGTGCAACAAAGGCTCAAGTATTAACTACTAGACCAATGAGGGTGGGAGGCCTTTTAACATAAAAAGTAGGCGGTAATCAAAATGCTTCGATTGCTCTTAAAGGACGACATATGAATATTGATTATTCATTTTCGGAGAGGTAAAAAAAAAAAAAAAAAAAAAAAGTAACTTACGGATACAGCTGGTTTCACTGGCGTTATCAAAACTTTTCGAAAGACTTAAAACCCTTGATAATTGACTTAAAAGTGTCTTTCCCTAGTTTTAACTGTAACTACAAAGCTATCCTACTATGAAAGGGAATTTTGAAAGGGAGTTGTCAAATATTAGTTGCTAAAGAAACTATTCCAGCATTGGCTTGTCGCGGCTGGAGAAAACACGTGAAATTTTTGTTGAAGTGCCCTTCCAGGAGATTCGAATCAGGACCTCCTGACTTTGAGACCAAATTCCAAACCGTTCACCTACGTCTGCTTCGGAAAAATCTCATTGGGGTGTCATGGGTCGAATCCAGTTCTCCCATTTGGTAGACACATTCTGTCGCGAGCTATTTCGTGGCTAAGCGGTTAGCGTACACGCCTTTGGCGTGGGAGACCCAAGTTTGGTTCCCGGTGGAAGCCTCATGTGGGTCGAATTCCACGTTAATGAGTAGGTCCCGTCTCATATAGCCTCACTGCTGAAAGGGACATTGAACTCAAAATCAACTCAACTTAATATTCTATCGCTTAAACTACCAATCACATGTCAGTTCGAAGTGAAATCCAACAATTACAATCTGATCCTTAAGCCTCGAACTACTGAAGCGCCGGCGAATCTACTGTTCATAACTCGGGGAATGTGTTTTCCATTTTGTTTTCGCTGTTAGATACAGAAAAAAAAAATGTACTTTATACCACGTTTAAAGGCAGGAAATTGTTTCAGTGAAGATCATATCTTGTAACCGGTTTCTTGATACTAATTCTGTTCTTGTAGTTGCTGCGTTCTTTTGTTTACGCGGAAGATGACAATATGTTACGGTGACTTGGGAGAAGAAAAGACAAATGACATTCGCTAGAGTTTTTATGGAGAGAACAATGTGAGATAATTAGAGTGTGGAGAGCATCATTTTCAGGTGGAACAAGATAGCAGACTAGTTATTAAGAACCGTTTTATAAACATTTTGCCGTCTCTAAAATGCACTTTCAGGTATGGCATTATGCGACATTAAAGAAAGACATAGTTTACTTTAACAGCAAAAAGAAAAAGAAAGTAAGGGAAAAAAGTTGTGTAATAAACTTGCGTAATTCGTCCATGTCATTGTGCATCTACCTGGTAGTCATACAGTTCTTTCTTTGAATGATAAGACAATATTTGTTCTGTGGTGTTACTCGGCTTATGAATATCTTCTTTTCATATTATACATGTGATGAAGTAAAAATTAGGTTTTGCTCCAGAATAAATTCATTGAAAGTGCACTGAAATCAATACACTTCTGCAGTTAAATATATTTTTTACACTTAAAGTTCGAGTTGTTGTGTTTTGCGTGTTTGTCCAACACCGAGGTTTCGAAGGACAGAACCTATTATTACACGACCGAGGCTATAAACCAGCTCCAGTACTATACTATAAATATAAACCAGCTAGCAAGTTCAATCCTCACAGCATATGGCCACTACACTATCTCCTCTCGCCCCTAAAACAGTGTTTCTTTCAGAAAGAATGTTCCGAGGGGGACAGCACACTTAGTATTCGGAGGGGTACTGCTGGTACTATTCTATTTGTTATTGTATTATATTATATATCACGTATTATTTTGGTCTCCTCCGGGAGGCAGTGCCCCCCACAAACCATGTCTGGAAGAAACACTACCCTAAAAGATAGAAAATTAGATTTCTGAGCTTTGGGCATCTATGGCTATATTAGCCCGTCACACGTATGAGGAATGACGTCCCTCGGCGGTCACAGTGTCCAGAGCGACCTGGGACCTATATGTTAGGTACCATCCCGACATTTGCGTGATGTGCATAAAAAAAACAGGAATAACTCACTCAGGATGACTGGCCTGAGGAAGCTATTACTTTTCTGACCGAGTGTTCCCACCGGGAATCGAATCCGGGGCCGCTCGCACCAAAAACCGAGAGTGTTAGCAGTCACTAAAAGATAGCTTGCCTAACAGCTAACAATTCTGGAGAGAGACAGGGAGTTGTAGAACAACAGGCTCAATTTTTAATATGGAATATAACGTCGACAGCTCTTTAATTTCTTGAAAAGGGGACGAAGGGGCAGGTATTTTTGGGTCTAGGAAAATTCGGTGTAGGAAAATTCGGTGTAAGAAAATTCGGTGTGAGAAAACTCGGTGTAGGAAAATTCGGTGTACAGAAAATTCGGTGTACCGAAAACTCGGTGTAGGGAAATTTTGGTGTAAGGTAGATTCGGTGTAATACATATTAAATATTACCACTTATGATAATTTACGACATTTCATATTGTGAAAAGGAAAACCATATAATGTAACGAATAAAATGTTATTACCTATTTCAAGAAAAGAAAATTTATTTTTCTGCCTTGAGTCCAATACCTCTTGCATGTCTTTTGCGGGGTATTACAATAACTACTTTTCATCACACAATGAAGCTGACACTTTTTGTCAGAAATAAAACAATTACAACTATAAGTTCAGATAATAGTTATAGGAACAACTAAAAACACCTTTCCTATATAGTACATCATAGAACATATACAAGGTGATTCTTTTAAAACTCATGGATTTCATTTGGGTCTAGATTTTCTAACTTAAGTCCGATTTTCATGCGGTTTGTGGCAAATGATCAAGGAACGTTGGAAGATTTATGGAACTATGCTTACTTGTTTAAATTCATTTGGGGTAATATAGGCCACGCCTCTAGAAAAGCAGCAAATATTTGCCACTGTACCGAATTGGAATTAGGTGAGGTGCGGTATGGAGTTTTGAGTTTCTTCGTTAGATGGCAACCTCGCGACGGTCAATAAGAAACAGGAAACTGGGCCGTTGTGTTGAGAATTATGCTGTGCTACTGTACCAATATGATCAGGACACAGTTACAATAATGTACTCTTTGGAGCAACTCTATTTTATCGTTAAAAAGGTTTTGGAGGCCGGGATCTGTTGTTGCTACGCAAAGGGCAGCTACACGCCTCACGTTCTGCCCCAAACAGGAACATAATATGGTCGCTAGTGAATAAATTGCAGGAAACAGGATCGCTTCTGAGTAAGGCAGGGAAGCATCGGACACCAGTGGCGGATGTTGTTGGACATAAAACTTAAAGATTTCATTTCATTTCACTAACACTTAATTTGTATTCTCACTAACACTTAATTTGTATTCTTCAATTTCGCTTCAAATATCCAATATCTCATTCGAACTGTAACGTACAATGGCGAATATTTGCTGTTTTTCTTGCAGCCTGCTCGATATTACCCCGAATGAATTTAAACCAGTAAACATAGTCCCATAAATCTCCCATTCTCCCTTGATAATTTGCAACAAAACCGCATGAAAACCGGACTTCAGTTGGAAATTCTGGAGCCAAATGAATCCGTGAGTATCACTCTACATATACATATGTAAGATTCAAAATTATATTGATGAAAAAAGTCTTAGTGGAAAGGGCAATAGAAAGCAGTATGGTTTTATCATATAATATTTGTACAAATAGTTTAATTCTCCTCCAATCATACACTTTAATTTGTTTGCCTTAAGTTAAGGTAAACAAATACTGCAACCCTATTGACTCCTTATTGACTTCTCCTCCAATCAGGCGTAGATACTTTAGTTGAGGCATTTATTTTTACACCTTTGAGTAACATAAATAAACTATGTCGTTTTTGAAGAATTTAAATTTAAATATTTATTTATAAAATAGACAAAATCGTCAGAACATTTTTGAAAAATCTACAATTTTCAACTTTACCCGTCTAGTAACTTTTTTTTTTTTTTTTTTTTTTTTTGGAAATAGAAAATTCTAGGAGACATCCTCAAAAACAGCATAAAAACTTAAGTTTTAAATAAAATGTCGATTGGTAGCGATGGTCGCTTCGCTAAATCACACAAACGGACATTAAAAAACAAATTTCTCGTCATGTAAGGGCCATGAAATGTTAAAATCCGTCGAAATCTAGAATTCAAATTATTTCACGATCACAATTTTTCAAAATTTGGTATAGCAGACAGTAAAAGTACGTTCTACACAAAATTTGAACTTAAAACTAATACGCTCATTTATCCTCAAAGTTGAGTTTTTAATAAATCCTACGGTCTACAACAACGAATCTTTCTTTACACCGAACATTCCCCACACCGAGTTTTCCGTACACCGAATTTTCTGTACACCGAATTTTCCTACACCGAATTTTCCTGCTCTCGGTATTTTTCTGTGGGAACTATTTTCTTGTATACCGAAAAGGATAGTTTCAAACAGATGTCTGGCTGATGTGTAATGCCACTGGAGGGGGGCACTCGCCACATGCCCTCTGTGGTATCGTTACTGATATGGAAAAATAATATGAACTGAAACTTTTAATTTGACGTCCCACGATTCTGCCTTTTAGGCTGAAGTAGGCGAATGATTAATGAAAATGAATTGTTATGAAATAATTGGAAGAAAAATCGGTTTCCGCATGTATTCCTATGAAAGTGATTATGGATACCATCCTTGCTTGATAGACTACCTGCAGTACTGTTAAGTTTAGCGGGTTAGTGTGATGCTCAGGATGCAGAATAAAATTTGTCCATGAAATAAACTCTAAAATGAAACTAAATCACTTTCTAGTACTGGAAAATCTAAATGCTCAATTACTTTCTGTTTTCGTTCACCTTAAAGTTTATTTCGTGGTAGAATTCAGCTCATTCTACACCAAAATCTCAATTATTGCGTTCAGAATTCGAGACCGCGAGATGTAGCCCACTATATATGAAACTAGAAGTAGGCCTACATTTGATATGATATTCTTTTGTTTGTTGAAGTTTAGGGACTCTTTACAGCACAAAGACTATATGAATCGTTGTGTGACCAACATTTGAGGTCGGATCCGAATCACCATAGTACATTCCAAATTCGTTTACTGCTCTCGCACGTTAGATATACATATACAATTTCTTTCAATCTGCAAGAGACATCACATTTTTCACAATTTCATGACGATGTTAAGTACGAGTGATGTCAAAATAAATTGACCGTAAAAGATTATTGGAAGTGCATAAACTATGAATACAGAAAAAAAATAGTAATGAATGGTTAGTCAAACATTAGCATTTTTCTGTAGGACCTTCACTTAGGATGTAAATTATAAGCAACGCATAAGCACTTAGGATATAAGCATAAGAGGGCAACGTGAATAAGCAATATATATATATATATATATATATATATATATATAAACTAATGACTAGCGGTCCCTGTTGTTACATCTTTAATAATAATAAAATAATGTGTCTGTTAGCAGCTTTCCTTAGAAAGAAGCCATCACTAGCCAGTCAAATTTTGTACACAAGAACTCTTCACAAGATCTAATCACGTATTAAGTCGTTTCCTTGATTTTCTGTTTGAAGGAGATCAACTGGGGATCAAATTTTAGGGATGGTTTGCGTTTGTTCTAACGTCTTGTCTGTATGCAACCAACATTACATATATGTTACGCGGGATTACATAACAGGATGGGGTAAAATTGTTGCTCTTCGTTGTTTATCTATTTCACTCGTTTCTTTATTGGGGCCGCGGTGGCTCAGTGGTAGAGCGCTCACCTCTGGTGCACAGGGTCCTTGGTGCAAGTGAGTTTTCTCGCGTTCGCCCGTTTCCTTCCACTTTCTTCACTCCACCATTTCATTAATTTCATCATCATCACCGTCTCCTTTCGCCTAGCCGGTATAGTCGTGGGAAGTAAAACTTAAAGATTTCATTTCATTTCTTTAGTTTCAAACGTTTTGCACAAATCTTAACCTCCCCGTGTAAAGAACAAAATTTCAGCCAGTAGTTTAATAGTTGTCAATGTTGAAATAAATGAACTCCCTTTGTCGAACATTCCAGCGCGAAGGGTTCTTTTTCCACCACTTGTGTCTTTCTTCCCTGGATAGAACTGAAAGACACCGGGACCAATGCTCGTGAAAGAAGTGACACACATACGGTATTGACTTATTTAAAATGATGTCTATAACAATGGTAGGATTCATCGGGACAGGAAGAAAGTAATAAAGAAGGAGCATTGACAAAGAGGGACCAATACGAAAACAACGTAATAAAATGGTAGAAAACGGGGAAAGTTTTGCTAGTACTTTTATAGGAGACAACGCGTACACACAGAATGTGAGGCAAATATAACGGAGAAACCTCAAAACTCAGGGGTAGAAGTGGCGTATTTAGAAGGGGAGCTTCCGGGCTTAAGCCCCCCGAAATCTTACTATAGTAAAGTATATGAAATATCTTGCAGAATTTTTACATTTTCAGGCAAAGCCACCCCCGAAAGTTAGCAAAGCCCTCCCCGAAACAAAATCGTAAATACGCCACTGAGGGGTAGAGACGAGAAATGGAAAACAATTCGGTAATGAGTAAACAAATAAAAATTTACATTTAATTTCTTAAGATACATAAAAATACACGGCATTTAATCCAATTTAATCAGCGCGCTCATTTCTGTATAATTTCGGGGAAAGGGTTAATTGTTTCGTTGTCAGTGAGTCTCGAGGGCAACACTATCTGCAATTGGGGACTCACCCAAGCTCAAGCTCCCAATCCTCAGGAAAGTTCGTGCTAGCTATATCTCGCGCTCACAGCTCAGGTTCGCTATGCTCTATAGGGCTTGCATTCGTGTGTGGTTGCGCTCACTATTCAAGTTGAAGCGCTAGCTCGCACTCTTTGACGTGGGAGATCCGGTTTCGATTCCCGGTTGAAGCTCATGTGATTGGGATCCCACATTAAGCTGTAGATCTACGTCTCATATAGACTTGCTGCTGAACGGGTCGCTAAACTCTCACCCAATCTAATATAGTTCGCACTCATGCTTTTTCGCTCTCAGTTATTAAGCTCAAGCCCGAGAACCGGGCTCTCGAGTTTGAATTCTTGGTTCCGTACACCATAATTATCATAGTCACAGCACCGCAACCACGATCTGCAGTGATTGAGGAAAATGTCTAATGGTTACCTGAACTGTGTCTATTGTGTAATAATATGTATGAGCTAACTTCTCTCTTATGTATCCCCACAAAGCATTGACAGGCGATAACAGGTACAGGTTCGGGGTGGTCACTCCAGAGTTGCTGCTAATTGCGCAGAATGCTATGGCAGTTTCATAATGTGGCGATGCTCTATCTTGCTGGTACCAAACCTGATGCAGAAGTACCCCAAACCTCCAGTTTAAGAATATGCACTAGTCGATCGACAATGCTTTAGATATGATTACTTAAGATCAGTGATAGTAATAATTTGTATTGCTGACTGAAGTACGTAGTGTATAAATCAACTCATCGATCTTAAGTTTGACATTATCTAACCTGTTATACGTACAGTAAAGTTGTGTTGGAACAGCAATCTTCTAAATTTGACAAAATCAAATAAGAGCTGTATCTTTTAAAGTTGAATGAAACTGTTCTTTAACTTGATGTTACTTTTATTTTTAAATACTGTTTTACGTGATTCATAATAGTCTTTCACCTGTAGATTAAATGACGCAATAATTACGATGATAATGTCTTGCGTTTGCAACCTATTTTCATTATGAATTTTGTTCCCTTTGGTTTAAGAGAACACTTGATAAAATTGGTTTGTTCCAACTTGCTCTCTATACACCCATCCTAAATTCGTTTTATACAGAACTCCATATTACATACTTGTTTCTCCGTGTGTTATATGAAAAATGGGATATATATATTTTGCAGAAACCAATAAGGATATTAAGAGATACACATGTAAGAAGTATGAAAATACACAGGAACGAATACAAGTATACTATATAATTTATTTGTGCTTAGTGTATTTTCTATCGTTTCTTTTTCTGTTTGCAGTGGAAATCAAGATGGTGTGTGATGCGGAAGTTATCACCAGTTGCAGGTATGTGTTGCGTAGGCATTTTTTTTATTTATTAAAAAGTGCCATGTGTTTGGCTCCATTTGTTTCTTCTAAGAACAGGTAGTACAGTTTTGTTTTCCTTTGTTCGTATTGAGGTGATCAAAGTGTTTACATTGCAGTGTGCGAGTATCTGTGACGTGCGAGAAGTGCGCACTTGCAATAAAATTGTATTATACGACAATTTCTTCGTATCGCGTGTAGAATAAAAATACACCTATATATTATAACGGAACTGCGGGTATTTCTATAGTGCTTGGTAAGTTACTTCTTCACTGTTTGAAGATTGGAAATTCCTGTGTAAAAATGATTTTATAAATGCTAAATACCCATATTAGCCTCTCGTTATGATAAAGATTTCCGATTAGGGATCCGGTGTCTCACTAGAAGCAGAGATGGCATGAGTCCATGAAAACAACCCATGACCCACGACCCACTCTGACCCACCACGATCCACTCCAACCCACTACCCACCATGCCACTCTGACTCAAAACCCATCGTCATCAACTGTTACCCATGATCCATGCCCTCCTTTCCACTGACTAAAAGGTTCATACTTGTAATGAAATAAGGCTGTGAAATTATCACTAATTAGGGTTTGAATTTCTACGGTCAGTCGCTCAAGCACCGCTCTGTTACAATGCCGGTGGATCTGACCTTTACAGTATGAATGGTAAAGTGTTTGTAATGGGCCATATTACGATGAATTACAATTTAATTATATCATATATAATTATTTACTTGTAGACTTCAAGATACTTTTCAGTGGAAAATAGGATTAAATTTGGAAGGTAAAATAGGTTAACGTAAAGGGAAAAAGAAAAGTGTAAAATTCGACTGTCTCTCGAAAGGCAAGTAGTAAGTCCTGTTGGTATTATTACAACTACGATTGCAAATATCAATATCCAAAAGTGCGTGATGTTCTTTCTTCCACTTAGATATTTCATTTCAAGTAAGTGAATAGGAACAAATGAAAAAGGAAGAAAAACGGAGGCCTTGAAAATAAAAGATAAGTTCACCACTGTTCAGAAGATACTGTATATAATGCACTGAGTAGAATGGGTCGGTGGGTCATGGTAGGTCATGGGCGATCGTTGATTTACGGTGTGTCACAGTGGGTCACGGTGGATGGTAGGTCGCAGTGGGTCGCGTCCTCTCGATTCACTGACACAGCCACAAATCTTGGACCCATTACATTTCTGATTAAAAGAGCACTCGCCATTATTGAACGTGGCCTAGGTTTGATTCCATAACCGTGGGACCTTAAGGGTCTTCACTACAGGGAAATTAAACTATCGCTAATTTTAGAGTTTTTCTGTAATATCTTCAAAACAAATACAAATATTCGAAAAGCAGAAACGTAGTGAACTAGACAATACGATTTTACCTGTGATACCGTTATCACAACTGATCTATCTTCTTACGATTTGCAACTGTAGCTAGTTTTAGTATTTTTTTTACGGGTTCTGTAAATAGCGACATACCAAAAGCAGATAAGTGAATTGTGGTGAAGATATCACATGCAAAATCGTATTGTCTAGTTCACTACGTTTCTGCTTTTCGAATATTTGTATTTGTTTTGAAGATATTACAGAAAAACTTTAAAATTAGCGGTAGTTTAATTTCGCTGTAGTGAAGACCCTTAAGCTGGGTATTTCATTTCACGGGTTCCGATCACTCCTCTAAAGAAGACAATAACAAGGAGGTTCAAGCACCCCCGAAATAAATTTGATAGTTTTTCCCATTTCACATACAACAATAATCCTTATCATTTCTAAGAATTTCATTGATTTTTAACATTTTCTTTGAAATAATACTGTATTGTCAAATTTCATTCCATGTAAGAACTGCATTATTTTTTTTTCATTTTTCATCCATTCTGCTCTTCTGTTTTTTTTTTTTTTTTTCGTAGTTGTTATTTTCTTTCGTTTCTCCTATCATAGTTTTGACCGTTGTTAGTTATGATTCAAGTCGGCCGGCATCAGTAACAAAAACTGAAAGGAGGTGATAAGCAAAACTGGTGTTCCACACCAACGTGCACGGATATCAACATGACGGGACTTTAGTTATTATAGCAAAGGAATATTTACATCCTTTAGTTGTAAAGAAAGGTAAATGTTTGAATTAAAGAAAATCAAGAGGGGGAATAAGTAGCCCGGGAAATTAGATATTCCAAGAGGATGCTTCCTTTTTCTTCTATGAATAGAATAAAAGGTTGGATTCACTGATAAAGTTATTGTGTGTGTCATATCATATAGGGTTCACAAGTCTGCAATTCTTGCCATTAAAACTTCAACTTATGCATAAATTAAAATAAATATTTATTTCTCAAACTTAGTCGGCAATTGCCCCCTGTTGTGCATAGCTCCCCGAAACAAAATCCTAAATACGCCACTGTATAATATATTTATATATATTCTGCAGGCTGTTCTCTTAAATCAACATAAATAAATATTAGAAATTCCCATTAAGCCACAAATACTGTAATTAAGTAAAAATCAATTTTATCTTTTACTGTGCTCTTGATCACTGAAGACAGTATCCAATTAATCTCTACATTACAATTTACAAGCTACAAAAACGTACCGACACGGCAACAAAATGAAAAAGCAAATAAGCTTGGACAGAGTAATATATATTTTGTATATTTACGGTAGTTGGCGTGGAAATTTTTCATAGACACTGAATAATAGATGGCGCTGAACAAAACGTTAACGTCACGTTCTGGTAGCGTTGACTAATATAGCTTTCAGTTAGGAGAAACAAATGAAGGAGTTAGTAATATCCATATAATATCAGCCCTTTTAGTGTTTTGAGTCTTCCAGTCTGCTTGCGTAGGTTTGTATTTATTATCGTTCTGTTCTTGCCACAGAAAGCAAAGAACTCACAAATCTTAAATGCTTCTGAATAACAGGATACGAAATACAACAGGCAAGTTGAGTTCTCATTTTTTTTTCTTGCTTTCTTTACACTCTTCGATGAATAATGTTGTTGCTTAAGTGGAGAAGGCGTTTTTGGATGCATTTCTTTTGTCTCTTTTTTTTGGTTAGAGATATGAGTATTCCATTACTAGTTTCCTCAGAAATGACAGTGGAGCCCTTCCCTCTATATAGTTTTTTTTTCTCTTTCTATCTATCTACTACATCCTTTCGGTTGTTTTTTTGCAGTTGTTGAAGAGTTAATTTCGGAGGGGCTATTGGACAAATATTATCATTTGCTGGTAGTAGTGTAGAAGTAGTGGCCTCTCCCGTTCTGGGAAAAGAATCTTTGTACAGACATTCGTAGCGGAGTCAATTAGCTGGAATGTCAACGTCTAAAACAAACAAAGTAAATTATCTCTTTCATACTCTTTTTTCTTATTTTTTCTAAATCTTTCTTCAGGGGTGGATCTACTTGTCACAGTTGCCAACTTACAAACTAGTTGGATTTTTATTTATTTACTTTTTATTTATAATTTATTTTTTGCATATTTCTCTTTTCAGAATAATGCATTTTTTGTAATGAATGTTTTAAAAGAGCAGTTTTGACCCAATATATGTATTGCTTCAGGACAACTTTTAGTGACTATATATAGAATGTCCAACTCCGTTATGGTAAAAATACAAAGAAATGAAAAAGAAGATTTTTTTGGGGGGGAAGGGGATGTGGTTTTCCATGTAATATGTTGAAAATTTTCCAATCGTACTAGCCATTTGGGCTTCACACTGGTAAGGCGCCCTAGTTAAATCTAGTTATTTATTTATTTATTTATTTATTTATTGAACAAATTCCCAGATACAGCATAACTTTGCCATTTTACACAGGGACATGCTAACAAAAGAAAGAAAAAAACAAAATAACCATAACAGAAAAAAGAGTGTAAAAGTCAAACTATTCCGTCAAAACTCGTTTAATTGCTCTTTCAAGCACTGGGTAGCTCGAAAAAATGTCCACATCAGTTGTTAATTGATTATAACAGTTTGGTGTTATATATATATATATATATATATATATATATATATATATATATATATATATATATATATATATATATATATATATATATATATATATATATATATATATATATAAAGACCTCTGTATAATAGCCAACCTAGGACGGGCAAGATGGAATAGGTGGGTATTCCGGGTGATGCGGGAAGGGATACGTAAGGATAGTTCCTGAACTAATATTTCCGATCTTAAGTTTCCATTAACTATTTTATGTAGATACTTCAGGTCAGAGATAATTCTTCGTACTTCAGGAGTCTGAATATTAAGATGTCGCAAGAGTTCCTTCTTAGATAATGATCGAAGTGCAGGAACACGAAAACGGACTATAGCGAGGAAGAAATTGAGAACAGAATCAAGTCTGGAGAGATGTGTAGGTGCTGCCATGGCCCGTATGGGAGAGCAGTATGCGATCTTGGGCGCTATTAAATTAAATTAAAAAGTAAAATTAAGTTAAATTAAAAAGTAACGTTTCCAGTTCAGTAGTCTGTTTGGACCAACGATGCTATAAAATAGAGAATCTGCCCATATGTATCTTCATCCTATTACCTCAATAAAGCACCCCCCCCCAAAAAAAAAACAATCGAGCATCGGCACAGCAACCGGGTCTGTGATTGGCTACTCTCGTTTCCTCCATGAATGTTGGCTCAAAACATTGCGATATTATTGGGTGGACTAGTTGGAGTGGAGGTGGTGAAACTGTGACGTATTGCTTCACGATTTTGTTGTATCGTATAGGCAGATCGCCTATTTTATAACATCCTTGACTTGGACAGAGCTAAGGGCGCGCAAAAATGACATGAGCTACGCGCACATTGTTGTGTGAGGGAAGCTACACCATTTCGAATCTGTTTCCCAACAATTCTGTATTTGTAGTACAATGAGGGCCCAACACAACGTAGTTTTCTGAACGTAGGATGCATTCACAATGATAGAAATGTCAAACCACTATGGGGAGACAGTATTAAACTCTCTCAATTTTGGTCGTGGATGCAATTGGCTATGTATGGTTATTTTGCAATCGGGGCGTACTATCCTTATAGGGGTTCGCACTTACTCATCTCAGTTAATCCACACTGGCTCAGACTCATACACGTTTTGAGCTTGGGCTCTCTCTCCTCAATCTTAACTTCATTGGGTTTGGATTATAGTTTCCTATCCATTCATAGGATTTTTAAACATGTGGGGCTTTTAGAGAACAAGCGAATCAAGTTCAGTTACCAAATTTGTGAGGAAAGGAGACATAAAGTTTGTACGATATGTTTAAATATATGAAATCTGGGAGTCCGGATACCCTCCCCAAAAAATTCGATTTTTCTATATCAATATTTTTAATCTAATTTTAGGGGCGATTTTCATTTTTTAAAGTTTTGTTTATATTGAATTTAGACTCCCCCGAAATAAATTTATGCGTACCTGCTTACTGGATGTAAATCTTTTAAACGCTGAAAGGAGTTTCAGATAAAGATCTTAAAGAAAAATATATCCAAAATACAAAAAAAAAAAAAAAAGAAAAGAAAAGAAAGAAAGAAAAGAAAAGAAAGAAAGAAAAAAAAGGACTTTGATTCATTGAACGCGCCACATGGGCTCATGAATTTGGACCTCGTACTGTGGAGGTATTTGAATATTGATTTTGTTAAAGTCATACTCCCTTCAAATATTAACGGGTCTACACCCGAGAAGACAATTCTGTGGATACCCATGCAACATTAGACCATACAGTATTTCACTTTGACACTATTATTGACAATGCAATAAGTTGTGTACATTTATTTTATATAAACCGGATATGGGATGAGTAAGGATGGTACATACCATAATCCTTATAAGGCAGTTGTAGGAGTTTGTCTGCCAACACAAGAAAATAAAGAAATGAATGGGGAAGGGAGGCGGGGACAGCATTGGTTCGAAAGATCTATTGTTTCTCAGAAATGGCTTACTCACGCTTTTTTTTTTTTTTTTTTTTTTTTTTGGTCGGTTTCACGTTCAGGGAACGAGTAGGTACATGCATGTAGCATACATTAACAAAGAAAAAAATCTTTTGACTAAATGAGAGATTGTAAAGGAACTATTTTCCTCCTGTTAGTTTTGAAATACAAGAACTTAAGATCATTTAAAGAAAGAAGACCGAAAAAAAAACGTTAGTTTCAACACCCTCAAATTAGCTCTTTCAATGGGCTATGTGGTTTATTAGAAAAACAGGTGCTTAATAAATGTGTCAACTTCTCTGCGTCGATGTATTTCTCGCCATTACTACCAAGTTGTAAGACAACAACCAATAAGTTTATGCGTCTCTATTTTTAGATTGATGGCTCTGAGTCACACACACTGTTCTTAAACGTTTTCTGTTCCTTTTTTCTTTCTTTATGTGAAGAGGAAAGTACTTCCGAGTTCTTTAAATTAAAAAAAAAAAAGGTTTACATAGAAATAAAATAAAATATAACTGTCAGAATGATTGCTATTTTTGTTTATTTTTTTTTAAAGATGTATCTGTCTCATCATCTTTGTTAAAAAATAAACTTTGGGTTAAGGGTGATCTCTCTTTACAAGGTGTAATGAAGTTATTTGCGTTTCATTTATGGGATATCGGCAGTGTTGCTATCTTGAAGTTTTAATTGCAGAAATACTAATACTACTTCCTGTGTTAACCCATATTTCGCACTTTAATGAAACTTAGGTATAAAATAATTAATTGATTTTAAGACTAGTAACATGTTTGTTGTGAATAAAAACAGAAAATAAATTAAGCCAACAGAAATCGTAGCTTCATTCTAAGAATTGGTAGAGAGTTTATTACACCAGCCACTCACCAGGAGTTGTATCAAATCTATCTTCCTTCAAAGCTTGAATATGCAATCGTCGTGTTGAATCAAGACAAAAACAACTATATGTTAAAACGTTTGATTTATATGTTTGTGATCAAGAATAGTTTGTATGTTTGTGGCCAACTCGGAAACCACAAGCTCTAGAAAGATACCGTTTTCACTGATCGATTGTAAATTTTGTGTAAATTGTTCAGTTCTAATTTAATATTTTTTAATGGCTATTATTTCTTTATTACATTTTGTTCAGGGTACACTGGGAGTTTTGAAATTAAAAAAAAAGTGTCTTATCCTACGAGTTATATATTCCAACACCACACATTTGTATACGGGGTTAGTATATCTCTCCGGCGTTTGTTTCATAGCCAAATGATAATGAAAAACGAAAGATAACCATTTCTCCAGTTTAAGTTGAATCTTTATTGTTTGGAATGTTTCGCCCAATGGACAGATATATCACTGACATTATAATTAATTGTATGTGTAATGTATTTACTAATTACATACTGTATGCAAGAAGAAAGAAAACACTGATCATACATGAATTAGGAACTTCAATCGGAAGTAGGCTCAAATCTTGCAAACGGTGAGAGATATTAAAAAATAATAGATAAAAATCTGTCTTTTATGATATCCCTGCCGATTTTTATCAAGACGTCCTTCACTTGTGTCTGTAAAGATATACAGGGGCGGATCCAGGATATGATCAAGGGAGGGGCTAAACCATATTTTGCCGTTTTATCCAGTGTAAAGCAGGATTGAAGCCCATTTTATCCAGTGTATACCTGAGCGTCAAGGGGAGGGACTATAGCCCCTATAGCCCCCTTAGATCCGCCACTGTGTACAGATATTGTGACAAGGAGATTCGTGCTCACATGTGAATGATGCGCTGTGTACAGAGCGCAGGTTCAGCCAGTATTCATTAAAAATGTAAAAAAGTTATTAATAAAATAACACAAGAAACTGCTTTCAATTAAGCATAGCGAATAGACTATCACGCATTATCAAAAGGTCCCATAAAACAGACTTTTCTTCCTCCTAAAGGCTTCTTTCGCCATTCCTATCCTTGCTTTTATTTCACGTTCGCCTATCACGCATAGAAAACTATAATTTATTTTATTAATTGGTTGGTTGATTTGGAGTTTATCGTCCCGTTCAGCACTAAGACTATATGAAACGTGAACCTACAGTTTAGAGTGGAATTCAAGTCGAAAGCAGGTCATACAAATACGTATAGTTGTATTGCTCTTAAGCATAAGTTTAATTTAAAAACAAAAGTATACAATCGATTGTATTGGAAGTGAACTAGAAACAAGTATAGTAATAGTATAAGGGATATATATATATATATATATATATATATATATATATATATATATATATATATATATATATATATATATATATATATATATATATATATATATATATATATATATATATATATATATATATATAAAAGAATGTTGCGTTAGTGAGAATCTTTTGACATAACTCGCATAGTCAGAGGTCAAAGTGCTGACCCATCATGATGACAAAGTTGTATTCGTGTTTTTTTCCATATCTTTTTTTCTCACCTGCTACTTAAAAACTATTCTTTACAAATTGAGGCCAAAGTGTATTGCTTGATGTGAGAATATTGGACTTTGAAATACCAAAGATTATTCGCACTCACTACATACAATGTTAAATTGTGCAAACACATAACCATTGTATAGAATGAAAAGAAATTGTCATAAAGGCTTACATTATTTTGAAACAGGATTGTGCTCCTAGTTCGAATCGAAGGTCGCACTCTTTGTCTGCCACAGTGATATAAGAATGCTGCATGAATTGACATTGTTATTCGGATTTCATTCCAAGAATTTCGTTGGTGATGGGGAAAAAAGCAAATATTGAAGTGAAATGAAATCTTTTAGTTTTACGTCCTAAGTTTATACAGGCTAGGCTTTAGGAGACGGTGATGATAAGAAATGAATGCAATGGTGGAGGGAATAAAGTGGGAGGAAATGGAAGAAAACCCACGCACACGATATTTGTGCATCACAAAGTTCACTGGGCACGAGCTGGGGTCAAACCAGGGACCACACGCAAAAGAGGTGAACGCTCTACCACTGAGCAGCCGCGGCCCTGAGAAAAAAGCGTCAAGCATCTTACCAATATAGTCGAATTTTATTTCACTTAAAGATTAATAGAAAATATTTGACGCCTTGCCCCTTAAGAATTACATAGGGGAAGACTTTAACCTTAAACCGCATCTCAGCGATCCCCCGGAAACTACGAATTGTGTTCTAATATCGATCGTTTCTATTTTTGCATTTCAATCTCATGCTGAACGGGGATGAATTTGAATTTAAAGTTCATCGAGAATGTCACTATTCATCTCAGCAACCCCCTAAAACGATAGATTAGATACTTATATTAGTCGTTTAGAGTCATTTTATGTCACTCACTTCTCATCACACCTCTCAGTCTATACCGCTGGGGCATGAATTTGAACTTAAACGGCATCGGGAATGTCACTATTCATCTCGGCGACTCCAAAAAATGTGGCTTGGGTACTGACATGAGTTGTATGCGATAATTTTACGGCGTCCTCTCTCCTCATCTCTTCTCTACTTGCCGAAAATAAGATTTAAAAATTTAAGTTAGGCCAGAGACCACTCATGCACCAAAAACGATCAAAATCGGTGCCGCGGTCTAAGAGGAATGAAATGTCAGACATCTTTACATTCATTTTTATTTATATGTTAGATAAAGATAAGTGAAATACAATGAATGGTCAGTAGAGGTTCAAATTCAGTAAAGTACAGAACATGCTGTTGAAAATAAACATGAAATTAATTTAAGGAAACAGTTGACACTGTAAAATTGAATCAAACATAACATTATAACAATGTTTCAGTTTGTAGATATCGATATGATAAGTCTCCTAGGAAAAGAAACTCAGTTGAAATAACTAAAATACCGTGGGACACCTAAAGTTTAATTTGTTTGATTACATTTATCATGTCGAATATATAAGCTAAGTTCAATGTTGAAACCTGTTTTCTTATGCAGGAGTTCTTACCGAAAGCGTTGGATCGACGGAGAGTCAAAATGTCTGAAAATCTTCCTAAGATATTTGTGAAAATCTGTAATTTTTATTAAAATATCTGCGTAAATATGTCTATGTGATGATTTTGTATTTACCGCAGACTTCTGCTACTTCTTCAGCATAGTAGATTTATTTAATAGATAATGCCGAAACATGGCAAATAAAATAAATTCATCTTGCATCATTCACAGGGATCATAAATCTCAACAATATATTCAGTTATCGTTGCTTTTAACAGTCGGATAGTTTATCCCTTGCCCATCCTATGCCATGTGGGACACTACATTTAATCTCCGATGTCGAGTCACCCCCAACATGACTTTTGTAGGTATAGTTGATTTCTTTGCTTTCTTGTAAGTATAGTTGATATTCCTGGACAATAATTAAACCATTATGTTAATGGATATTCGTTAATGTACGAGGAGCGTTTAACAAATATAACAGTAGCGCAATTAGCTGCCAATAAGCGAAGCACGCGCTCGTTCGCACATAGATATGAGCACCTAGTAGTGTATATTTGACGAGGATCGGTAGTTCAGTTGAGTGAGGACAGTTCTGCAAAGTGAGCGTTCCTGTTTTTCGCCTCGAAATATCATTATACTCGGTTTCCTCAAATAACGATATGCGATTACATTTTGCGGGTTATTGAAGAAAACAAATACAAGAACGTTCAGGAGGGCGTTTGGTGATTCAACTATGAGTAAACGAAGTGTTATCTATGGCATGAGGCGCAAAATTTGCAATAGAAATTATGATGATAACTTCCTTGAATTATCACGGTATTGTGTACTATCACACGGTCCCGGCAGACGATGCTGTGAATACAAACTATTACGTCTCTGGGTTGAAGAAGCTGATGAAAAGTCACATTACCAAGAAGAGAAGAGACCTGATGCGGCAGTGGAAACTGCATCACGACAATGCGTGTGTTCATGTTACAAACAAAGGCGGTGGCGTTTTTCTCCAAGAGAAAATCGAGACGGTCCGACAACCTCCATTTATACTAGATCTGGCTCCAAGTTATTTCTTTTTGTGCTCCAGGCCAAGAAAGATCTCAACGGACGTCATTTTCAGAATTCTATGGTACATTTAAAGGCTTTAGAGGCAATTTTAAGCCTATGTCCAAAAAATGAATTCGAACATGTATTTACTCAGTAAGACGCTGGTTCAAGTGCATTGTTTTACATGGTGACTATATTGAACGTGATTCGAGTTCTACTAAATAACAGTGTGTAGTTCTGAAATGGTAGCCTCACTGCCAGTCTTTGTTGAGCACAACTCGTAGTAGGTTTTAACTTTGAAATATCGTTATTTACCAAACGCTATAATTTGGCAACTGCATGGAGACCTGTTCAGACAAACTCAGGAAACTAAAAGATCGTTAAGAGTTTAAGTTCATATGACTCTTTCTTATATGTAATAATACGAAACTAGAAAACAATACCAAAAATTCTGTAAATCATCCAAAAAAAATCTTAATTTCGATATTGCTTTGAAAAATCTATAGATCCTCAAATAAATCTGTAGACCTGGCAACACTGTCCGAAGTATTGGTAGCTCCTCGAAACCACAAGTTCACCTTAGTTTTATACAATAGAAATGAAAGTAAATCACTGTTTAAAAAAAAAGATGATAACCTGTTTTTAAGCAGAATTTTTTTTACATATTTAACCACCCTGTGTAAGCCATGAACATAGACCTAATTGAGTTTTATTGTGTCTTTTGTGTATATACTTCGTGTGAGTACAACGACCATAAAGATTGCATGCTTATTTGCAAGACAATTCTAGATCAATGTAAAAAAAGAAAGAGCAGCAACATTTTTAAGCGGGTCGATAACGTTTTTTCATGCAGAGAGCACTTTACATTATACTCGTCGATCACTACGAAGACTAAACTTTTATAAGAATAGGAGAGGGAGACAGAGATAATCTCACAACAATCGAGCCCCCCTTCCCCCAACAAGTCACGAACTTGTTCAATGCAGAACCTATACGAGCGGCGGTCAATTGCTTCATCATATGAAAGTCAACTGATCACATAAGGGAAATTAGATCAAGAGGATGTTGGTTAAATGCATGCTGGGAGTATGTTCTATGTAGGAGGTGCACAAAAATTATGGTAGTCTGGTTTCGAGTTGTGTACTTGAATGTGGAGTGACCTAATGCACTTTTATTAATAAAGATATATTAGCTTTATCATTAAGTATTTAGAAAATCATTAAATTACATGCGCTTTAATGAGCTTTCTGAGTTTTTAATGGGACATTCTGTAGATCATCAGTGGACCTATTTTTCAACTTCAAAATTATTAGTCAATAATAATAATAATAATAATAATAATAATAATAATAATAATAATAATAATAATAATAATAATAATTATTATTATTATTATTATTATTATTATTATTATTATTATTATTATTATTATTATTATTATTATTATCATCATCATCATCATCATCATCAAATGTCCCCTTGTGGTACTTTACTTCCTCGGTCTTCGTCTTCCATATACAACTCGAATATAGCGTGAAATTCGAACGCCTCATATGGGTATCTTAAATAACTTTTCCCACCCCTTTTTCTTTCATTTCTAAGTCAAAATTTAAAAATGCTCAAACACGTGCTCAATTATTTTGAATGGAAAGTCTAAATTCTAAATTACATGTCTCTAACCTTAAAAGATTCTGATATTTGGACATCTTATTATAATAACTGCAATCCCTATTCCGCTTCTTCGTCCCTTGCACGTCATATTTCCAAACATCTTTCCTTAGTGATGCGTTACGTCACTAATCCCGTGTCCTGTCTAAATTTCAAGTTTCAAAGCTTAGCACAGTTTGGCCTAGGCGCTGATCAGTCAACCAGGACGACTTCTTTGATAGACAGAGAGAGAAGATTATGAGCTAGTAATCCGTTTAACAAAGTTGAATCCGCACTGGAAACTTTTATTGCTAAACCTTTAATAGCTAAGTTCTCAGCATAATATAGTTGTTGTTTGCCTTGTTAGGAATACCACTTTTCCTTGATATGGTTATGCTTTAACCATTCGTTTAGTTCTTTTTTTCTTGATTATCACCACTTTTGAGTACCGTTACCTTATTATCTGGTTGCTTCAAATAGCTAGTTGCTGCTGACAATAGGTGGGAAAGGTATCGTTGCTAAGCAAACGAGAACTTGTACTCACTCAAGGCCTGCGGCATTTTACGTAACAGTCTTCTTTCTTCTTTTCATTTTCATAATCTGCATGCGACATATTGCTATTACTGACTGAACTTGGTAACAATAATCATTTTATGACGTTGTGTTGATGAATTAATGCGTGTTATTATTATTTTTTTTTTTTCATTCGTATGAAGTTTTCAGGATGTTTCGAACCTAACATGTTTCAAGATTTCTTTTTTTTTTTTTTCCTACCTGAAAGAATGCGCTCAACAGCTCATTTATTTTTTTCTTTCTTTCTTAAAGCCGGAAATTTAATAGCAGATTATGGCTACTTTAGTACTATCTATACATGTTACTAGCAAGCAAAGTGTGTGCTGAAATTTTTATATATATATATACATATATTAAATGTAGAGATCTCTTTGCGTTTTGTAATTTTTTTTATTACTACCACCATATTTTTTAATGTGATTTTTTTTCATACACCAGTAAAGGAAATGTGTAGATCGTTTCTTGCAGTATAAATCAAAAAGATTGTCGTACTGAGAGCATATTAAGATTATAACACGTCAGTACAAGCTCAGTTTTTATATGGGCCATAAAACAATACGTCATCGTAAACAGTTGAGACATACTCATCCTTCTTATTTCTTTCTTTTTTAAGTACATCTTACAAGATCATTCAGAAACTTGGTAACAATGAAACAACATTAATTTGTGAGCCAAAATACATTTATTCTTCAGTATATTCTCCGTTAAGTTCAAACCATTTTGTACATTTTGTCAAGGCGATTTTCCGATTCATTACCCGCTCACTGAAGTTATTTTTCTTAAGACCTCGAAAATATTCATCTGCGGCTGCCATAACTTCTTTATATGATGAAAAACACTTGCTATCTAGATTTTTTTTTTTAAAGGTTTGGGAACAGATGAGTCAGAAGCGGACAGATCTGGTGAATATGGTGGATAATCTAACAATTCATAGCGTAACTCCTTCAATTTGACCATTGCAAGAACACCTTTTAGAAAGAGTGCATTATCTTATTGAAAAAATGATTCTCTAAACTAGGTCTTTTCTCCCGAATTTTTGCACCCAATTGATTCAAAAGGTTTGAGTAATATTCTCCTGTTAATGTTTTTATCGGTTGAAGGTAATCAATTAACAAAATACCTTTTGTGACCCATATATATATTTTAACCACTGGATATGAAGGAGGACTGTCCCTTAACACATTCACCATGTCATAAAAATTTCCTTCCCGTTTAATCCTTTTTTAAATAGACTATTCCATTATTCACGATTATTTAAGTTTTCCATTTTTTTCCCCATACAAGCACAACACGTTTGCTTTCATCAGCTGTCTGCAATAACCTATTTGATA
The DNA here is from genome assembly GCF_964235325.1 of Thermobia domestica. NCBI lineage: Eukaryota > Metazoa > Arthropoda > Insecta > Zygentoma > Lepismatidae > Thermobia > Thermobia domestica. The sequence continues at coordinate 175,664,526 of NC_137463.1, read as the reverse complement.
GATATATTTGGAATTTACGGTGTGTTCACATTTCGAACAATGCTATACTTTGCTGCTAGCAGTGACATATATGTGTTAGGCTGCAAAGTTTCTGAATGACCTGGTACTAAACTATTGCACTGATTCCCAACTAGTGTGTTGGCGCAGTCTCATAGAGTCTGTCGGGAAAATTTAGAATTGAAAAATCGTAGCGTTTAATGATTAGTTCAAATCAATTTTGAAACAGACTGTACCAGCAACACTATCAATGTTTAGTATTAGCGTTACACTGTTGTAATTTATTATTAATAATTAAAAATCAAAGAAATGTGTCACGATGTCATGGGCGTCGAAAGAGCGTGTAACCAGTTAGAAATCGTTGGACTATCGCATACTACAATATACGGACCAATGATTCTTAATTTGTACGTAGGGCAGCGGTGGCTCAGTGGCTCTGGTGCATGGGGCCCCGGGTTCAAATCCTGCTCCCGCCAAGTGAAATTTGTGGTGGATAAACACCGTGTGCGTGAGTTTCTCGGGGTTCTCCCGTTTCCTCCCACTTTCTTCATTCCACAATTTCATTAATTTCTCATCATCACTGTCTCCTTTAGCCTAGCCGGCATAACCGTGGAACGTAAAACTCAAAAATTTCATTTCAATTTGTACGTAACCATGGTGCTTGAAGATTTTTCAGTTAATTTTCTTCAAAAAATCACTGGGAAATACATAAATTGCCGTGGCATTATTATTAACTGTAATGCACAAAGACAATAATACGATATTAACGAGTAATTATTATTATTTTTAAATATGAACCCTTTCCTCATGTTAAGATTAATTGTAATTTTACAGTCTTATGTTATCAATCCAGTGACGAGATGAATCAAGAAGTTCGTGACCCGTGACCCGGGAATCGTCCAGTTCTGGTAACCCACGAAAATCCGGATCTACGGCAAAATTTTAAACTGACCCTTGCAACATGTAAATGGTATGAGGAGGAAACACCCAAGAGGATTTTCTTGGGTTTGAGCTCGAAGTATGGATACACATTTTTTTTTTTTAAGTTAT